>NW_008825114.1:3517622-3549250 GCF_000699105.1 Pygoscelis adeliae
TCAACCAGCACCCCCAGGTCCTTTTCCGCCAGGCAGCTTTCCAGCCACTCTTCCCCAAGCCTGTAGCGCTGCATGGGGTTGTTGTGGCTGAAGTGCAGGACCCGGCACTTGGCCTTGTTGAAGCTCATACAGTTGGCCTCGGCCCATCGATCCAGCCTGTCCAGGTCCCTCTGCAGAGCCTTCCTACCCTCGAGCAGATCAACACTCCCGCCCAACTTGGTGTCATCTGCAAACTTACTGAGGGTGCACTCGATCACTTCATCCAGATCATTGATAGATATTGAACAGAACTGGCCCCAATACTGAGCCCTTGGGAACACCGCTCGTGACCGGCCGCCAGCTGGATTGAACTCCATTCACCAACTATATTCATGACAGCAGTAAAAATACAAAAAAATCATTAAATAAAGTCTTCAGGACTCAGCTCCTGAACTTTTCTGAAGATGGATGAACAATTTATATAGAGAGAATTAAATATACTGCTCTTCTTTTCTCTATCTGCAATAAATTACTCCAGGGCTTTAATCACTGTAAGCTATGCCTGGATGCTGGGACAGTGCTCAGAGCTTGGGCTGGTCTTGCCTCCACTACCAATGTTTCACAGTACTGCCAATGGTTCATGTTCTGCCATGTTTCTGTGTTTGATGAAAGTAAAGTGTATGAAAGACATGGTGATGAGCATCATCTTCTAGCAGAGAATGAAATTCATCATATTTTCCCTGCTTTTGTGTGTGCAGAGAATGATCTCTAATACATGCAAATAATAACAAAATACGAGTGAAACACTGCACTGATCATCTGAGTCCAGTCAATATTGGGTGTGCTATGGAAGACAAAATGTCTTGTTGAAAAGCATGGGTTATCCACCCAAGTAAGACAGGTGGCACAGAATATGGGGGGAGGGAATTGCTATTGTTTAGCGGCTCCTGTTTTTCCAACAGTTTCTTCAGCCTTGAAACAATGCAGTTAATATTGTCCATACCAAAAACAGTGTCAGTAAACTATTGCTACTCTCCCAGAGCCAGTGACTTGAGGTGGACAACACCATAAATCCAGCTAGAGGGCACTTTCTGGTTTTTTTTTTATGTTAAAACCTGCTATATTTCTGAGATATTGACTGTGTAGTGCAGATCATGAGTGATAAATATGCATCGTGATCCCAGAAAATTAAAGATTATTGGCACTGTTTCAAATAAACTAGAGAATTTGCAGGGCTCAAATCTATCTCTTTTTTAAGCTACTGAAGCATTTTTTATTAAAGCATCACTAAGTTTTTAACTCAGAAATTATGGTTATCCTGCAAAATAAACATGCAGAATTTAAGGATTAATCAGCTAAAAGTGTGTGGTTTATGATGAGTAAATGGACATACTTGATAAAATTTAATAGGAGTTTAAAGTTTTTCACATGTAAAATTTTCCTCTCATAACTACTGTTATGATTTGGGTTAGGAAGTGAAAAAAGATACATCGAGATAAGGTCTGGGGTTATTCAGAAGCTAATAAAGGAAAAATATCAAACTCAAGGAATAAGATACTGGAATATTCCAACAATCATAGCAGTTAAAATTACTCCTCTATTGCTACCCTTTTCTTTTTCCTTTAGTTTTAAAATTTAACCTTAGTAGTGGGGAACGTGTCTCATACAGAGATCATGCCCAAAAAAACCAGTGAGCCCATCCTGCACTGGGAAAAGAGGCTTTCTCAAATATTTCCAGGTAAAAGCCTTGAAATATAGATTTGCTTAAAGGTGTGAAATTAATGATGTTTCATTAATTTTCATGTGTCAACTTAAAAACTTACCATAGGCATGTTTAGTATGGAGATCGTATGTTTACTTCCTGTAGATTGAAAGGTTTTGCCATAAGTTTTTACCTAGAAAACTTTTACCACGTCATTTTTGTGCCAGAAGACCAAAGCAGTTTTTAACTACAAGCATTTGACTCAAACCTTTAAAGAACTTAGGGGACTGTCCATTGATCCAAAATTACCAAGTTTCTTTTTGATCTGAATTGTATTGAATTTCAGATAAGGTTAGATGGCAGAATAGCACCTGCATACTGATTAGTCTAGCCTAAAGCTTACAACACTGGTAGCCATAGAAGCCCCTCCAAAATAATAAATGTTAAAAACATTCCATTTGTAGAGTCATCCTCACCTTCAGTTCTTTAAAACTGATAATATGTATTCCTGAGCTCATCTCAGAGCTCAGTTTGATGATAGCAGGTTCATTAAAAAGATTATGAAGAACAAGCACAGACAGGTGACGAGTGAGAAACCAGTTTCATTGCAAAGCCTGACATGAACAAGAATGATTGAGCATTTTTATAGCACTTTCATCTTCAGATGATAGCTGCTTTCACACCTGGAGAAACTGAGACTCATGATTAGATAAGCTGCCAAGTTAAAAGAAGTAGCAGCAAAATTAGGGAGAAAAAAGACTAAATGGGAAGAAGTCAAGGCAAGGTTCAGCTTCCTCCCCCAAAACCCTTCATATTTTGGAGAGATGCCTTTGCTTTTGGGGAACTCACCTTGGGGAAAGAACTATGAAGGATGGCTGCAAAATGGTCAAAGCAAGACCCCTCAGGCACAGAAAGAAAGAGACCAGCTTGACACGGCTCTCCTTTCCTCTTCTCCTTAACTACACCTGCCCCTCTATCCTCTCCTTATTTTTTTCCGCCTCTTTCACTTTTCCTTCCCTTATCCTGTTTTCTTTAAGTAATCTTCCTCACCTCACCACATGTTCCCTTCCCAGTCATCGCACCAGAGTGGTATCTGCTGTTGTTGCATTGTTCATTCTGTTTATTGCAGTTGAGCCTTGTCTCTGTCCTGTTTGTCCCTCTTCTCTGCAACAAGTAATTCAGAACAATTCTGAGGGCCCTTTTTTTTTTTTTAAGCCTCTAGGCCCTGTCGTCATAAACATAACATAACATAAATATAACATAAACATACCGGGCCAACCCCTGGTATCAATACAGGCTGGGGGATGAAGGGATTGAGAGCAGCCCTGCTGAGAAGGACTTGGGGGTGCTGGTGGATGAAAAGCTGGACATGAGCCAGCAATGTGCGCTCGCAGCCCAGAAGGCCAGTCGTATCCTGGGCTGCATCAAAAGCAGCGTGGCCAGCAGGTCAAAGGAGGTGATTCTGCCCCTCTACTCTGCTCTGGTGAGACCCCACCTGGAGTACTGTGTCCAGCTCTGGAGCCCTCAGCATAAGAAAGACACGGACCTGTTGGAGTGGGTCCAGAAGAGGGCCACGAAAATGATCAGGGGGATGGAACACCTCTCCTATGACAAAAGGCTGAGAAAGTTGGGGTTGTTCAGCCTAGAGAAGAGAAGGCTTTGGTGGACACCTTCTTGCAGCCTGTCAGTACTTAAAGGGGGCTTATAAAAAAGATAGGGACAGACTTTTTAACAGGGCCTGTTGTGACAGGACAAGGGGGAATGGCTTTAAACTAAAGGGGGGTAGATTGAGACTAGATAGAAGGAAGAAATTTTTTACGCTGAGGGTGGTGAAACACTGGCACAGGATGCCCAGAGAGGTGGTGGATGCCCCATCCCTGGAAACATTCCAGGTCAGGCTGGATGGGGCTCTGAGCAACCTGATCTAGTTGAAGATGTCCCTGCCCACTGTAGGGGGGTTGGACTAGATGACCTTTAGAGGTCCCTTCCAACCCAAACCGTTCTGTGATTCTATGATTCTATAATTAATTACATTAAAGCAAGGAGCCAGCAGTCAAGATTAGAAATCTCTGCTCCCAATATTCTGTTGAAATCATCCTGTTTTGCCAATGGAATTTTAACAGGTAGCTGGACCATCCACCTCAATCCATCCATACTAAAAACCTCTCTGCTTCTTTTGTTTGTGTATTTGCTTTGTTTTCAGAAGCATTACTGTACATACTCTGAGTTGGCATAGCTGATGAGGCTAGATAATTCCACTACCTTCAATTGGTTTAATATCATAAAAGTCAGATCCTCTACTGAGATAAAGTAATGAAAAGTGACACCATGTGAGAATCTGGCCCATATATTTTAAATGGTTATTATACCCCTATCATCAATCCCTAACTTTAATTAAAAATAGTGACTTCAAGAAAAAAGCAGACAAATGTTCTTCTTTTTGTGAATGTAAAGGGGAAAATTCCTAATTTCTGTTTGCAGCCTTCCAAAGATATGTCTAGATGCATGATTTATAGTGCTTAGAAATAACTGTTAAACACAGCCAAGATGGGAAAACGGATGTATCTCGTAATTAAGATAAATCAATGAATGTTTCTGCTCCCTTCAGTTTTACCTATAGGCTATGTGCTTTCTATGGAATTGGGCCACCCATTGAAGCGATCCACCCTGATGGTGGCAACTGTTTGTTCAAAATCCCCCAAGAATAAAACTCCTCTACATCTCAAAAAGTAGAGTGTGAAGAGGCATAATTATTTGTACTCACATAACTTACAAATTTCCTACTCAACCTCAAAAAAAAAAAAATTAGAGTTTGGTTTGCTTCTGCTTTTCCTCTCCACACTTTTGATGTTAGATCAAATATGACAACCCTTATCAGTCAGCAAAATGAAGCAAACTGACTCAAAAGCCTCAGGGGTAAGGGATTTCTTTAATCACACTCACACCAATTATGAGGATTTTAGCTACATGTGGTAATATAGTTCAGTGTTAACGGTTGCAATTTAACAGCTCATGAGGCAAAAAAAAAACCTTTGCTACATAAGTGAGGAGGATGAGTGTAAATCATGAAAATATATTTGCACATCAGTTCTCTTGTTCAAGGAATGCAAGGGGACTTCTAGTAAGACTGTGTTGCTGAAAGTATACCCAGCCTAGTTTACAAGTGAACTAAGAGCAAACTGCAACGATCTCAAACCTCTAAGGCTGCAGAAAGGGAAGATCATCTATTTGTGTGTCATCAGCATAGGATTCATGCTGAGAGAGAGAGACAAGAACTGCACAGTGGCCAGCAAAGACAAACTGAAAGGTAAAGCTGCCTTCATTTTTTGGGGGGGCAACATATCATCCAGTACCACGCTACCCTGAAATCTAGTAAAGAAAGCTTGACCAAAGATGCTCCTTTGTTCAAAGGAACTTTGGTTTTGTATGAATTCCAAAATTATTGCTGTACAATATGCATTGCAACAGATAAAGAATGTGAAAACAGATTGACAGTGCAACTGTTGGAGTAAAAAAGGTAATAACAGTTTGCCTTCAGCCAAACTGCGGTATTGAGGGCCCCTAGCCCTCCAACCCTGAGCAGGATTAAACAATCAACTTCCCTAAACATTATCATGCCATATTAACCTTTCCTCATAAGAGAGATGCTGCAGTCCCCTCATCACCTTTGTGGCCCTTTGCTGGACTCTCTCCAGTATGTCCATGTCTCTCTTGTACTGGGGAGCCCAGAACTGAACCCAGCACTGCAGGTGTGGCCTCACCAGTGCTGAGGAGAGGGGAAGGATCACCTCTCTTGACCTGCTGGCAATACTTTGCCTAATGCAACACAGGATTCCATTTGCCTCCTTTGCTGCAAGGGCACATTGCTGGCTCGTGGTCAACCTGGTGTCCACCAGAACTCCCAGGTCCTTTTCTGCCAAGCTGCTTTCCAGCTGGGCGGTCCCCAGCATATAGTGGTGCATGGGGTTGTTCCTCCCCAGGTGCAGGACCTTGCATTTCCTCTTGTTGAACTTCATAAGGTTCTTTCATCTTCATTTCCTTCAATCCTCATTGCTTCAACCTTTATTGCTATTAGTACCTTGCTGTGATGTCTTGTTACTTCTTCCCATTCAAGGTAAATAAGATGAGTTCTAGAAAGTTTATATTATCCCTCCGTGGTCAACCATAGAAAGTAAGGGATGTGTTTTCTTCTAAATGAATTTAAAATCTTACATCACTTTGTGGAAGAATAATGGCTCAACTGTGCATTCAAAGTCATCCTTTCTTCAGTATGGTCACTTCAATATCCTTCTGTCATGGTTTAACCCCAGCCAGCAACTAAGCACCACACAGCTGCTCGCTCACTCCCACCCTGGTGGGATGGGGGAGAGAATCAGAAGAGTAAAAATGAGAAAACTCGTGGGTTGAGATAAAGACAGTTTAATAGGTAGAGCAAAAGCCGTGCATGCAAGCAAAGCAAAACAAGGAATTCATTCACTTCTTCCCATGGGCAGGCAGATGTTCAGCCATCTCCAGGAAAGCAGGGCTCCATCACGCCTAACGGTGACTTGGGAAGACAAAACGCCATCACTCCAAACGTTCCCACTTCCTTCTTCTTCCCCCAGATATATATGGTGAGCATGACATCGTATGGTGTGGAATATCCCTTTGGTCAGCTGGAGGCAGCTGTCCCAGCTGTGTCCCCTCCCAGCTTCTTGTGCACCCCCAGCCTACTCGCTGGTGGGGTGGTGTGAGAAGCAGAAAAGGCCTTGGCTCTGTGTCAGCACTGCTCAGCAGTAACTAAAACATCCCAACACTGTTTCCAGTACAAGTCCAAAACATAGCCCCATACCAGCTACTATGAAGAAAATGAACTCTACCCCAGCCAAAACCAGCACACATTCTCACAATGAAATTCCATCCTGATGGTGGTTACATTTCAGTGGTGGTATGTATTGAGTTCCTAAGGCTGCAGGGGAGCAGCTTATCCCCTAAAGCAGGAGTAGGATCTGAAAAGCATGTTTGATTCCTTCTGAATAAAAGGCATTATATAAATGCAAGTTGAGATTGTGCAGCACTCTGTGGAAAGTGGGTTTGCTATTTCCAGCTTTTGTGCTAGAAAGTATTAGAAAGCATTATCATTCAAATCAAAGGTGACTTGAATCTAAGGGGTCTACAGAATGCCACATGGAACAGAAGAGTCCCATGGTAAGGACAGAGGAGACCAAGCCCGGTTTCTGAATAGCTTTGTGATTGCCCATGAATTTCATCCATGAAGAAGAAACAGCAGACAGGTAGATATGGTATTTTTGGACAGGAAGACACACACACAGGTGTGTTAGCATGAACCTACACAACAAGACTGCTGTTCGGTAACTGCCTGTAGAAACTGGGAAGGTGTAAACCAGGTTGTGCTTATTTTGCTTTGATACTGGATTTGAATATGAACAGAGGACAGGGAAGAAAATGAAAATATGAGCTAGTGTAATTCAGTGTCATTTCATTTGCAACAACTAATAACACAGGCCACTCAGACGACAGTGACCCCCAAAGGCATAGAATCACACAGTTCAGAAGTAACAGATGCAAAAAGGGTTGTAACAAAAGAAAAAATTAACTGAGAAAAAAGTTCTCTTATCCATTCCTAGATTGTAGTATCACAGACTGTGGCATGGAACTAGAAGAGAAGTAAGGCTTATGCTCCACTGATGATTTCTAGAGAAGAGAAAGAAAATCCATGGCCAAGAAAAACTTCATACATTTTGGTATATTGAAGAACCAGTCTGCCCAAAGGGCAAGTCTGAATCCCGAGAGTCAAAAGTTGCATCAGCAGCAGGGGATTAGTAAAAGAAATGAAAACCCAGTTAAATAATTTTCTAGGCAATTTATTAATAGAGCATGAAAAAGATTTTAAACTCATCTTCACATTTTATACTAGAATAAACTATCAGCATGAAATCCAATAGATAAATATTTTAACTTTACTCCTTCCTTGCAAGAGCAATTACTGTAGCACTTAGGAAATTTTAAGAAAAAAAAAAAAATTAATTCTCATCAAATGAGCTCGTACAACTTCATATCTGCAACCAGCTGTTTGATACTGCCCAATATTCCACTTTCTAAAACCAAGTATAAGTCAATGGATGCACCTGGCTTACCCTAGTTCAATACCCTTAAGGCATTTTAGCAAACCAGGGTGAAGAGACATGGTCGGGAGAATATTACAGCTGTCAGACCACAAGAGGAGGCAGAGCTTGACACCAGTGTGTGATAGATCCAAGTGCATATTTATACAAGTAGATCATCCAAGCATTCCAAGAGACGTGCTGACACCTTTCAAGATGAGAGCATGCCAGCTGGCCTGGTTCAGGATCTGTATTATTAGGGGAACTAACAAAAGTGATTTAATTCCACTCAGAATTCCAATATCCCCAAATTTGCTCATCTTCCAAATCAGAACAAAGTTAATAGATCATTTTAAATGCAACGGAAAATAAAAAATCTCAGAAATTTGTCTTCCATTATAGCCAGCCCTGATATGGTGGTGGTATAATGTTGTATAAAAGCTAAATCTGGTCAAGAATCTAAACAACTTATTTCAACAATTTCTGTCACAAGAAAAATTTCTGATATTAAGGAAACATCTTTTTTTCAGTTTCAGGCATAGAAATTTAATCAACTGCCGTTACTTGCATTATAGTTTGGTAAGCACACACAGAAAAGAGAGTTTTGCCTCCTTCAGGATTTAAGGCATCTCTTTGGAAATGGATCAAATTTGGCTTCACCTGTTTGAATGTTGATTGATTTAGCCAACAGAATTAAACGCAATGAACATTACATAATACATTTCTCGCTACAAACTGAGCCTTAGCTACATATTTTGCTAACAACGTCCTGTAAAAACACACACATATACTTATTTAAAACGGAAATTTTCCATAATCCAGTAAAAACACTTCTAAGCAAAATAGATTAATAACTTGTAAAATGTAGCATAGAAAAATGAAAGTGAAATCTTATCTTCATACATTATTTTGACATATGTATTGGAACCTCAATAAAATCCTTCTTTTCTTCTTTTGATTTTTCTAATTTTAAGGTGACCTAGTTCCCTATTCAACATCTATAAGGCCACATTGTCCCTCTTCATATCTGGGGGTAATAGAAGAACTACATAATCTGTGTAATCATCCCTCTTTATAAGAGCTTGCTGACAAAACAGAATACATTAGTGTGTTCATAAACCTGTCCAGAAACTCTGTTGTTTTCCATGCTTTACCAGCATTGTAACCAAACAGGTATGAAGAAAGACCCTTCAAGCCACTAGCAAACAGATAAGCACAGAAAGCAGTTCAAACAACTCCTGCCTTCCCAATTCCACTCCTAAGAAATGGAGAAAAATAAAACAGGTTTTGGGGTTTTCTTAAGAGCTGTTTGTTGTGAAACACAAGCTGATGACACTTTCCTTTCTAGAAAGAACATGGCAACATGAACAACAAAAGAAGATTTAAAGGTCATTATTTGCTATTATCTTGAGACATGTCAAAAGGCCTATTTTGAAATTTGAAGACTGCAACGTAACAGTGCAGAAAAAGGATAGCATTATATGCAGTGCACAATCCTCCTAGAGATCAACAGCAGTTAGCAGGCAATAAAAATATAGATAAAATAAATTGAATCCATTTGAAAAGAAGTTACACAAATTTGCGTGTCTGAACTGGCAAGGAAGAATTTCTTCCTGATCAGAAATCTGTATATCTGCAATCTATTTCTAAGAGTGAAGGATGCACATGTAACTGCCTACGAATGTACAGTGTTGATATTACTTGACACCCAAAAAGTGAAAATTAGTTAAAACTGAAGTTGCACAAAAACAACATTAGCATATAAAGTAGTCAGGAGTGAAGACACTTCCCTAGGACAATATTCACAATGAACTAATAAGTTGATGACATCTACACGGTAGGTATAAACTGGGTGATGAAATCCAAACAGGTGTAGTGTTTTGTAAACAAGTCTTTTCAGTAGATATTTGGATACAAAATTTCAAACACAGGCAGAAAGTTTCAGAGTTTGGTTTGGGATCTGGACTTCTTTGATTTTTTAAATGTTCAGTACAGGAAACTATTTGAGGTGGTCAGGAGGGACTCTGATCTACCTAAAATTCACACTTACATCATTGTCAGTTGTCACTTTCAGCTTTGGTTTAGAGCATGGAAAAGAGATTTGTATCCCTAGAAACATTCACAACAACAGACTAGTTTAAGTCTTTAAGATAAAATTGTAAGAGACAGCATCATCGTGGTCATGTCAGGCTTTCATGCATCAAGATGGGCTGAACGCCTTTAGCAGATGCCAACATGCCAAATTTCGTTTCCTGCATGACGTTCTTACCATATGAAATCCTGCCATTAAAAACATCCCTCCTCAAATCCTCCATATTAAGTCAGCCAAGCAGGAAAGGGACTGAAAAGTGGGAATATGTGCATCTTGCCTGTCCAGGCGCTGCAAGCAGGTATGCCAGCTCAAGAGCTATTCCCAGCAGATTGGTGGTTTTTTGGCCCCTTCAACCAGTCAGATTTCCCAGCAGACCTATCTACTAATTTTTTTTCATGTTCGCTCCATATGCAGATATTTTATGTGCAATAAGAAAGTGATTTGTCTGTGTTAAAAAACAAAACAAAACAAAAACCAAACAAACAGAGTGGAAGTAAATATTTTAAAGGAATATTCTATTTAATTGATTTTTCTTGTCATTCAGTTTATGTGAACAGTTCCCCAGGTGGCCTCACACAGAGAAAAACCAAAGAAAATGCACATTATTTTTGTCATTTTTCTTGTTAATGTCTGTTACAGTAGCAAACTGTAGGCAGAAAAAAACAGATACAAAACCTACATGGTCAATTTTAGACTCAAGTTTCTCTTCCTACAGTAAAAAGCAAGCTATCTGAGGGAAAAATTCATTACCTTATAAACAAGTGCATCAGTACCATATTATTGAAGTGCCTCAACAAACTGCATTCCTTCTAGCTGAAGGTATTTGAGGGTGGCATGTCCTGAAAGTGCCCAACTTGGGATAGCTTAAGAAATATTTTTAAAATGTGCTTAATGTCTGCAAGACCAGCTAAGGAACTGGGCACTGGACACTTGAAAAGACTCAGACCCCTGATGTCTCAGATTGAGCTCACGGTCAAATTGACCTTTATTTTCTGCCTCCAAGGTGCAAAACAAAAAAAAACCCTTGATGTTTTAACTCGGGGTGAGTACCAGAAGCAGTAAGAGGCAGCTGTCAAACCTAATGGGTTCCAAGGTAGAAATATGACATAGCAAAGTTCTCCCTATCCTGGGGTCTTCAGGTACCTGAATATTAAAATGACAAGGCATATGTTTCCTGTGGTTTATGTCTGCATTTATGCAAATTTTCATTCTGCTATTTCTTGCAAAAGTATGTTGACAGATAGGTAGTCTTCATATCCATTAAAATCAGAATTCCTTTACGTCTCAGCAGGATGTAGAACAGACTGGCATACATCCTAGTCCTGTAAAGCAACTAGTGTGCATAAAAGTTTAATTGGAAGACCAAATATTTAGCAGCTCTGTTGCTGTGTAAATGTTATTCATTCTAAAGTTCGTCCATTAATACAATTAAATGTTTTTTCCTCCTCTCCTTAGATTCATGGCAGTGTTATTGACTCTGAGAAGGAATCAGGGAAAAAAAATATACCTGCTGCTAATTTGTGTACTTATAAGTTGTCATTAAATTTGCCTGCTTACAGAAGTAACATTCTCTACTTTTCCAGCAAATCAACACATTTGACATGAAAAAAATCCAAACTTGGAATGAGTCCAAACCCCAAAGTCAGATCCAAATTTACATCAAACATCTCTAAAATGTGGAGTTATTTATAGCAAGGAGGCGGTCTGGGTACATCTCTAACCCAAACCTCAAACTGAACTTTGGTTTTGATTCAAAGTGTTAAAACTACAGGTTCCTTCTGATTCTATCCAGATCATTTGGTTCGTTACTTGTCTGAGGTACAAATTACTCAAGCAGGAATTGTCCCGCCATGTGTCCACTGAATAGTGATTTAATCCTTTCTGCAAAGACATAACATTAGAGCTGATACTATAAAGTTTGCATTTATAGATAAAGCGTTTGCAGTTAGAGGTGGCCCACACTGGGAATTCCTTAGGAGGCCCTAAAAACCACAACAAGTACAAACTACCTTTTCCCTTCCAGGGCCCTTCCTTATTATTCTTTTTTTTTTCATCTCAGAGTGCAGTTTGAAACTTGATCCTGTTTCAGGAGGTGGGGACTGGAGTGGAGCAGGAAGGAAAGGAAAAGGGGAAATTTTAATGCCAACAGAAGAAACACACCAGTAACACTCCAGAAGTATGCTCAGTTGTAATTAATAGCATGAAGTTACAACTTGCCGCTGACATTGGTTACAGTAAAAGGTCAGCATCCTGCTGCCCTCTGCAATACTGATTTGGAGTATTGTTTCAGACTGTCTTTCCCACTCCCATGTACTCACACTCCCCTGGGTTTCCCTGTCTAGCTGATCCTTGCAGCATTCTTTCCTTTAACTGCCTTACCGTCTCTATAAACAGTGGGCAAAACTCCCAAAGGCAAATTAATTCAATGAACAACTTCTCCCTGCCTGTTTCCCATCCTTCTCCCTCATCACCTTCATATGCCATTTTTGTTTTTAT
Source organism: Pygoscelis adeliae (assembly GCF_000699105.1). Classification (NCBI taxonomy): domain Eukaryota; kingdom Metazoa; phylum Chordata; class Aves; order Sphenisciformes; family Spheniscidae; genus Pygoscelis; species Pygoscelis adeliae. Next base: position 3,529,996 of record NW_008825114.1, read on the forward strand.
CACTGCCCTGGGATCAGGGCCGACGGGACATCATTCACCTCCTTGACTCTGGGTGCGTGCCCCAGTCAGGTCCCAACATCTTGAGGTAGGAACCAGGACAGCTAAATTAGAAGGGAGCAGCAGACTGATTTCTGAATTGTATTACCAAGAGACCGACCCCCAAGGAAGACCTTAGAGATTGCCTGTGGCACTGTTTCAACACAACCAGTAAACTGCTTGCACATGCATTGCCTAGCAGTATGGCTTGGCCCCCACTGCGGCCTCTGGACAATATCGCCATATTGCTAAGTAACATTCAGCCACGCTGTGAGAGCTAGCAGGAAATGAAATCCCCTTCAATATTTTTTGTTTTCTTCCCCTCTTTTTTCAGGAGAACAAAACCTGAAGATTTGTTTCCCCCAACTCTAATTGGTGGGACATTTGCTGTTGACCAGTAATTTCACTATTAGCAATTATTACATGAAAAAAACAGAGAGACACTTTGAAAACTACTTTTCTAATGGAAATCTGGATAAGGAGGTAATGACTGTTGGCAACACTTCTTGCTTGTAGCTGTTAAATACTCCTCACGAGAGTTACATGCTTCTATGAACAGCTCAAATACCAATTATGCCTTGGGGACCTAAGGAACAGCATGCCCCCTGTACTGCTGGTGCTGAACAAATACCTAAGAACTTTACTGAAGAAATGAAAATACAGAAGTGGGAAAAATAAGTATTTTGAGTGGAAAAGAGAACTTGGAGAGTCTCACAGACTCATCCAAATGAAAGGCCTGTCTCAGAGCTGGGAAAAAAGTATGAGTAACCTATGTCTGTATTACCTTCAGGATAAACCCCGGTGGAAGGGATAGGAGGTTTTTCCACTATAGTTCCTCAAAATTTTGACTACTGTTTTCATGCAGTGTGTTAAGTCACTCTGAAGGACACAGTGCATGTATGCTAGGGGTAATGAGTGTCAGGAACTGTTTGAAATTCAGGACAAAGCCATGGTGATGGGAGCTTGAGTTCATTGCTAACAATGTAAGTGGTAGATATACGAATTATACAATAGCCTTGCAAGAAAACATGCAGTTGGGACCATCCAGAGAAAAAGTAGTATCTGGCTAAGAGATAGTGTGCTGTTTTGTGAAAGGTGGTTGCACACATTGTTGTGGTGTGCAACATAGCTCATAAAACTTATGAGCCATGCTGGACGGTGTGACCTGACTGCCGTTTGTTCAGCTTCATTGGCGGGGTAATTAAAAACAATTGTGTACTTGGAAAGAGAACACCTTTAATCTAGCATGTGGCTTGAAGGCCAGACTGAATTTACACTGAATAATGCACATTTCAGGAATGTTTCACTAAAAAAAAAAAAAAGAAAAGGAAAGAAAAAAAAAAACAGTCTGGGGAGGAAAGCCAATCCCAGAACGCAGAGTTTCTTGATGGCCATTCCGTAATGAAACACTGCTGTAATTTACGGTGCCTGTGGATTTTACACCTCTCGTCTCTCAATTATAGGCAGTGGTCCCATGGTGGACAGTAGGTTGGTTTTATTTAGTTCCCAGTTTGCACTCTGTTCCTTTCAGCAGAAGCATTCGAGTGGGCCATCCCAGAGAGAGGGAGGGAGGGGAGTGGTGGGGGCTGCAGGGGAAGGGAGTGTGCCCTGGGAAAGGCTGAGTGAGCAGCCACACAAGCCAGATGTGACAGAAAGAATGTCTCGGCAACCAGAGGAGGCTGCAGTGCCACCAAAACTCTGAAGGTTACGGAAACCAATTCTAAACAAGTATGTGACCTACCAGCTACACTAAAGTGGAAAGTGGGAAAGCTATGTACAAACAATATTTTTAAAAAGAAACTTATTCTGTCTCCCTCTGACATTTTATGTTTCTCTTTCAAAAGTTAAATGCCCTACTGTTTATTTTTATAAAATCTAACTTTTTTTTATTTTGAAAGTCTTCTGTTCTCACACTGGGAGATGATCTCAGCATATTCATCTCAAACCTCTGTTTAACTTGGTTCCTGTAACATATCAAGGATTATGAACTTACTCACTTACCCCTCCTGCAAGAATTTTTACAGACTGGGGACTGGCATTTTCTCTTTCAGACTGGAACGCTACCCTAACAGTTAAGCTCCTCAGAGAAAGCACAGTCAAGACATTGCAATGCAGTTTTTGTTATTCACAGATATTTTAAGTCCTTCACAGAATAAAGCATAACTCCTGCAAGTATCTTAAGCAACGAGTGATCAATTAACACTACAAACAACCAGATGAACCAATAAAGTATCTGCTAGACTCTTTAGGTATATATAAATAGCACTCCTATCTATGTCTGCAAACAAGAGTCCTGGCAAAAGGAAGAATAATTGAAAGATGACAGTATCTATTCGGAGTTAGCCTGGACTGATATATAAAAGACGTGTAGATGAGGTGCTTAGGGACATGATTTAGTGGGCATGGTCGTGTTGGGTTGATGGTTGGACTCAATGATCTTAGAGGTCTGTTCCAACCTTAATGATTCTATGATTCTATGATTTGATGTTTTTAATTTGAAGTTCTGCCTGAGTTTTCATTTTACTTCTCTAGAGAGGACTAAGAAGAAAACTGTAACAAATGGGTTTATCAGAAGTGTTATATGAAGCTGGTGAGTGGGATACTGTCAAACAGAGGATATAAAGAGAAGAAAATATTTGGCAGTAGTAGATGAGCTGAAGGGTTAAATAGTGTAGTTTGGAGGGACCAGATCTGAAATAACTACAGGAATAACTAAGGTTAATCAATATAAGAAGTCATCTGTCTGAGGCCAAAGCTTATGGAAGGCCAACAGTGTTCTGGCACTGAATACTTTTTAATAAATGCAAAATATGGCAAAAGGGAAAGGCTTTAGGAGCTCCACATTACAGGGAAAAATACTAACCAGGTAGAGCTTCACATGTTATTGCAAACAGCAAAAGTCAACACCATAACCAGTACCTGAGAAGAAATGCAAAACCTTACATCATTTTGCAAGCATCAGCAAAGTGAAGAAAGAGAATGAAAGCACCACTAGTTCAGGTAAATTTTTCAAAGGAGAGATGGATACTGGAGTAGGAGTCATCATTTGAAATATCATTCTAAATGCAAATGTTGTGCATTACTTTTCAGCTGGACATGGGTACACAACCAATATTACAAAACAGTGTTATTAATATAAGAAGGAAAACTACATGCATTAGAGAGCATAATGTGAGGACAAGGAATACTAACTACGTTGTTAGAGGCTGATGTCAGTTACCAAACTTGCAGTAAGACACAGGGGACAGAATATACAGAGCATATGCAGAGAATGCAGTAGTATATGAAGGAAAAAAGCCAGAGCAAAAATATGATTTTCAGTCCATCACTCCATCATGAGAAAGATCTGTTCACCTCTTTTATGAGTGAGAATGATTGCAAACTGCAATATTCTCACTGTTAGTCAGGGGAGGTTAAAACTCAGACACATAGGCATACAATGCCATTTCTTCCACTTTACCTATCCAAAGATCCCGAAGGAAGATAGTAAGGGGCTTCACTTCCATCCTTTTCTCCAAATAGACTACAGGCAGTTAAAAAAAAAAAAAAACAGGACAGATTGAAGGAAGAGAGCTTCAGGATACAATGACCAGAACAAGTGGAATTTATTCTTAACAGCAGCAGTGTTTGTTTTAGAAGGAAACCCTTGGAGGTCCAGGTGCAGGATACCTCAGGGCCTAATCCGGCATTCTTATGGAAGTCAGCTATTAGATGCAGTATAAATATTTGTAATTGTGTTTTATGCTGTTGATTTAAGAGTTGGGGAGTTAAGTTATGGCTTGGGGAGGAAGACATGATGACATAGATTGTGTCTCTCCATGGCAGAGAACCTGGGCACAGGTGTCATACACAGCTAGTCAGCACGAGATGAAGACTAAAGCAGTTGTTCCACAGGTGCCACAAACTGTCATCCCTGAACAGTGAAGGGGAAGCGGGGCACTCTCTCGTTCAGTTTACAACTGTACCTGAGATGAGCAGACCTCATGCCTCAGGAAACAAAGCTGATTATCAGCTGGTATTAGGAAAAGTCTTCTCCCATGGTTAAACCGTTCCATGATTTTGTGCCTTGCAAGTAATTTATGCCATCCACTGAGGCACTTGGAAATTGTTATAGACAGAAGATTGGCCTAGGTGGTTCATTGGTTGTAAAGATTCATGAAATAAGTTTGTTGAGCCAGAGGTTCAAACAGGCTGGACAAGGAGGACCAGCACTAGAGCAGGGACTGTGTGGGGTATTCTGCAGTTCAGAACTCTCCCAGTTCAGGAGCTGCTCTGTCAGGGAGTCTTCTGGGTAGGTGTCTATGGATCAGTTCTTAAGTGCCAAAAAGACATTAGGACAACCAGAAATATTTCAGAAATATCCCATTAGTTGTATAACTGTGCAGATAAATGCTTAAACACCTTAATATCTAGAAAAAACATAATCTTTCAGCTTTCTGTGTCTCCATTTTCTGATTACTAAAATATTTTCATACATCATAATTGTGTTCAATCACACACAAAACAAAAAAACACCATTTCACGTTCCTACAATAAAACAACCTGAAAATTAAGAAAAAGATTAATTAATCAACTATGCATGATTGCTGTCTCTTTTACAGATATATATCGCACTCCTAGCACAATTACTATCTGCTGCAGAATAAAACCCTACTGACTGTGCCTGGTGTGATTGTCCGGTTTTTCATCTCCTGTATAATCATCCTGGTGTGGGTTATTCATTTGAACATATACAAACTTCTAATTTTTAATATTTTGCTGCTTTTGTTGTCAGTGGACTCAGAAAGACTCATTCACCAAAACGAAAATTTGTTGAGAATATTCTTAATGGATTAGACTCCAAAACTATGATAAATATGTATTCTTGAATCTCTTCTAAAAATGTAGATTTTTCTCAGAGAGTAGGGAAGATAACTGTCGTGGTTTAACCCCAGCCAGCAATCAAACACCACCAGCTGCTCGCTCACTCCCCCCTGCTGGGAAGGGGGAGAGAATCGGAAGGGTAAAAGTGAGAAAACTCGTGGGTTGAGATAAAGACAGTTTAATAGGTAAAGCAAAAGCCGTGCATGCAAGCAAAGCAAAACAAGGAATTCATTCACTTCTTCCCATGGGCAGGCAGATGTTCAGCCATCTCCAGGAAAGCAGGGCTCCATCACGCCTAACGGTGACTTGGGAAGACAAAACGCCATCACTCCAAACGTTCCCACTTCCTTCTTCTTCCCCCAGATATATATGGTGAGCATGACATCGTATGGTGTGGAATATCCCTTTGGTCAGCTGGAGGCAGCTGTCCCAGCTGTGTCCCCTCCCAGCTTCTTGTGCACCCCCAGCCTACTCGCTGGTGGGGTGGTGTGAGAAGCAGAAAAGGCCTTGGCTCTGTGTCAGCACTGCTCAGCAGTAACTAAAACATCCCAACACTGTTTCCAGTACAAGTCCAAAACATAGCCCCATACCAGCTACTATGAAGAAAATGAACTCTACCCCAGCCAAAACCAGCACAATAACACTTTCTTATAAAAGACAGCAGTTGCACTATTACTTCAAGTAAAAAGAACATAATCTATAGCACAGCAGAATTTTATAATATTAATATATAAAAATCTTGCTGCATGAACACAAACATTAATAGTAATAGTTCTAATCCTTTCAATAAGGGTATTTTCTTTTCCTAGAACATATGCTGGCTACAATGGGAGCTGGAGTTTAAAGAGTTACAAAGGCTATGCAGAAATGTTTGATCCAGAGGCCACTGAAGAAAAGGACATACCATTTGAGCAGTCTTAAGTTCCTACAGAGGAACTCCACCCACTCAGTGTAACTGCTGTCCCAATATGTCAGTTACATAAACAGCATCTAGACTTGCATTAATTTTTTTCTGCAGACAGTGGCTGCTGTATGAGATACTCAGGTCAGTGATGGAAAGAGAGATCAGGTAAAAATCATGAAATCATGGAATCACAGAATCACAGAATGGTTGAGGTTGGAAGGGACCTCTAGAAGTCATCTGGTCCAACCCCCCTGCTCAAGCAGGATCACCTAGTCCATGACCGTGTCCAGACAGCTTTTGCATATCTCCAAGGATGGAGACTCCAAAACCTCACTGGACAACCTGTGCCAGTGCTCGGTCACCCTCACAGTGAAAAAGTGCTTCCTGATGTTCAGAGAGAACCTCTTGCATTTCAGTTTGTGGCCATTGCCTCTCATCCTGTCACTGCGCACCACTGGAAAGAGCCTGGCTCTGTCCTCTTTGCATTCTCCCTTCAGGCATTTATATACATTAATAAGATCCCCATTGAGCCTTCTCTTCTCCAGGCTGAACAGCCCTAGTTCTCTCAGCCTTTCCTCATAGGAGAGATGCTGCTGTCCCCTCATTGCCTTTGTGGCCCTTTGCTGGACTCTCTCCAGTATGTCCATGTCCCTCTTGTTCTGGGGAGCCCAGAACTGAACCCAGCACTGCAGGTATGGCCTCACCAGTGCTGAGGAGAGGGGAAGGATCACCTCTCTTGACCTGCTGGCAACACTTTGCCTAATGCAACACAGGATCCCATTTGCCTCCTTTGCTGTAAGAGCACGTTGTTGGCTCATGTTCAACCTGGTGTCCACCAGGACCCCCAGGTCCTTTTCTGCCAAGCTGCTTTCCAGCCGGGCAGTCCCCAGCATATAGTGGTGCATGGGGTTGTTCCTCCCCAGGTGCAGGACCTTGCACTTCTCCTTGTTGATCTTCATGAAGTTCCTGTTGGCCCATTTCTCCAGCCTGTCAAGGTCCCTCTGGGTGGCAGCACAATCATCTGCTGCCAGGGCAGTACATCAGCTGCTCCTCCCAGTTTTGTGTCAGCAGCAAACTTGCTGAGGGTACATTCTGCCCCATCGTCCAGATCATTAATGAAGATGTTAAACAGGATTGCCCCAGCACTGACCCCGGGGGTACACTGCTAGTTACTGGCCTCCAACTAGACTTTGTTCCACTGATCACCACTCTCTGGGCCTGGTCGTTGTCATGGTTTAACCTCAGTTGGCAACTGAGCACCACACAGCCGCTCGCTCACTCCCTCCGCAGTGGGATGGGGGAGAGAATTGGAAGGGTAAAAATGAGAAAACTCGTGAGATAAAGACAGTTTAATAGGTAAAGCAAAAGCCGTGCATGCAAGCAAAGCAAAACAAGGAATTCATTCACTTCTTCCCATGGGCAGGCAGGTGTTCAGCCATCTCCAGGAAAGCAGGGCTCCCTCACGCCTAACGGTGACTTGGGAAGACAAAACGCCATCACTCCAAACATCCCCCCCTTCCTTCTTCTTCCCCCAGCTTTATATACTGAGCATGACGTCACATGGTATGGAATATCCCGTTGGCCAGTTTGGGTCAGCTGTCCCAGCTGTGTCCCCTCCCAGCTTCTTGTGCACCTCCAGCCTTCTCAGTCGGTAGAGCACGAGAAACTGAAAAGTCCTTGACTAGTGTAAACACTACCTAGCAACAACTAAAACATAGGTGTGTTATCAACATTGTTCTCACCCTAAATCCAAAACACAGCACTGCACCAGCTACTAGGAAGGAAATTAACTCTATCCCTGCCGAAACCAGGACAGTCGTTCAGCCAGTTTTCAATTCACCTCACTGCCTGCTCATCCAACCCGTACATCAACAGCTTGTCTACAAGGATCTTATGGAAGACAGTGTCAAAGGCCTCACTGAAGTCATGTAGGCAATATCCATTGCTCTCCACTCATCTACCAGGCCAGTCATTTCATTGTAGAAGCGTATCAACTTGGTCAAGCATGACTTCCCCATGGTGAAGCCATGCTCCCGATGATTTTCTCATCCTTAATGTGCTTGGAAATGGTTTCCAGGACTAGCTGCTCCATCACCTTCCCAGGGATCAAGGTGAGGCCAACTGACTTCTGGGGAGAAAAAAAAAATAGATTTAAAAAAAGTAGATCCACAATGGTCAGATTATATATGCAGATTGATGTGTTGGTTTAAAATGTATTATGGCCCAAGCAATTTTTGGCCAAGGACTCTATAGGCATGCCAAACACAGAATAAAGTCAGTAACAAATGAGCAGGGAAAGAAAGCACATTGGGTGATTCCACTTCTTTGCTGTATCAGAGTTCAGTACAGGAGGGTTCATTAACTGGGCAGCACAATAGGATTTCATCACATGTACTACACCACAGCTTAGCCTTTCAAAACTCTGCCTTATGCACAACTTTCCTGTCTCCTCCCACTCTGTATTTTCAGTTCAAGAATGTCATATTTAAAAGCAAAGAGAATACAACAACCCCTATAACTGCAGTGCTTCAGGTCTGCTCTAGCTTAACTAGGACTTTAGAGTTAAGCACTACGTCACACATTCTGATATTTGGCCATCCCTATTTTTTTCCCCTCAGTGTGGAAAGGCTAATTGTTTTGCTGAGGTAGTGTCATGTGCCAGAAGTGGCTGGGAAGGAGTCAGATAATTAACTAAGCTCCTGCTGAGAATGTAGACCTTTTCCTCTTTCTTTTACATTTCAATAGGTTTCTTTTTTTTTTTTTTCCCTTCTCAGATCCATTATTAACTTTTCTTTAACTTATAAATTGCAGGGAGTGGACAACCTCAAATCTAACATGTGGAAATGCAAAGAAAAGGGGAAAAGATTGCCCTGTAAAGAATTCCTTTACAAAAATTTTCATGTTCCATAACAGAATATTAGAACTATGTAGGCTCAATCACAATGAAAACCTTGTGTTTTATTAAAAATAAATCTTGCTCAAGGCATCTATTACTCATTTCCAGATTAAATAGCAAACTTTCAAATTTTAAAGGAATAAGGGCCCTTCAATTGGACTGTATCTGGCAATTGTCAATAACATGGCATCTTTTTGACATCTATCTTGCAGCTCTTATAGATATTTTATTGCTATTTTCTGGACACTCATGTCCCTGCCCCAGATCCTGGTATGAAAAGAGTAGATATGGCTGCATACCCTTAATGAAGTATCTTTTTTTTTTCTACATGTTGTTTGCTTGCTCCATGCATAGCCACCATGTTTGTTTGTCATGAGCTTGGATGTTGGCATTTTCTCTGTCTGATCTTATCTGATTGCTCCATTGGACTTTCTTCCAGGCCTGAGCTTCTTCCCACACTAGAAGTTTGAAAGGACACCTTCTGGCAGGCATCAAAACTCATCTGGAGAGACAAATGGGAGACTCCCAGGTAGCACTCATGCCAGTTCCTTCTCTGGAAGGTGAAAGAAACACCTGGTCTTCATTAACATCACTGCTATGGTTAATGCATTGCAGGTGTGAAAGTGTGTAGCTGAAATCTGACAAAACACCTGTCTTTCATAGCAACATTAGATCCATCTAGTGTGGGACGCTACCCCCTCAGGTATGTTTCATGCTGCCTTGAAAGCCACAGTAAGCATTGTCCTGTAATTATGAAATCAGAGTCATCATTTGGTGGGAAGAATTCTTTAACAAATTATACCTAATTACTCTGAAATTACCTTTAATTCATGGTAAAAGCATGGCTAAACTCTTTTCTATAACACCTTCCTTTTTATGCAAATATGATTACACACTATCGAACTGGCACCACCAGTCATAATAAACAGCTGCAGCTAGTTCTCTGGTTAGTAAATAGGAACTGGACATGTGCCATAGATTATGTTTTCTGGAACACTGCATCAAAAATTATCCAGTTCATTCCCTGCCGACACTAATTTTTTCCCTCCCACTCAAGCCAGGAGTGTTTGGATTTAAGGTATTGGTTCAGTCCGCTGTACAAACCAAAAACAGCAGAGGAGATTGGACCTGCCTCTGAATTTCTTCAAATATGATGAGCATTTGGAGCAAGAGCTTGAGCTATCTCAATTTACTACCTCAGGGAGCACAGCTTACAGGTCTTGCTGAATTAAATTGTTGCTGAGTAAGGTACAGATTTGTAAACATATACAACTCTCCCATTTTTTTACTATTCATGTTATCAACTTCAGACAAGGTGTCCATTTATATGTGCTAGGAAAATAAAGTATTCGGAAGCAGAACTTAATATGGAAAGGGAAATGCAAACTATTTCACTATATAACTACACAAAAAAAATTTACTCATGAGAAAAATCTTTCCTCAAATAGAGATAATTCATTACCATGTCATAGGTTGTCTTTGGACATGATAGACTTCCTTCTGAAATAAGTGTATCATAATTTTTCTTTCCACTTTACTCTCTTCTTCCAATCACTATGCCATTTAGAAGACAGTTTTAAAGACATTTTCTTATAAGATGACTAATTAATATAAATGTAAGTCCTTAGTAGCGCACACCCAAAGACCAGCAATGGTGAAGTTGACTTTTAAGGAATTTATACACAATAGCAGCTTTCTTCCTCCAGGCAGATGTGTTCTGCAGTGAAGACAAACCTAATGTATCCAATAACATTCTTTTTCTTTCTTTCTTTTTCTTTTTTTTTCTTTTTTTACCTTTTTTTTTTTTTTACATAGGTGGTGGGAAATATACTTTGTGTTTAAACAGTACACAGTAAAACAGGATCTCAACCATGAGTAGACCTTCAGACATTACTGAGATACAAAGAATCCTGATACTTCCAGGTGTTTCCTTACATGTCTGATATATCACTTTTAGGGTCTGTACTTTCATTGGGAGTTTGTCTCTTCAGACGGTTCTCTCAGAAACTTAGACGAATACAGTCAAAAAGCAGTTAAAACATGGAATAGCAGCTAGGACTAGACTTAATGTTATTTTATTGTTCAGCATTTATTTATTTTAACAGAAAACTTTTTAGATGGCCCTTTGGAAAGTATACTGAACTCCCTTTAAGTAACTTTATTTATAGGGTTTCCTTTTTCCAGTACGAGATGCAACTGGTGGGCCATAAATCAGTTTTCAGAGTTTCTTTAATGAAAACATTCCCTTCTTATTTAATTCCTCCAATGCAGGATCATATTCCCTTCTGTGTAGCAAGAATGTCTGATTGTTGAACTCAAATGCATAGACTCCTAAACTATTATAATCACAACCTACCTGCTCCCTAAATGTTTTCAGCAGTTTATTACTAATTCAAATATGTTGTTAAAATGTGGCCTCATTGTGCAATGACTGTCCAGCTTTAAAGGAAGTAATATTTTCAACATCTCAGTACCCTTTTATAGCAAACTTTATATAAGCATGTCACTGAGCAAAGAATTCCCTCATCATTTTTATTGAGTTTTCAGCTTTCTTACTGAAATAAGAGTATTCCTTCATTATGCAGCAACAGAGCTGCAAAGCTTGGAGGTGTGCTGATATGCAGCATTTTGATAGTCTTTATTTTCAGAGTGTGCATGAGTCCTGTTTCTTTGAGCAGGTGGTAGAAGAGAGGCAATGAAAAAGGATCCAGTTGCATATACGAAACAAGTTTCATCAAAAGGCCTCTGTTAAGCAGTTACTTTGTTAGATGTAGTTCAGACTCAGTGACCCCTTTCCTATTACAATATTGAGCCATTCAGCTGAGAAACCTCTCATTCAAGGTTATTATTAGAGACAGTATGGTGTATGGGGGAAAGGCTCAGTGGGACGGGAGTGCTTGAAATGGTTCATTGCATCAGTATTGTTCTGGGCACAGCTATCATAAAGCAATTTTTGCTCCTTTCATGGAAAATTTCACTCTGGATGCTTACATCCCAAGACCCACTAATAGGCAAGGCATTAGCACCTTTGCCCGCTGACCAGTTGTGGATGGGCCAGCTGTTGCACAACCACAGCTGCTTCATTCTTACAAATTCTCTATTCTAGAGCCAAATCTAAAGAACAGCTTCCCTCCAGTCCAGCCTCAAACCAAAAGCCCCAAAGTACCACAAAACAGTCTACTTGGACATATTTCCTGGCAGCACAGGAATCCAAGAGTACTTCCTAAGGCAGCTATATATAGAGAATTTCTGTCCTTCTTACCATTTCACCCCCTCTGTGCTTGCACATATCTCAAACACACTCCCAAAGAAAGTCCTAGAAGAACTACCAAGAACTGTAGGGCAAACCTCAACAAATTTGTGTTGAAATAATTCCTTTTTGCACAGATATGGCCTTTCCTTGTCTCCCCAGTATCCTTATACATCTTTAACATCTTTTCTGATGATTTCAACAGCTTCTGACTCTGATATTTCTGGTCATTTTAATTTATTTTCTTTTTGTGGAAAGGTAATGAAAGCATTATAGTTTTCCCCTTATACTGCAATTATTTTAAATTGCTGGTAAGTAATAGGTATTTTAAAACATCAAATATTTTTTGGCTCAAAAATGAAACTAGAGAACAAAGATACGTTAGCTACAAACACACATAAAATCTGAGTCAAAGAGAGCCCAGGTTTACTGCCTGTTCCAGGGGAATGGCTGGTAGTTCAGCTGCCTGTTCAGAGAGGTGTAGCTGTCCCAGCAGGCTAGCACGCATCCCAGTCCACATCAGCGCCCCTGCCTGCCCCCTCCCACCCAGTCAGGTAGAGATGCAGGCAATTATATGCCCCAAGGGTACTGGAGATGCAAAAGGAGTTTGAGGTACAAATAGGTTTAAGGGTGGCAATGGAGATTATGGTGGGGTTGTGATGGAAGTTGAAATAGGACTCAAATTCACTGAAAACCAGACTTCATTCCTTTTGTTACTTTCATACCTTGTTTGACGTTCTTTATAATTCACACTATCTTTACCAGCATTCTTTAATGATCCTAAATTAATCATGATTGGCGTTCTCCCAAATGCTCTAAAAATGCCATAATGTCGCATTTTACAATAAACTTGGAGAAAAACACACCTAAGTGATATCAAAGCAGTTAATTTTAGCTACAGTACAACAAATATGGTTTCTAAGTGAATTCATTATTAAGCGTGTGTTTGCATGTGTATTAGAGATGCATGTATTATGCCAGAGCAAATCATTTAAAATGAGAAAAAATGGTAAAAACAGCCCAGGCCAAAGTAGTAAAAGAACTTTGGGGATTTTTTTTAGGAGAAAGAAAGAAAAATAACAACATTTATGTCTGAATAAATTCTGGACACGGAAATATATTTTTATGCAACATTTTCAAATAACAAAATTATCTTTCTTTGTAATGTAAGTGTGAAGTTGTTGGAGGCTTTACTGACATAAATACTGTGGAAGTGAATGCATCACTTACCCAAATCTTTAAGTTTTCTGTCTGATACTGCAGTACCATAGGGAACAGGCACTCATGAACACAGTTCTGTTCCCCAGGCTCTGCACTTAAACAGAATAGATCTGTTTGCCAGTCTGGAGCAATGTTATCATTTAGCTCTACAAAGCTGCTCTGCTCCCATTTCATGGGAAATTGTATCAGCTCTTTCTTTAGTTAAGATTTTGGCTTGTCTTTCCTAAGATAGCCATTGGTTTAAAAGGTCATAATTGCCTTTGGAGAATCCTTGAAATGTTCTCAGTCCCTTTAACCATCCAGAGAGCTGTACAGGTTTTTTGAAGCACAGGAACTTCTGTCTTCATAGTGAGCAACAGAAATTCAATCAGCATACAAATCATCTTCATTCAGTTTCTGTTTGCTGCTAATTCTGTTTGTTGCTAATTATTCCTCAGCCTTTTATGCGAGTGCACCATATAGGTATAGCTATTTTCAGTATCCATACTTTTACACATGTATCCCAGCAACTGCAGCAACCCACTTAAGGCTGATATGAGGAACTTACTTGCTCCAAAACAGGGACAGGGAAGGACTTGGGTGATTGTCAAAGATCCAGCTAACAAATGTCGGAAAAATACTTAGGCTGTATGCACACTTCTCCCAACCAGGGGCCTTATCCACTTTTTCTCCTATTTTCTCCATACAGTGGTGACTTATCTTTGTCATCACTAAGATATAGAAGGAGACCTGGAGCAATAAAACCCTAGTACCATTTAACCATTCAAAAATATCCAGTAGAACATTGCTGGGCTACTGTCAGCTTAGTGCCCCTTCCTCAAGTGGCAGGATTTTGATGCAGAAGGTAGAAGGGGCCATGTTTCCTTTCAAGGAGAATGCCTGTTTCCAGTAGTCCCTGTCAAATTAAGGCATGCTTGGATGACAGAAAAAAATCAAACTTGATTTTGGTGTGATTGGATTATAATGTCATAACAATTCCTACCGAAATGCAAGCAATTACACAGAGGACTTCAAGCTGTTCACTGGATCTTGTTCTTATGCAGACACATGAGCAGCATATACATACACATACGTGTGCAAGTGTATTTTTTTTATTTTGTATGGAATTTTTTTTTTTAAAATCTCATCACACACACAAATGCACAGATACAGAGCTCTGAAGCTGTGAGTTATGATACTGTTGCTTTGTAGTGAAAGGAAGTGAAGACAGCATCCACCTCCCCTGTCTTACACTTCCTGACACATTCATTTCACTCTTCCATGGTTCCAAGAGCTATTTAAACCAATAACAACTTAATAACTAGTATTGCAATTAGCTGAGCTTGAGCTGATGTTTTGGCAAGTTGTTTTCATACTCCAGCTGAGTCAGGAAGATTGTCCAGGTAGCTTTCACACAAAATAAAACTATCCAGAGATACTCAGCAGGGCATTCTCCAAACAGTTCCAGTATTTTCTTGTAACTATAAAAGAGTTCACTTCAGGATTTAACTCCTGTCTCCTCCACCAGCCCCCATGTGCACCAGTTCAAAATGCGCCATGTCCTGACAAGTTTCCCTCCAATTAAGGAACTCAGGATGCAAATCTCTCCAGGATTTGTCAGCCACAAAGGAAGTCAAGCCAAGCATCCTCCTTTTGCATTACTTCTGGCTTGCTTTGCAGTGCTTGAAGCAAGGAACCAGGATCTGCACACTAGCCACAGTAAGATATATTTAGCCACCGTCTACAGACTTCACATGTTGCTGCTTGGCACTATTTCCTGACACAACCCAAGTGTGAAGTATAAGAAAAACCACATGCCAAGCTGTTATGCACCTCCAACAGCACAATAGTTTAATTGCACTGTGGTCTGTCTTGAAGGCTAAGTGCTTTAGTCTGTCTTAAACGCTAAGTGCTAGAAATGCTTTCATTACTATGTGGTTTGGAGCAAGTCAGACGATAGAATGGAAAACTATCCAGCATGAAAGACAATTAAAGAACAAGGCATGATGAGGCATGTGTTATTATAGTAGTTACTACACCTCGTGTTATAGCTTACCAGCCTAAGATATGACACTCTCATAAAGAGAAGTGTACTGGTTCAGTTTGTTTCTTTGATTTGATTTGGGACAAGTAGTATAAAACTTGCAATGTCTTAACTTTGAATATTTCTTAAAATATTAACCTCTGCCTGCTGAGGTGAGGTGTGGAAGACACCCTTTCACCCTTGCTAGTTGAGCTGGGAGGCTTTTGTTCCTGTCCACTCCTCTTCACCTACAGTATCCTCATCTCAGAGATGCTCTGTTTTATTTACTGCCTTTGAGTGGTGACCCTCACTTTTCTAGCAGGTCAAAACCACAGATGATCTGCCTTTGGCCTCCTGGGTGAATTGGATTATGTCTCTTTTTTCTGCCTCAGCTTTCCCACATGTAAGATAGCAAGGACTTCAAGGTCCACAGGGCAATGTTCTAAATAATGGAAGGTTTTGCTGGCATGTATTCAGAGCTGCTGAATCTAGCAGCCCAACAGTGGTGAGGCTGCTGCAGCTCCATGTCCCCAGGCCCAGCAAGCAGCGAGGCTGAGTATATGTTCCCAATAGGCAGACATGCACACATACACACAATACGTTTATGTAAGTACACATGCCCAGCCTCACAGACAGAAGAAACAGCATTTACAAAAACACAGACAGTACTAACATCCTCATCCTGTTCCCTCTTGCTGATCAGGATGAAAGCCTGTTAGTGGCAAATATATACATACATATGTATATATTCAGTATGGATCCCTCCAGTAACTGGCCTTAGACACACATCTGTCCAGTAGCTCTGGACCTCGTTGTCTCCCAGTTGCTTCATGCACACGTATACACACACAAAGAGGTATCGCTGGTAGCTGGTCCAGACCCATGGAACTTACCAGCACCCAGCTCAGACCCCTGGTCTCTGCAGTAGCTGGCTTGGACCTACAGCCCCTCCAGTAGCCAACTCTCAGACCTGCTGGTCTCAATGGTACCCAGCCCAGATACATGGCTCCCAAACCCATTATCCTACTCACGACTGGTCTGGCTTGATGTTTGCTAGCGATTGCACACACTGACATACGCACCTAGACAGCATGCAGACACTCCAGTCTCTCCGTTTGCTGGTACCCTGGTGCATAACCCCATGACCTGTGGTCCCACACCCACAGCTGGCACTGAGCCTCCACACAAACATACACACGGACAGAGTCCCTTCACCCAGAAAACAGAAACGGAGATCAGTGGGAAGACAGGACAGACCGTGCTAATCAGCCCCTGCTCACACACCTCCAGCCCCTTGCAGTAAGAAGAATACTGGTCCACCTATAGGAAAAACATCTGAGGCAGAGTCCTCATTATCTGGAGCAAGGTTCCTGCTTCTCCCAGGACTACATACCAAGATGTATTTTTCTCCCTTTCACAATAAGGGCTTCTAATGACCTTTTACATCATGAACTGAGGCTTTACAGCAAGTTTGAAGAGTTCAAGTTCACCACTAGAAAGAGAACTGAAAAATGTATTATGAGATTTTCTTATAATTGTGTTACAATTCCAGCCATCAGTCCAAAGCATGGATGTGGGTAGCTCTAGTTTGTTTTTTGGCCCTCTGTTTACATTTATGACCTAGTGGAAGAACTGACAATGGTGCGCAATTCTCATTTTAATGACCAAGGGGTAACCTCATAAACAGCAAGTAGCAGAACAAAGCCCCAGGCAGGTTACGTCACGCTATCCCTAATGCATGAAAATATAAGCATATTTCATTGTTCATCAGCATTTGTGAGATTGAGGCTGTTTGGATGGAAGAGTGCATAATAATGTTCATAGGTACAGCACGGGATTATGCAGTGACTTTTGTTAGCTGTTTTCAGTGTAGGGTATTATATTTGTTTTACTGTGCTGACTATCAAATGGTTGCATCTAGAAACATGTTTCAGAGATATAATTCTGCACTTTTGCACCAGCACCTGTCTGCAGTAGACAGCATTGACATACAGACAAATCCTGTCATCTGCCTAGCACACTATCACCTTACTACACATGTAGGTCCACTAATTTTAGACTACTTCTAGGCCAAGACACTGATCAAAAGGAGGAAGTGTCACAAAAACCAGAGTAGAATGAAGTAGACAGTTTTATGCCTTTTTACTGGCCAAGCTGACTGAGAAGTCAACCAATCAGAAGCTGAATATTGATGGGAAAAAAAAAAAAAGATGTTCACCTACACAAGCATGTTTTTAACATAGGTTTGTAGTTAGACTTTTTGTAACACCTTTTTTTATGAAAAGCCAAGCACAAATGAATAGCTCCTTTGTAGAAAAACACCTATTGTTTTTTGTTTTAATTTGTTTACATTTTAAATACCACTGGCTCAGGAAGTCTGACAAATCCTGTTTCTCAGGAGAAGAGAGAAAAACATTGTTGACTGACAGTTTTTTGGGAGGATAAATGTTGGTGTAAATCATCCCACCCTTTTCACTAAACATTTTTTCCAGAGGCAGCTGGGCAGCTGAATGATTGCTTATCCAATTTAATCATTTTTATGCTGTTCTAAGTAAAGTTCCCATTCTGCAAACATACCGCAATTCCTCTTGTTCATATCTAGGCTCTTGACTATCGTAGGCCAGGATGGAGAGGGGCTGGTCCTACCAGAGTTGTATCATTAGCCATGAAGGCCTCATTTTCTCACTGAAGTTAAAAAACTAGAAGTCAAAGATAGCAAGAACAATAACTTTTTCCCACAACTAATTCCTATACACTTACAAAACTGCTTTACAAAATTGATCAAAAGCATTGTTTGCTTTCCATCAAAGTACTGTAAGTGGATGATACATGACCACTCTATGGAAGCAGACCTAGCAAGGCCGAGCAGTGGAAGGGGGACTGAGAATGTCTTAGTATGCACCAAAAAAGAAAGAAAAAAAGAAAAAGCCTGCTGTGGAAAAGAAAACATGCATGCCTGCTAAAGGAAAGCATGAGTAATTCAATGGGGCTGCTGTTCAACAACAGTTTGTCCTGGTGAAAATATTACTTCTGTAATGCAGCCAAGGTGAATGTCAGCTTAGGTTATCTGCTGTGGAAGTGCCAGAGATGTGGGTGAGATCTTCCCAGGAAGAGTTAGCAGACATGCGCTTAGCTGTGAGGTCCACCTTCAAGTTTTCTTTAGTCATTTATACTGGCACCTCTTTTTGCTTCATACGCTTCCTCCTGCATAGCTTTCACACTCCCTGTAGCTCATCTTACCTTCTCATTCACCCCTATAAAAGAGGTATTCCTGGGAGAACATTCAGGGTAATATCCAGGGTATTTTGGTGCACAGTTTTTTTCTCTGCAATACACAGTACAAAACACGAGACATTTTAAACTGGAATAACTCTTCAATAAGTTCCATTATGTTTTCAGGAATGAATCACCTCTTCCTCACCCCTCCACAGAATTCATCTCATCTCCTCCCTTCGACCTTGCTGGCCATAAAGAGTTGTGGAGTTACTTTCCATGGAAATTCAGGAAGAGAAGGAAGACAAAGGTTTTGTTTCACCAGAGGCCTGCGCTCAGTCATGCTCTTGCTTTTGCTAACCTAAATCTGGAGTAGCTCCTTAGCAATACTAATGCACCAGAGTAACAATGGCATAAGATCTCACCAAGCCATTAGTCCCATAACATTTTCAGACAGATGCAGTTACCCAACAACAACAGTGTTACAACACCTCCAATAGTGAACTGTGATCCCATACTAATGGCCCAGCTCCATCCTGATCTTTAATATACACTTAAACTTTGAGTGATGTGAACCCAAGTTCCACATTGTTCCCAGATATTTGGACATACTGTGTACAAAGGGTATATTTCCAGACAATGCTGCTAAGCTTCAGGGAAAACATTTTCTTATTTCCACATTTATTAGCTGAGCAGAAACCACTCTTTACTGCACTGTCATCCACCTGGGAGTGCTGCCATACTAAGAAGGGAGGAGATCTTAGTAGACAAAGAATAGGAACACTAGTAGAAAAGTTAATAAAAGATCGTTCTAGCTGCAGCCTGGTCAGCGGTCTTGGCATTCGATTATTCCCTAGGAGTGACTGATGT
>NW_008825114.1:3549279-3554593 GCF_000699105.1 Pygoscelis adeliae
CTAAAGAAACTGAAAATTGCTTTAATTAATTTAGTGCAGGCGAAATAGTGTTCAACAACAGAAATAGCGTATTGCCTATATTTTGATAAAGATTTATCCTGCTACTCAAAAACACCTTTCAAAGGAAACTGGTAGAAGCTGAGCTGACTCAAAAAGTCTTTCAAAGGAGCAAAGGAGTGTGACAAGAAAGAAAGGTGTTTCAGAACGAACAGGATACTCAGCTGCTGTACTGGTTAACCTCTTTATTACTGGAAGTGTTTTTGCAACATCTTCAACAGCACTGACATTAAAAAGGTATAAGGAGAGCCCATTAACTGAAATTTCAGAATTGTCACTTGCCTTGTCAGGTTATATAGTTCACAGCATTGCCATTTACTGGGAGTTCCTGTTCTGTGAGATTAAAAAAAAATTCATGGCATTTTTTCTCAAAAGGTACCTTCTGAGATGATCTGTTTCCTTGTTCAGCACCCAGTCTTCTAGGAGGACTTCCTTGTCCCACAGCTGCTACCCAGTTCCTTTTTCCTAACATATCCCAAAAAACTTTTACTAATGATATTTTTTTCTTTAGTCTTGAAGCCTTGTATAAATGTTAATGATCTACAGCCACACTCCGAACAGGGAGACAGAGCAAATAAGTGCTCAGGGTGACAGGAGTCAGTGATATAGCTTGTATTAGAAGATATATTCACCTATCAGACTCACAGCTGCATAAAATCACATTTCTTCTTCACCACTTATTCTCCATGCTTGAGTCCCAGACATGTACACATGAAAAAAAAAAGACAGCACAGACCAGTTCTCTGGCTTGACTCCCATTAAATTGGCACTGACCACTTTTGAGAATCATAATGAAGGCAAGATTTAAAGTACGACCCAAGCTGCACACAGACTGTTGGAACCATGCAATCCTCAAGCAATTCCAGTAACATATAATTTTATTAATCTCTGCTTGCTTTATAGGGGATATACTTCTTATTTTTCTTTCCTGTTCCCCAACATTTTCCAAAAAAAGCCTGAACTGTTTTATGGAAATGCTTACGAACTGCTAGAAGTTTAAGTTTTTGTGGGGGTTTTCGAGAGATGGAATGGAAGAAGAGAATGGAAACATCAAAACAAGTATTCTTCAAATAGCCCAAGCAAATAATAAGGTCTGTTCAAAGTCAGTAATTAATCTAGGACCTAGAGAGAGGCCTTTCACTCTGTAAAAGTGCATTGGGTCAAACATGGTACAGTAAGTATCGGTCACGCCAATGCACCAGCAACCATCAAATAAAATATTTAAATCTACACTAGTTATTTTATATAATATAAAAAATGTTGTTCTAATAGAACACTGTCAGAGGATCAGTGCCTGCTGCTTGGAAAATAAACGCTTCTGCATTCATGAACCAGCAGGAGGCCATTAACCTATGACAATATTCTATTCCACGGGCATTAGCTCTTAATTATAAATTGTTTTAAAATGTTCTGTCAAATTAGTGATTATACAAAAACTATTTTGCTAGAAATAAAAGTTTTATTAAGGAATTCTATGATCAACACACCCCTACAGTGTGTTTGTGACATTCTGTTCTCATAGAATGAGGCTACAGTGGCAAAAAACATGAGCTAGGAACACCAGGACATGGAAGAAATACACTCCTTGTCTCTCCAACGGCTACTTTTTGTGACTTCCCACAAGTTATCACTGTATTAAGTCTTACCACCTTATAACATATTACATGTGTAAATCTATTTATTACCTCTATCTGTAAAAAGACGCTCTTTTTGAGTACAGTGTGCTGTTCTTAACTGAGTTGGGCTGAAGCTTGCTTTGTAGGTTAGTGGTGATAAACGTATTTCTGTTTTTATTTCACCCCCTCAGCAGCAGAACAGAGCAAATCCTTCTACCTAAATTTTCATTAATAAATACCTCAGTTTTACAGTAAGAGCTTAGAAAAGAAGAATAATTAGCAGATACCAGTGAATTAAATATTAACATTCTGTTGGTCAAGGTTCTTTCCAGGCTTGAAAAATAAAAGCAGAATATTAATAGTAGTTACACTTCTAATTATGATCCAATGCTCACAACCCTTTTCCATGTGATCTCTCAGTTAAAAAAAAGGTAAAACCTAAAGATCACAGCCTCTGGATACTTCTCAACAAGCACCGTACACTAAGATGGTTTGCAGTTACAACTGAGTGTATATAAAAAGGAACATTGAGCAAGAACCAGTTTCAGTGGAACCTCCCTTGAGTCATTAAGGCATGTGTTAACAAGGCAAAAAATTTCAACACGTGCAAAATAACCATGTTAGAATAGTAAATCTGACTCAAAGCTCCAAAGCTAGGAAATTGCCACATCTCCTTACTACAATCCACTGTGAGAAAGATGCCCGTGTGGTCTTCCACCAGGAGGCCCCGCAACAGTGGGTCAACTTACATACCCTTCATACATACCTGGAAACTTTCATGCTTGGCTAACCCTGAGATTTTTCAACAAATGTGTATTTTTAAAGAGAAAAAGATGACTGGAACATCATCAGACATCTAGACAGTCTTGTAATTCTGTCCATTTAGAGGGTTTGTTGCCACCATAAACTGTGAGATTAAAGCTTTGATGCATTTGTTAGAGCCATTCTGACCTTGATAAAGCTAAACTCTCATCTAAAAACTGCATTAAAATTGGTATGATCCAACCCTAAAGTAGCCTCTGCTTACACAGTACCATTACATGTTTGTTTTATCTCTAGAGCTTTTTAAGAAAAGATAGTAATGATTGTCTCTTAGATAGTTTTAAGAACAGTCTAAATTTCTGAATTTAGAAGGCAGCAAGAAAGGTTTCTAAAGGGACATCAGCAGCAAAAGGAAGCCTGAGGAAAATGTGGGACAACTGCTAAATGGGGTAGGGGAGCTGATGACAAAGGACACGGAAAAGGCAGGGGTATTTAACACCTCCTTCACCTCAGTGTTTACTGGTGAGAGTAGTCTTCAGGAACCACAGGTCCCTGAGACTGTGGGAAGGCCCAAGAGGAGGTAGTTGTACCCTCCTGTGGAGAAGGGTCAGGTTAGGGAGCACTTAAACAAACTGGACCTATACATGTCCATGGACCCTAGTGAGATGTAGCCATAAGTGCTGAGGGAGCTGGCCAATGTGATTGCAAGGCCACTCTTGGTTATTTTGGAAAGGTTGTGATGACCGGGGGAGGTTCCTGATGACTGGCAGACAGCAAATGTCACTCTTTTCTTCAAGAAAGGTGACAAGGAGGATCTAGGAAAGAACATGCTGGTAAAGCCTCACATCAATCCCCAGGAAGGAGATGGAGTGAATAATCCTGGAAACCATTTCCAAACACATGAAGGACAAGGTCTATTGGAGTAGTCAGCAAAGATTCATGAAAACAAATTCCCAGCAGCCTTCTGCAATGAAGTGACTGGCATGGTGGATGAGGAGAGGGCCGTAGAAGTCATTTACCTCCACTTCAGACAGGTTTTTGAAACTGTTGTCTTTCTTTTAACATCCTCATAGACATGTTGATGAGGTATGGGCTAGATAAGTGCATAGTGAGGTAGATTAAAAGCTGGCTGAATAACTAGTCCCAGAGGGTTGTGATGAGTGGCACAAAGTCCAGCTGGAGGCCAGTAACCAGTTGTGTACCCCAGGGGTCAATAGTGGGACCAGTACTCTTTGATATCGGTGTTAATTACCTGGACAATGGGACAGACTGCACCTTCAGCAAGGTTTCAGATGAGGAGAGGCTTATTCATCAGAGGGTCCTGCTGCCATCCAGGAGAACCTGGACAGGCTGGAGAAAGAGGCAGACAGGAACTTCATGCAACTGAAAAAAGGGAAGTGCAATGTCCTGTACCTGGGGAGGAACAACTCCAGGCACCAGTACACACTGAGGGCTGACAGGCTGGAGAGAAGGCCCTGGGGAGTGCTGGTGGACAACAAGCTGACCATGAGGCAGCAATGTGCTCCTGCAACAAAGGCAGCCAACAGCCTCCTAGGCTGCATTAAAAGCATTGCCAGCAGGTCAAGAGAGGTGATCCTTTCCCTCTCCTCAGCCCTTGCAAGACACATCTGGGGTGCTGGGTCCAGTGCTGGGCTCCCAAGTATAGGAGGGACATGGGCATAATGGACTGAGTACAGCAAAGGGCCACCAAGGTGGTTAATGAACTAAAGCATCTCTCACATGAGGAGAGACTGAGAGAGCTAGGAGTGTTCATCCTGGAGAAAAAAATGCTCTGGAGGATCTTTTACATGTGTATAAATACCTCATGGGAAAGAATGAAGAAGAGGCAGCCAGAGTGAGTGGGCTGGGGGTGGGCAAGTAGTTGGGTGGGGTCACAGCCAGGACAGCTGACCAGAATTGACCAAAGGGATATTCAATACTTTATGTAGCAGGAGCCTCATATAATGCAATCTCTTTCATTGTCACTTGCACAGCCTTGGTCTTTGCTACAAGGATTCTCATTTCATACTGTCCAGCAACTTGCCCAGCAATCATAACCAGCACAATCATCATCATTTTATTGGAAGAAGCTCAGAAGAGTCTGGGACAAGCAGCTAGTTTGAAGAAAGTGCTGCCAGAGCTTGTTCTGTCCAATACCTAACTCCACTTACCTCCATCAGTTCTGCCTTTTCAGAAGGCTGGTGTCACCCAGCTAATACACTGTGTAACTTAATAGATACCCAGTGGCTGCATCGTCATTGGCAGTTTCAGTTACATCAGTGTGAGGAAGCCATACTGCTGAGAATTAGATCGGCCAGATCAGCCCACTCCCTATTCTTGACTTGAGAAAGATCAGAGACTGCATGGAGCAGTCCCGTGAAATACAAGCTCCCTCCTTTTTGCTTGCACAAACTTGGTCATTGCTACAGGCCAGAAGGACTCATGCATTCATCCTTTGTGGTTACTTTTCAAATGTAATGTCATCCTCTCATCTAATTGTACCAAAAATAGTACAATTTACCTGGACTTTAGTAAAGCCTTTGACACCGTCTCCCACATCATTCTCCTGGAGAAACTGGCTGCTCATGGCTTGGACGGGCATACGCTGGGTAAAAAATTGTCTGGATGGCTGGGCCCAAAGAGTTGTGGTGAATGGAGTTAAATCCAGTTGGCGGCCAATCACGAGTGGTGTTCCCAAGGGCTCAGTTTTGGGGCCAGTTCTGTTTAATATCTTTATCAATGATCTGGACGAGGGGATCAAGTGCACCCTCAGTAAGTTTGCAGATGACACCAAGTTGGGTGGGAATGTTGATCTGCTTGAGGGTAGGAAGGCTCTGCAGAGGGACCTGGACAGGCTGGATCGATGGGCCGAGGCCAAC
>NW_008825114.1:3554961-3563644 GCF_000699105.1 Pygoscelis adeliae
GAGGGGAGACCTTATTGCTCTCTACAACTACCTGAGAGGAGGTTGTAGCGAGGTGGGTGTCGGTCTCTTCTCCCAAGCAGCAAGTGATAGGACAAGAGGAAACGGCCTCAAGTTGTGCCAGGGGAGGTTTAGGTTGGCTATTAGGAAAAATTTCTTTACCGAAAGAGTAGTTAAACATTGGAACAGGCTGCCCAAGGAGGTGGTTGAGTCACCATCCCTGGAAGTATTTAAAGGACGTGTAGACATGATGCTTAGGGACATGGTTTAATGGTGGAATTGGCAGTTTACGGTTGGACTCGATGATCTTAGAGGTCTTTTCCAACCGAAATGATTCTATGATTCTATGAAAACTGTCTGGATTATGTGGACCTTTGTATTTAACATTGTCTTTAGCAGGCTTTGCAGTCAACACAATTGTAGCACTATAACAGGAGAAGATTTTTATCTTGCCTTGGGTTTTGGAGAAAAGAGGTCCTACTTGCCTCCTTCAAGCGTAAACGTATGAATGTACATGTGCCATTCACAGAAGTCACTTTCAAAGTTCAGAAATTTGTCCCCAAGTTTTTAAAGCCCTGGCCAAGTAAAACGCTGCCAATCCTTTTCAACTAATAAGAGTACTGCTTTTCTACCTGTGAGTTCAGATAAAGTTGGTCTTTTGATTTTAATCCCACTTTCCCAATAAATTGAAATGCGTTGAATTACTGTCCACATCTTCAAACTACCAGTTCTCCCTTAATGCCTTTTAAAATTGTGTTTTAGAATATAATTCTAAGCAATACCATAAATGCCAAAGAAAAATTCAGGGAAGTGGGCCTACACCTTCTGCAAACATTTAACAACACTATGCCTTTGCTGCTTGTGTGAATCATGGCCTTATCTTTAAATGTTCTGGCTTTTGTCACTCTAGGCCTCAGTCACTGCTATTGTCACTGTAATTTTGTCAGAGAATTATCCAGGCTGTGCAGAATGGGCAGGAATACTCAGCACAGCAGTATAATCTTCCACATCATCCTAATACTGTCTGGCTTGGTTACATTAAAGTACATAGCTCTGAGACAGGCAGCAATGGAAATGTAATTTGTGAAGAATTATTAGAAGGCAGAGAGCCCCTAACGAGATGAGTAATTCAGAAGTCATGATACCAATCCTATTTCTCTCAGTAGTATCTTTGGCAGCTAACTGTTTTCTTTCTCCTTCTCCCCCTTACTTTTCTGTGTTCAAAGGGTTAACAGCAAACCAGACTGAAGTGGCATGTTTTACCATGTCTTCTGCATGACTGATACTGCAATCGATCTGCAGCGGTTCATTTTCTCTCTGGAATCTCTGCCTACTGAGAACAAATACAAACACATGTGGAACCAATAGGAAGCAGACCAAGGGGTTTAAGGGCACGTACCAACCTATGTCAGAAAGTTCTCACTTAACAGATGGGGCAATTAATAAAACAGTCAAGTGGTATGACTGCGTCAAGGTGCCTTTAAGTGCTAACAATCCTCTTTTGTCTTACTACTGTAGTGTACAGATGGATTCCAACTGAGAATAAGCACTGCAGTGTGCCCATGTTTGCCGTCGTATAGTGTCAGAGTATTTATAGGGTGCCAGGTGTCCAATGCCTTTTATTTTAAAGACAAATAGGAAACTGGTTCCCTCCCTTCTAATTCCCCCCTGCTTTAGCATTTCAAGTGATGAAATGATCACTAATCAGGGTAGAATTAAACTCTACAAGTAAGCCTTTTTGTCAATTTGTAAAGGAAGGATTTGCCATAAAATAATGCTAACACAATGCAACCTCAGTTAACATGCATGTTTACTGTATTGATCCTATACAAGAGAGCACTTTATAGGGCAGTGCATACCCTGCAGTATGCCTCGTTACATCATTTGTTGATTCCCAGAATTAAATAATGATTTTCACCTCTCATCTTGAGTATGAAATGTAAAACTCTGGCTATTTCCCATTTAAGACTGTGAGGGACTTTTTACCGAGATTACTAATCTGGGTGTCCTGACCAAATTCCACTGTCATCCTCTATGCCTATGTTACGTCTTCATTCCCCTTTCCTTCTCTTCCTTTTCCGTCTGTTTCTTTCCCATTATCTTCCTTCTCAACATTGCATACCACAGCTGGCACAGGACAACTCTCATGCTTGGAGATGACTGTTCTCAGTTAAGCCCGAGCAATTTTGGTCTCCTTTTAGATGAAAATGCTTTTTAAATGCTCTTACGCTCAAAAGAAAGTATAATAATTGTTGTTTTGGTTTTTCCGTACATCACCAAACGTCCAGGACGGTCCAGGACAGAAATAGAGCAGTGAAGGTGAGGTTGTTTCCTTAGGATCACTTAGGACTTACAGACCTACAATCACTACATACTGCCCAGCTGTGAGCTCTTGTGCAAGCAGGGTACTAGAAGGGCATTCAAGCAAGAGTCTTGATGCACAGACATTCTGATGATCTTTTGAATTTTCCTTTGTCCCAGCGTTTAAGCGTTAAGTGGAAGAGTGGAGTCAAGCAAAAAGACAATATTGCAAGATATTCGAGTTTTCTAGTTCTGTTGTTGCAGTGTGTAAGTATTTGATTATGTCACCTTCACATTATTGCTTTGTCATACTGTGCTGCATAACTAATAATCTGTTTATCCAGTGAGTTGTGCTTTATTGTTATTATTGTTACTGTTATTATACATTTTACCTTCAGAAAAAACAAGACAGATTTGTTTCTCAGAGCAGATAGGAATAAGCATCCCTTCATCAGCTTCAGAAATATTCTGCTGATGGTAAAGTTGAAAAAAAGGAGGAAAAAAACTGTTTATTTTGATCTTTATTTCTCCTTTATTTTATACATAACAATGGCATGGCCTCAAACAGTTTTTCACTCTGGTGACTAAGGTTTGTGGGATCAAGTCCTGGCTATTATAAATGTAATGAGCCTGTCAACTCACCAAAAATTGATGGAGTTGCCCCCACCCATTTGTGAAATCATTAAATTAAATGCCACTCACAGGGAAATCTCTTCACTGTGACCGACGACTACATGCAGTTTCTCCCATTGATAGACTAGATATAAGGAAGAAATTTTTTACACTGAGGGTGGTGAAACACTGGCACAGGTTGCCCAGAGAGGTGGTGGATGCCCCATCCCTGGAAACATTCAAGGTCAGGTTGGACGGGGCTCTGAGCAACCTGATCTAGTTGAAGATGTCCCTGCCCACGGCAGGGGGGTTGGACTAGATGACCTTTAGAGGTCCCTTCCAACCCAAACTATTCTATGATTCTATATGATTCCATGATATTTGTTCCAATTTCAAATGCAATTTGCTGTTGGTTTTCTTCCACTTTTTTGTTTTCACTCAGCATATACACCAGCTAATCAGTTCACCAGGAGAATCTCTTGACTATAGACAAGACTTTAAATTAAGGCTGGAGAACTTTTGTAGGAAACCTGCGTTTGATCAAAATGAACCAAAATGGTTGTAAATTCAAAGACCAGTTATTTGCAATAAAATAATTACAAACATTCATAAGCTTGAATCTGGAGCAAAAACTAAGTCTAAGGGTATGCAGCATGATGTAAAGAAGCTTCAGCCAGCCCTAACCTAATTGAGTCCTACAGCTGCAACTAGTGCCAGTTACTCCTCTAGATAGCAAGCTTAGCAGGCTTCTCCCAAGCTACTGAGACTTTACCTGTGTGGACTGAGAGAGCAGCATGTTGCCATGCTCAACAGTGTGCCATATCTGCCCACACCTTTGCGGTGGGCTGCAGAGCGTGCAAATTGAGGTAGTCTTATTGCTGTGTCTAAAATATGTGATCCTTGTCCAAACATCCACTAGCAACTTGCAGTAAAAAGGAGTAACAATGCTAGAGGAAGGACTACCATTTCAACTTTTCAGAATAAAAATTAAACCATCCTTTCTTCCTGTGAGATCTTTATCATCCTTGTCATGACTAAGGTTTGGCACTAATGCAGATGTAGGGTTCAGTTTGGTTAGGGCTGGCTGGTTTCTTTGCCTCATGCTGCATAACCATTATTTATAGACTAAAACATTACTTATAGAGGAGAACTGGCCATACTGGAGTTTGACTGGATTCTCCTTATCCCCTGTAACCCACCTAGGACACCTAGCACAACCTACAATTAAGGGAATAAATTTCTACAGTGATCCATGGATGTGTAGACACCTCATCTTCACAAGAAAAGAACTGTAGACGCAGTTCATGTCAGACAATTCTTTCCAAGTTGTACCATATTATGGCAATATACCAGTGTCCAAGGGGGTGATGTGTTCCAGCAATTTCCATAAAGCTCAAACAGTTGGCTCTCCTCAGCATTTTCTTCTACACCTTTCAACCTATCTATGTCATTTTTGCAGCACGATAGCTCTTTTATGGCTGGTCAGATCCTTAGTAGGTGACTCCAGAGAAATCCCCAACCTACACCAGCACAAGTTCTGCTTTGCATTGGGTCTATCACTGTAAGGCAACACAAATGTTCTTATTTCTGACCAATGAACAGAAACTCAGCTTTCTCATTGTTAGTTGAATTTATTGCCAAAATTGATTATGCTCCTTGCTGGAACCACTGTTGATATTAAGCAATTGCTGCTGCAAATGTGCCAGATGGTATTGCACGCCAACACAAGGCTAACACTATAAACATCTTTTAGTTCAAGAGCCTTTCATAGTAGCAGAAACTCTTTCATAATTAGACAAATAATAACAAATTTACTGGTATATTATTTCTTATCCCAAGGTTATTGGAAGCTTCTTCCCATTTCTTAATCTATATGTTTATAGCAACCAGATCTAGAAGTCATAACATTCCTATTTCTTTTATTCCACTGACAGTTAATGAATTCAGGATGAAATAGAACAGAAAACCAAGTTCTGCAGATTTTCCCATGTCCTGTGCAGACCTCATTCAGAGACAAGATAGCTGATTTGCACCTTCACCACCCCACCCTTGGTCATCATTTGCATGTTTTGCATCCCCTTTTTTTAAGATCTAGCTGCAATTTACCTCAGTGGTTTCAGAAGATGCTTTTGGGTCTCACAAACAAGCAGGTATATTTCTAGATATGCCTACTGGGAAGAGATAAGAAAAAAAGCAAATTCCACTTCCCAGTTTTGACTGTCCTTCAAATACAGTCTGATTCAGCAGTCTCCTCCTGACATGCCTTACCTGCTTGGCTGCTGTATAGATAGCTAAATTAATTATCTGGTTGCCTGTGTAGATGTATAAAAGTCATAAATTGCTTCAGACTGCTTTTCAGGAGGAAGGCATCAGAGACAGCTAGAAGGCTTTCAGGTTGGAGGATTGCAGTAACATTAAAGAGCTCCCTCGCTCTCCTTCATCTTAGGAGCTTCCAGGACTCAGCACAGCACTAAGAGTTTCAGAGAGTGACTGGGGAGGAGACATTGCCCAGGCAGCTGGGGAACATGCGTGTCCAGCACACCCACACTGCAGCTTTGGCCAGGTGGACTTGCATACAATGTCCCATAGAGATTAAACCCAACCTTCTGCACAACACTAGGATGGCACTAGTGGGACAAAAACACCTGGTCTGCCCTGCGGTTTGAGCTGTAATAGACCAAATATCTGCATTGCCCAGTGATAGTGAAGACAGATCTAGTCAGATCAAGCTAACGTAACAACTAATGCCAATACGTTGTGCTAGAAATGAATGCCAATGGGCTGGGCACATATGGATGGGTGGTTTCAGTTCCATGCATACTAAAGTGTGGCTGACGCACAGCCTACCAGAAAACAAATATGTGTATAATGTGTCAGTTATATTAAGCCCCAGTTATGTATTAAGCAATCACACCCTCTCCCCATCCCTCTCCCCACGTACCCGTGCAACACACTAATCTGACAGCAAATATTTTAACAAAAGGCTCCTTTGGTTTTGTATCATGCTATTGTTTTGGGAAAACAAGTTTATAGTTTTTGTAATGTCCATCTTCCCTTTCCCTAAACACACTGTTTCCTGCCAATCATGCAGGAACATAGAGTGCCAGGCACTTTGACAGGATGTTTGTTTGCTGCAGCCGCTGGCCAAGTTGCAAGTCTCAGCACTTATACTGAATATCCAAGCATAAGAAAATGTCTTGAACAACTATTTTAGCATTAATAGGGTTGTTTATAGTCTAACACAGCAACAGATTATTCCCAAGTGAGGAAAAGTTGCTGGTGAACCCATAACCTTCAACAGTTTTCATATTCTAACTGTTCTGAGAGCAGATATCGGACAACTTACAACATTCTCTTAAACACAACTAGACCTTTTCAGTATTGTCAGTAAAGTAACAGATAATACCAGCATTCCCCAGGCTGGGAGGCCTGAAGACTATTTTGTCATTTTTTGCAAAGTCATGTAAAACAGTCACTAGTTAGCATTCCATAGACACAATTCTACTCTGATTACAAAGCATCATTACTTCAGAACATCAAATATTGATGTAACACTGTGAGATATAGTGGGAAGGCAATCAGAATAGCCTGCCATGAATCTCAGTAGCTTGTTATGCATTTTCTATGCGCCACTCCATATTCTGCTGTTAACCTGCTCCTGTATCTTCCAGATAAAAACCAGCTGGGGCATGTTTGGGTCCCTGTGGCAGAAGAGGCTGGGTCACTTTACACAAAATGGTGGTCGTTGTGCCTGTTTGGACAGAAGAAAGTAAGGACCTCAAGACAGATGAGATCCTGGCAACAGCTTAAGGAGTGGTTTATGTAGTATTATTACTCTGTATTTACTATAAAGCTACCCGGGAAGAAGGATTAATTCAGAACATAACTAAAGGTTCACACTGATCACAGGATAGAGAATTAGTCTATTCATAGGCTTATGGCTCTCTCTGTCAATCCATTCTTACATGTTGGAAAGTTTCTGTTTATTTTCCTCATAATATTCTATGCCTCCTTACATATCACAGGCATTGCAGTGAGTGTGCTCAGACTCAGGGTGCTATTTGTTTTCTCAGATGGGACGAAAACGCAGTATGTGCCAACAACTAAGTTAACGTCTGAGGCAGGACTTTACAAAGCCACAAGTTCCTAAAGACATATTTCAGAACACCTCAAGATTAAATTTAAGGTTAAGAAAGTGTCACACTAAATATCAATTTTGGGAGACGTATGCAGTGAAGTCACGTAGCTGCACAGCTCTGAGTGATGGAGTGTCTCCATTCCCAAACTAATGATTGCTTACTTTTTAGGCATGTACGTAGTTCTCAGTCAGGTTTCCAGCTTGCATCTTTTTTCAAAACAATCAGCTGCATTACCCCACAACAGCTTGCTATGCCTGGACTTGTGGGTAACACAAGAAAAAGCAGTGCTTTTGAGAAGCCTTCAGAGTGGGGCTTTCCTGAGTTGTTGACTTGCACATACCCGGAACAGGCCAATAACTGAGTCTGCAGACATGTATCAATAGCACATTGACCCAGGAACTCAAAGGGTTGTCAACTTCAATAGCCAGTGTTGACTGGCTTTTTTCTGCTATTGACTGAGTAGTCAAATTGACTTCCCAGAGATTTCTGATTGAGCAAGAAAAATAAGCTATGTAAACAGAAACATACCTGTGTCACAATTTATTTAGCCAGCCCCCTCAGCAGACCCTACTCTGTCTTAATGGTCTGAGACCAGTGCATATTCATTCTCTACAGCGTCTGCTCTCTCTATGTCCAACATAAAAGCCTGATCTTTCATCCCAA
Source organism: Pygoscelis adeliae (assembly GCF_000699105.1). Taxonomy (NCBI): domain Eukaryota; kingdom Metazoa; phylum Chordata; class Aves; order Sphenisciformes; family Spheniscidae; genus Pygoscelis; species Pygoscelis adeliae. The sequence goes on from NW_008825114.1 coordinate 3,562,674, forward strand.
CAGCCTCAATGGACTGAAGTCAAAGTGACCTCTCAAGTCCACATTATGATTTTGCAGCTTCTCCAAATAACTGTGCTAATCACATACGTGGAAATTATCTATGTCTTCAATGAATCCTGTGTTTAAGGAACTTAAAAGGACTCAGAAGAAGTAAAGTAAGTTCCTTTTTCTGCTAACAGTTTCCAGGTATGTCATAGGGTATATTACTTTGTCTTCCTGGCTGTATCTGGACTGAGTGGAGGATGGGTGCCGTTACACATGCCACAGTGCTGTGCTTCCAGCTGCCAGGGCTGGGGACACGGCCAAAGTACTTCCTGGGTCTATTGGGCCCATACCTTTCAGCAGAAATCCAGACACAGAATAGTGCTACCCTGGTTCTGGGTCTTCACTTGAATATGGAGCTGGCACAATGTCATAGTAGACCTGGGAAGCACTCCTAGGTGCACCTGACTAGATATGACCTTTGCCATAATCGTTCATTTGTAGAAAGACAGTAAAAGTATTTGTTTCCTTCTGCACTTAGGCTCCTTAGATTTAAAGGTTTTTTTCAGACAGTGAGGAGCTGCAAGGTTTTGTAAACAGAGATTATGTGTTTTCATAGTATGTACTTGCTGCATCTTCTGTCTGGGCTCATGCTTTCGACATACCATAGACACAAAATACTGAAGATGACACTTACCACGCAGCTGTGAAAGGCTTTACTCGAGATCAGAACAACATGCTCTAGCCTGATCATTTTCACTGCCCTGTGTAAAGACAGCCTTTCTTATCAGCCGTTCTCCCACTGCAAAACCAATGCAGAGAGAGGACATGCAAAGAAAGACAATATAATCATATGAAGAAACAAATCCAGCCTACTTTAGGTAACAAGCGTTTGGGTGTGTTTCTGTTCCATGCTGTATTTTAGCACTTAGGTATTGTGGAGATTGAATGTCTGTCTAAAACAGATATATCAGCTAGATTAAACAGGC
>NW_008825114.1:3563768-3588235 GCF_000699105.1 Pygoscelis adeliae
CCACTCCGCCCCGCCTGTAACTATCCATGAATACTGTCACAAGACCTTGAGGAATTTTCTTGTTCGAGACCTAGAGGTCACTGACCATATTGTTCTACCCAGGCATGTTAAAGTGTGGATCCCAAAAACCACATGGGAGAGGTACTTCTTCACAGCTGCAGGGAATAATTATTTTCAGAACAAAAAGCATCAGAAATCATAACACAGGCTTTAGTTAGAGTTGAAAGGAAAGTACAAGCAAAATTTAAATTGTGGGTCTGAAATCGCATTTTAAAAATATGTTTACACAGCTATTAGCTATTGATAATATTTCAGTTTTCAGAATCAAGTTGTTGCAATTCTATTTCACAGACCCTGCAACAACAAAAGAAAAAGGGTTTTTTTTACAATAGGAAGCAGACTTCACCAAAAAATAGAGAGAAAGAAAAAAAAAAAAAGAAAAACTAATGAAACCAGAGGTTAAGTGAATTTAGTTTTGTTCCTTACATAAGTTTTGGTGTTGTAAAATATGGCACGTTTTGTACTGCATGTTCCCTCAGAAAGCCAAACAGAAACTTGTCATCATGGTTTTGAGAGCACAAGGCCTCTCCTTTCTCATGTTTCAACTAAACAGTCTCCACTTGGGCTGAGGAACATATCATATATCATAAATCACTCTCTGATAGATATTTGGCAGCTAGTCAGTACCCCAGGCTATGCAACGTACAGTATGGAACATTTTTAAGGTGGAATCTAGATTTTGTAAAGACTTAATAACATCTCAAAACATTTTACTACTTCCTGGTACCAAAAAAAAAAAAAAAAAAAAAAAAAAAGACAGCCAAGAACGCAGAATTCTCCATATGGTTTTCAGTTCTGAATAATGCATGCATATATACATACATACAATAAGCCATGGAACTGTAAACCTGCAGGGTTTATTCAACAGAATGAAAACGAAAAATAAATTAAGGAGCATGATTACAGCTAACCCTTATAGCAATGAAATAACAAAGAAGTACTGGAATCTATTTTTCATCTGTTAAAGATCTTAACTATTTCATTGCCTTGGAAGGCAAGGGGTGTTAGATACCCAAGCACATATCATCTAGACTCTGGTGGTTTTGATAAAAAATATTTCATCCAAAGTTTTTTATCTTGTCAGTTATTTATAAAATGCAGTGTGTGCATAAGGGAGGGAGCATGTTGATGAGGAAAATGGTATTAAGTAGAGTACAGAAATGATCGTAATTAACCCCTTCATCACAGTGTGTCAGCTCAGGTCAACTCAGGAAGGTATCCTCTATCACAATTTCAGGGCAGCAGCAGCTGCTAGGAAGTGTGTATTGATTGACAACATTATGCAAGAACTGTTTCCCTGAGTTTATGCAGTGTGTCATAGGACACTTAAGGGTTAACTTTATGTTTTGGGGACGTGTCATAGTGTTCTCAATGTACTTAGAATGAGCAGTTCTTAGAAGGATGAAATGGAAACAGGAGGAATTGCAGAGCATGTGGTATGGGGGTTGGATTGGAAGAAGCAGAGACGCATGAGGAAAAAAAGAAAGCTGCTGCACAAAATCCAGAGCAAGTTAAATTGAAATTAGGTATTTACTGAGTTTTTTGAAGAACAAAGTGTGAAGTTCTAAATATTTTTTTTTTAATTTAAGCTCTAATCTTATTAACATTTGAGACTGCAAACAAAATTACACTTAAAAAATGTTAAAACTGGATTATGCCACTTTTATTTAATTTATGCAGTCCTTTTGTAATGGTTTATTCTATTTAAAATGAGACTATGAAAAATTATAACTCAGTCACTGCTTTGCCTTAGTCAGACAGATTGTTCATGCTGAAAAACTACAGCATTTATGCTTAAATCCAACCACTACTTGATTATCAAATTTAAAATTGAGGACAAACAATCCAGAGCCTTCTGATCTTAAAGTGCTGAAAGTTTAGGTACACTTTTTACGTATTAACCTCTCTCTCTAAAGTTTTCTAAAGGTAAGCGTATAAAATTCCACATTGCACATTTCCAAAATGATCAGTACAATGACATGGAACAGAGATGTTCTTCCTTGTTACTTGCATGTTTGACAGTTTCACTTATCATCTGAATATCAACAGAGGACTCTGCAAAGTAGCTGATACAATGCATTAGCGAAAATACATTTTCTCTGCTCTTTAGAAAGACCATTCTCTGTGTGGGCAGCAGGCTATTTAAAACATCAAGAAATGAAGTCTTTACTAATTTCTGTCCTTGCTGCTTCTTCAACTCACAGTCTAAATGATTAATATCCTGTTTATATAGATGCATATGCCTACTCAGACATGCTACATTAACATGCTACAAAGGTCATATAGTGGTTTCTATTCTAACCTTCTTTTCCTGTATCTCTGAATTTCAATTTTTCACTTTTCAGTCTTGAAAAAGACTGCAGGACTTTGCAGTCTTGGTCTATACCTGGAGGAGACTATTTATTTATTACTTTTAGCAGGTCAAGCAGGTCATGCTCAGCCCTAGCGGATCTCAGGATTTCCTACAAAGCATTTCTTGTTGTATAAATACGTATGTGCATGTTTATAAAGTATGTTGTACTCTCTGAGAACTAAGATAAGGTTAAAAAAAAGGTACAGTCCACAGATGTGTCTATGCTTTACAACCAATCTCCCAATATTCTTGTTAACAATTTGTGAATATATATATTTAAATGAAATATTAATTTAACCTAAATTATTAATGAATATCATAGCTGCAATACAATAAAAAGGTACAGCTAAATAGACAGAGGTATTGCATGCAGTATTTAAACCTGATAGTCTGGCCCAAAACACTATGAAAATCAACATAATTAATCCTGTGGTTTGCAGAACAATTGGAACAAACACCAAAAAGCTTTTTCCTTACCACCTTTTCAACAGTTAAGGAGACCATGTTCTTCCACATGCTTCAGCTTTGTGTTTGCTTTCATGTCTGGATATTAATGAATTAGTGCATTACACAAACAATTTTAAGAAAGATTCACAATCTGTCGTTCACATATGCAAACTCTATGTATGAAACTGCTAGAACTGAACCCCAAAAAGACTGGTAAAGCTTTTCTGGTGTTGGCCAGTGACGAAAGATGGCAGTATCCTGAGTACTAGACTTGCTGCCTTGCTCTCCCTAATGGCGCCTTATATCTGCAAGCACTCCCTCAAGCTGCTGTTAAGAAGGGAGATCAAACACAGAACTGACTGTGTATTGGCAGACATCAGCAGATCAACAAGAGGGTATAAAATGGTCCAAGAGATGAAGCAGAGCACCATCAGGGTCCACAGACTAAGGAAATGACAAGCCAGGCTGTGATGGTGTCATGGTTTAATCCCAGCAGCAGCTAGGCACCACACAGCAGCTCACTCACTCTCTCCTGGTGGGATGGGAGAGAGCATCGGAAGCGTAAAAGTGAGAAAACTCGTGGGTTGAGATAAGAACAGTTTAATAATTGAAACAGAATAAAGTAAAATAGTAATAGTAATAGAATACACAAAGCAAGTGATGCACAATGCAATTGCTCACCACCTGCCGACTGATGCCCAGCCAGTTCCTGAACAGTGATCGGTGCCCCCCGGCCAGCTTTCCCCAGTTTATGTACTGAGCATGACGTCCCATGGTATGGAATGTCCCTTTGGCCAGTTTGGGTCAGCTGTCCTGGCTGAGCCCCCTCCCAGCTTCTTGTGCACCTCCAGCATTCTCAGTCGGTAGAGCATGGGAAGCTGGAAAGCCCTTGACTAGTGTAAGCACTACTTAGCAACAACTAAAACATCGGTGTGCTATCAATCAACATTATTCTCACCCTAAATCCAAAACACAGCACTGTACCAGCTACTAGGAAGGAAATTAACTCTATCCCAGCCAAAACCAGGACAGATGGACAATTAGATTTTGAACAAGTAAAGATTCCTTGAGTTAAGCCAGCCTGTACCATACTTTGGGCCTCTTTCTAATCCTTATTACATAGAATTAAACTATTTATTTTTATCTGACACAATAATGGTTTTTAGTAATTTTGCTAACAATAAGTACAGTTAGACCACCAGTGTTGTGCAGACTGCATAGCAAATGAAGGCCCAACTTCACAGTTGTCTTAATGGGCTTTGAAACAAATCACTGGTTAATCATGTATTGATGGAAAGGAAAACATAAGTGTACAAACTCAAGGATGAAAACTGTAAGTGAATCACGTAGCCCCAGAGGCTATTATATTTTGTTCTAACAATGCCCATCAGATACAAAAACGGAGAAAGAAGCTCATAAAGCAAGCATTTCAAAATATCTCGTTAGTATTAATATAAACGAAGCTTTGTTAAAATTTTGGATGCCGCATATATTATTTTCCCCACTGGGGGGGAAAAAAAAAAAAGCAAGCTAAATAAATCCCCACTACCCATAGTGAAACCAGCAAACCACTCTCCAGGAATGGGTTTAGCTACAAAATTAGATATTCTCTCTCTTGGTAGATGACACCAACACACTTCAGTGAGTCAGACTACAGCCTGACTGTATTCTTCACAACCGGACAGTACAGGAATGTATCAAACTTTGTTTTCCCATGTCTCGAGTGAATGGGGTGGGTAGTCCAAAATGGGGTGTAAATGGTTCTAGTCCTGGTGGTGTCAAGACATTACATGTCTTCTGAAGGAGACCTTTGCTGGGCTGGGAGTTTCAGAAGATATATTACCTCATCTATTATTGACCTCAGCACAATTTGTGCAAACATTTGTTAAGAGCTGACCTATAAATGAAGAGCAAAAGGAAGGTGCAATAATAATGTATGATAGCACATTTCCATACCTTACACTAGTACAGGATAGGAATAAAAACATGGTAGCATGGGTTTATATTTACTTAAATATGTGTCTAAATCCATATTATATCACTATGTCTGTCTTAGCACTGACATTGAGGTTACGTAAATTAAACTAGAACATGTTATTGTCGGAGCTTCACTTTGCTTTTACATGTATTTTTGTTATATTAAGTATTCACAGGAAAAATAAAATTATTGAACTGGAAAAACATGAGCACCTCTGGAGTGAGGCAGCTCTAACTAGGAATATTAAAGATCCCATTTTGATCTTTGTTCTTTTCTCCTGTGTCTTAGATCTCAGGTGACTTCTTGCACCTGAGGAAATTTTATGTTCATATTTAAATCTCCAAAAGACTTTTGTAAGCCTACCTATAAGGCTAAAATCAGGTGTCCACTGCTGCTGAAATTCAGTAAGTTGGATATCTAAGTCTGTACGGTATCTCTGAAAGTGTTAGGCTTGTTCTACTGAACAAATAATTAACTTGAAATTAATCTTTCAGTTTTATCCTCAGCTTCAGTCTGAAATAGAGCAGAGCAAAAACTTATCTTCCTAAGTTATCTTTGAACAGTGTCCACTCAAGCAAGCCTTTTGGGCTGTTACTATCAATAGGTAAATAAAAAAAATTCAAGAGACTTACTACAACAGAATACATTCCAACTGTGAACTCTGAATTTTGATTAAGTATCCACATTTAGTTTTAATTCCTCCCTGCTTCTTTCCTATGTAATGTCTATTTAGAAATACCTGAAATTATATCAATGAGGGAGAAGAGAAAGGGATGCTTATTACTAGAGAAGAGTCAGTCAAAATGTTAGTCTTCCAGTCTTCCTTGCCTTTAAAAGAGCAACCTTGATGACTAAAGTAAACTTGATTTTTTGGGGAGTGGGAGGGAGAACATTATTCATTATTAATTATAAAATGGGCTGTATAAAAGGGAAAAGCTGACAGGCTAGTAAGATTTCTGAGCTAATATGTTATCTTCTACAATTCAATCATCATACTTATTAAACAAAAACAGAAACACCACTTCTACTAGTGAGGTTAAATAAGGGGTCCCAGACACTTCTTTAGGCTACGGACAGAACAAAGCCTTTGACTTTGTGTCTGACAGCACAACAAAAACAGGGCATCTGGGAGGAACCAGGCTACCTTTTCAAGGAAACCCACTTGCACTTTTTCTCTTTTTGATGCCATAAATTGACCAAACCCTAAAATGTTTAAACAAGATGTCAGCTACAGGAGTAAAGTTTTACTATTTCCTGAATAATCTTTACTCGTCTTCACAGAATAGATCCCAGCCAGATGCTTTCCAAGCTATGGGAACACTTCCCATAAACTGCTATTTCCATGTGAAGATAAACAACAGTGGAATCCTTTACGCTCACAGGACAGATGTGAATATGAGACAAAGAGGGGGAAATAAAGAAGGAATAGCCTCTTCATTGAGCTAAAACTTGCCTCAGTAGAGGTTTAATTCATTAAACATTTTCTAATTGTAAAAGTTCCAGCAAGTCCCTTGAGAAGAAAGACACGTGGAGAAGGCAGCCTGGCTGCACATGGTGCTTCAGGTGCCAGCATTTCTGCTAAGTGGATCTGTGGACATACCAAGCTGCAGTGTGCAGTGCTTCGGGGAATGGCAATGGTTTTTGCACAGGATGAGGAGAACCTGAGCACTCTCTGTGCTAGGAAGCCCTCTAACTGGTCTGGAATTTCTGCAACATTGCTCACAGCAGCTAGAAATGACTTATTTTATATTCACCTAAAAGGCAGTTTAACAAACTGGTCTGACTCTCCACAATGTTTTCTTAAAATGCAGATGTAGAATGTTCTTGCCTGATTTAGAAAACTAAAATCTCTGTTTGAAACTTAAACAAATTTTCTAATGTTAAACCACTGCTAAAAAATATGTACTTTTGGACCTTGTAGCCCCACACTGGATGAGTAGATTAGTTTTCCTTATGTGTCTTACTTAACCTGCTGTTTTAGAGAGATGATCTCTCTTCATTACTCACCATACACCTTCAGAAACAACACTGCAAATGTCACCGCAGCACCGATCTGAGGATTTGATTTGAGGAACTGTTCTTCAAAGAGCAGCCAGCAAATACAAACTTCTGAACTTGACTATCTGTCGAATAATGCTGTCTGGGGTGAGGCATTGCTTGGTACAGAGTAATTTTCACCACAAGATTATGACAAGGACCCCCAGTAGCAGTGTAAGACACCTGCTATGGAAAGTGGGCATGGCAAGTAGCCTATAGTAAAGGCTAGAGGCTTCAGCCTAGCTTCAAAGGAACTGGTTCTTTACATTATGAAAGTTATAAATGACTGCTTTAGCTAAAAATGAGAACTCCACTCCCATTAAAGAAAAAAAATTTAAAACAACAAAAAACCCACAAAACTTGCCTTTCAGTTTCGGAATACTTATGCCCTGTCCTCTGTGAGGTGTTGGATGGGGCACCTCCATGCATCCGGTCAGACTTAGAAACCTGATCTGGACCCTGTCTTTCATTTGGTCTTGCTATTTAAACACTCGGAAGAAACTCTCTTCTATTCAGCTGACAATGCAAACAGTCATCCACTCTATTTTTATACAATGGAAACACAATCAGAATTTATTCCTAAAGCACAACCCCCCCCATTAAACATGTTGTTTTAATATATATCCAACCTTCTACATACTGAAAACACAAAGTCTTTATGGTTACTGATGAAATCCACAGTTCATCGTGTTTTATTTGCTGAAAAAGAAGAAGCAACTTGGCCAGATTCCTGGGGGAAAGATAGCCTGTCATATTTGCTGAGATTTATTTGTGAAAAAGCACTCAGGATGATATTTTTTGTGCAACCCCCACTGTTTCTGCTTTGAGCACCATTATCAGAAACTGCATTTCAGGGATTCATTAGAAATCAAAATCATAAGCAGTCAAGGACAGCTTTTCTCTACTTCAGTCATTGGCTCCTCCACTTAGTTATTCAAAATTTCCTTATAATTATGATTGCATATTTTAACGTCGTGCATCTGGTTCTGCCTCTCCCCCCATTTGTTTTCCTGTTCCCAAGATAATTACATTTTGACAAAAATTTATTGAGACATCTGTTTTTTGCTTCAGATCTCCAGGTCATTCTGCAGCCGTAACAGCGGCGCAGCACAGCTCAGCCATTTTCACCAAGGAGGGGGCTGCAGTAACTAAAATGATAGCCAGATTGGGGGAGATCTCAGTTTAAATCTGCCAGCTGGTTTAAGGTGGAAAGTGGCAGGATACTTGAGAATGGAAGGGGAGATGAAGAAGAGCATCTTTCTGACAATGCTATCCTTCCAGCACTTATAGTTCACCTTTAATAAAACTAACTCACACAAAAGCAGCAGTACCAGCAACAATCACTCTGAATGTCAGGAAATGCTGAATTAGTGCAGCAAGGGACAGGTAAGACTGGCAAAAGTAAAAGGAATTTTTAATAGCACTGCAGACAGAATCTGGATTAGAGTATTTTGTGAAACGGCAGACAGGAATAAAAGGATTCATTGAAGAGAGGGGACTGTGTATTCAAATACATGGCTTATGTGCTTAAAACCACTGCCATCCTGGCCGGACCAAATTTGAAGTTGTGGCACAGTAACACAGATTACTTTTCAGCATCCTGTCTTGCATGCGGCTACCTTAGAATTTAACACATACAGGAGGAAAATGCTGTGATTTAAAGGCTGCACCCTCAGATGTTATTCAGGAGAAGAAGCAGGAGCTAGAATGCTTTATACCTGCTGCCACCACAACTTAGTCCTAAAATTAATTGCCAATCTCCCTTAGCAGTGGTAATACTTCCCTTTTTTCTCCATTCACTGTGAGCATGTGTTACAAATATTGTGTGGAGGTCAGCTGTATTTCCCATCTCATGAACTACAAAAATAGCATCCAAAATACTCAGTGAATGCTGACATTAACCCAGCATTTATGTTTAGCTAGGGTAGGGAGACCTTGGAGAAGTTATTATTAGGAGTCTAAAGGGCACTTTAATAAACCCCTCCCAAATCCCAAACAAACCACAGTTTATCATTACTAAAGTACATCACAGCTAAATCCTACATAGTGAAAAGTTTCCTGTTACTCCATAGAACTCCTCTCACAAAACACAAAGTCAGCCTTTCTAAAGTTGACAGAAAAAGTTAACTTTTCCAGCCTGTCTTTAAGCAGAGAAATATCCATGTTCTACCATGATATCAGTGACTTATTGCCTCATCACCTTTTGGAAGGCAAGAGCTGCTTTTTTGTAGAAACCAAAGTTTGTCTTTCAGCTATAGGAAATTAACTACTACTCTTGAAGTTGTGATGTTTCCTCCATACCCCAGGGTAAACCATGTGGCTTACACTCTAACCATCGCCTTAATGCAGTGTAAGAAAGACAGAATGTTCACGGGCCACAAAAGGAGTTACTTTATGCACTAACTATTTTTATGTGAACTGAAACTAGTTAGCAGCCATCCCCTGAAGAGAAAGATGCATTGCAAAGAGAATAGGTGATCCTTATTGCCTGTTAACTCCACAGACTAAAACAACACAAAAGAAAGACAATAAAATTTTTTTTTTAATAATATAACATAGAAATTCCTTGGGTTAGGTCATTAGGTTCCGAAGGAAATGACTTACAAATGGTACTATGCAATTGCAATTGCAATTGCAAAGTTTAGTTGGCCTTTACAGAGAACTTCTTCCCTTGCACCTCAAAGTGATCACTGGGCATTTCTGCTTGCTGGACAATTTTGTGATGGGTACTTTTGGTAAGCAGATCTATTCCTCTTCCTAGTTTCTTTGTTGTCACCTCTGTTTTAATGGTCTCCATGTAAACTGTTGCATCTGAGCAAAACCAGCCTGACTTTGAGAAGTTAAAGAGGTGTGCTTTGGAGAACAGAGGAGGGAAGGACCTACTACCTTAACTGGTTCCCATATCTCTGAGAAAATAAATGCTTCCACACCCACCCATGATCCTGGGGAAGGAGCTGAATGCAGGGTGCATAAACTGGTGAGCACATGGACCATTGCCAAATGCTGTTCCACTTGTCCACCTAAACATTGCCCTTGAGAAATTGCCCTTTATGCGATATATGAGGTGTAAATTCAATCTCCACCTTCACTCAGTATCTGTCATTTACTGAGCTTACATTGCCAGCTGTGCCAAGCCACATCAGTTGGACTAGTGATGAGTATGTCAGCTTTAGAGGTTACCCCAAGAGGCCCTGCAAACTCATCTCAGGTGTAGAACTCATTTCAATCTCAGATGAGATCATTCAGATGATACAAGGCAGGGTATCAGCTGCATTATATCTCTTTTGCAGCATGAAGAAATTGCACTGTTGAGAAGCTCATAAAAGCCTACTTAAAAACAAAAGGGACTTCAAGCATAGTTCACTTTTCTCACTACATTTTCTGTAGATACAAACATGATGACCCAAGCTATTTCCACTTAAACCCAAACTCAATGTAGAAAACAAACAAATAAACAAACAAAATCCATGAAGCAAAACAACATATTCCTTGATTTTTCCATGTATTAGTAGAACCAAGTGCAGTTTATTTAGCTTCATGAAATCTCTGACAATAGGCATTGACACAGAGGATGAAATGTATCCAGGACAAAGGAAGACCCAAACCCCTACAGCTGACATGTTTGTTAAAGCCAGATGTTTTGCTGGCTGCTCAGATTTGATAAATGTTACAATGATAATGACCACTGTATAACAGTAATTTTATCTCACAGACCCATTCATAGTTTTTTTCCCATGCCATTGTTCACAAAGGCACAATGTATGTGGTTTATTAAAACAGAAATTTTTCTGTAAATGTTTAGTGTGTGCTTTTATTTGTTGGCTGCTATGTGTTCCTGTGGTTTAATGCATCTGTTTATGCCACATTTGCTATGGCAAGTTTTATCTGACACAAACAAAAAGCTTTTTGATTCCTGAATTAATAATACGCAAATCAGAACTGTGAGTGAACAAGAGCCATTCAAACAGTTTGAGCAAACGCAATGTTTCAGTTCAATCCGATTAATAAAACAGCAGGTGTTCCTCGAGTGTTCAAAATTGCTCTGTTTTCATAGGTAACAGTATTTTACAAGTCTTTAGGACACTTCAGGAATATTTTCAGTAAAAGGAGAGAGAAAAATATACATGCTGCTATCTTACGTGCTGCATTTGCATAGTTCATTGTAGTGACTTGTTAAATTGGCTTTTTGGAAAGATGGTAATCCCATAATAATGCTATCAGTGCTCTAAAGGTGTTCTTAAACCAAGACCAGCAAAAGTGTTATTCTTACTTTACCTCTCTCTGATGTCAGGTTCCTTCAGTCCGCTCCCACCCTGAATCTGAATTTACTTCTGCTGTGAGAACTCTCAAAGTATTGTATTTGAACCCCAACATGTCACTGGATTGCAACATAGAATAGTGCAATCCTATAAGGCCCAGCAAGAAGTAAAGGATTTTAGTTGTTCTAAAATGCAATCCTGAGACTGTCTCTCAGTCACGAGGCAGAACTTCCTAAATCCCACCCAAGAAACATTTTGGACAGGAAAAAAGTGGTTTGGTGTTCTCCAAAACAATATGCATACACAAAATCATTCTTTTTTTTCCTTCTTTTTTTCAAGCATGCAGTATCACAGGACCTGAGTATCTCATGACATGGGAATTAACAAAATGAGCAGGCATGTTTGGGGATGTTGTCTGAGGAAAGGTCTAACAGAGTGATCTACAGCCTGATTTTGGAGTCCCAGATCCTGAAATACCTCACAGCACTCCAGCAGAAGTCAAACATTCAGCCATTCCAAAAGAATGGCTGAGAAACAACAAGGTGTGTTTGTTGCCTTGTTTTTCCACCGGCTGTGCCTCCTGCAAGAACTCCTGTAATAGGGCTGCAGTACACCTCTGTATGCTTCCCTTCACTCCAAAATTATTGTTGTGTGACAGGAGAAATGCCTGGTCTTTGGACAGACAAAGTCACTGCATCATACATCATCATATTCTGGTACTGCACCGTCAGTCTTACGAGTTTGTTTTGTACGTCCTTTCCACCTCCTTGCAACCATGTATAAACCTTCTCTTATGGCTGATAAGAGTAACCTGAAAGGGTCAAAATTGTTTTGAACAAGTGCTAATCTTAGCTTATCTCTGCACAGTTTACGTTGAACAGAGGATCCCAGTTTTTTTTCCTAATCCCTGGGAACAGTGTGAATATGTAGTGACAGCCTCTGGCAGGTTGGGTGGGCCTTCAACTCACTGCACACAGAGAGACGAACTGCAGTTACTCACATTCTCTGTGATGATAAAACATGTGCATTAGAATTTGTGCTGTTGGCCAGAGCTTAAAAGAGAAAAAAGTTCATGTATTTCTTTATCCCTCAAAATAAAAAAGATCCCATCTCTTTCATGCAGACCAGAAAGTGTGGGACAACTGGTCAGTTCAGCTGGTGCATAAGCTTTACATACCACTGCATAGTCTTCATTTCCCTGCCATAAATCAGTCACAGGACTTACTACTGCCTCTTCCCTCAAAGTAGCTTACTTACACAGCTACACTATTGTCTGCCTGTCTCTGCTGTTCCACTTCAAGGAAATGCTGAGCCATTTTATCTCACTGTTACTGAGCTAGAGCATTTTCAAAGGAAACTGTCATGCCTCTTGCTTTGGAAGTTTACAGGAGGAGAGTTATTTCAAATTCCTTACAGAAGGAATCCCACAGCCACGGGCTGGCTCTCAGCCCCCTGCTTCAGCCAGCTCTATCACGCTCTGTTTCAGACTCCTGATGAGAAGGGGGTCCTGGTTACAAATGTGGACATTGTTCTTGTGTTAGCCAATACCCCAGGAGTTGAATCAAGGTCTGGGCTAAGTTAAACGAGGTAATCTAAGCATATGAAGTATGTGGCAATGTTGCAGTTCAGTTAGAACTCGTTTACCAGCATTTTTCCCCTTTCTGCCCAGTCTTTCCAGGTTTCAGCTGGAAACAAAACCTAGAAGACTATAAAATAAGCATCATTCTTGTAGTATTTTTACCCCAAAGGAAAGGACGTTCTTGCAAATCCCCCAGGCAAGCTGGACCTTGTGAGAGTCCCAGGTAAAAATTTTACACAAACCCAGCAAGTACAAATATTTTTCTGTATTGAAATAATCCTCCCGAAATTTATGCCCCTTCCCAGCACTGCCATTGAGAAGCTCATCACTTCCTCCATGACTTCATTCAAAGAAAACACTTTTCAGCAAAAACAACAAGGTTGCCAATAGCAGAAGGAACTTTGCATAAGCTGTTCCACAAAGTAATATCAACTGCGGCTACTAAAATTTTCAGTTTTCTTGCAGTGGCACAAAGTACAGCTACACAGCCTCTAATCCTAAAAATAGATCAGATGGGGGGAAATGGCAAGGATACTGTACTGGGTGTAGGTGTCAAAGTGTTGGTAGGGGGCAGCTGCAGGGGTAGCCTCTGTGGAAGAGTTTGGGGCTGCCCCGTGCCAGACACAGATGGCTCCAACAGACCTACCAGAGGACACAGCTGAACACATCAGCCAAGCTGGTGACACCTTGGGGAAAATGTATTTAAGAATGAGCAAAAAACATTGCACAGGCAGTAAGGAATGAGGAATGAGGAAAAAAGATTGAGAAACAGCCCTGCAAACACCAAGGTCAGAGGAGAAGGAGGTGGAAGAAGAGCTGGAGCCGAGATTCCCCTGGAGGAGACTACAAAGGAGCAGGTATTTCCCTGCAGCCCATGGAGAGGACCATGCTAGAGCACATATCCACACTGCTGCCCATGGACGACCCCATGCTGGATCAGGTGGTTATTTCCTGAAGGACTGCAGCCTGTGGGAGGGACCCCACTCTGGAGCAGGGGAAGAGTGTGAGAAGGAACAAGCATCAGAGAGGAGCTGTTATGGACAGACTGTAAGCCCCTATTCCCCATCCCCCTGTGCCACTTGGGGAAGGGGTGAGGTAGAGGATTCGGGAATGAAAGAGCGTTCAGCCTTGGAAAAAGGGGGAGGTGGAGAGAAGGTGTTTTAGTTTTTGTCTTTGTTTCTCATCCAACTCTATTTTTAATTGGCAATAAATCAAATTAATTTTCTGCAAGCCAAGTATGGTTTGCTTGTGAGGGTAATTTTTAAGTGACCTCCCTGTCTTTATCTTGATCCACCAGCTTTTTCATCTTATTTTCTCCCCCCTGAACTTTGAAGACAGGGAGTGAGAGAGCATCTGGGTAGGGGTATGGCAGCCAGCCAAGGTCAACCCACCACAGACACAAAAGGAGAAATTCTGGTTTCAAGAAAGTTGAAAGCAAACAACAACACAACCTTCAGGTCAGCAAGGAGTCAGTTTGAACAGCAAGATCTAGTTCCTCTAGAGAACGTGTTAATAAGCTCTGTAAGGAACCATAGTGAGCCTCCAGCATACACACACAAAGAGTTCACCTACAGAAACTTCACCTAAAGTATGAATAGTCTGATGGGGAAAGAAAAAAAGATTCTTTTTTTTTTGAGAAAATTAAGCCCAGATAGAATTCAGGAAATACTTCTTTGCTCTTTCAGTAGATTACTGAAACAATGAAACTTAAAAATGTAAATAAAATTTTAAGATAAAAACTGTGGGAGTCTCTCAAACAGAAATCAACATTTTAAAACTAAACTTGGATAAAGTGCATAGTTAATTTTGAAAGTGAAAGGTAGAGTTCAATATCCATCAATTCATTTAGTTTCAGAACTGAGAACTTTTTATTTGTACATATAATTAAATGGAAAAAAGTAAACCTCCAAATAATTCCTGCTTCTATCATTTCTACCATTACCATGTTTACCTATTCCTTTGTACTTTGTTATCAGTAAGTCAGTCCTCAACAGCAACACAGAAAGACAATAGCAGAAGGAATTCAAGCATTACTTGTCCACAAACAGACATCAGCCAAAGGCACTAAGTAACACAGTATGGCATCAGTCTGGTTTGAACTCCAGTTAGACAGCTCGTTAATTTTATCCAGGTATTCCTGTTTTGACATTAATATAATTTTTGCATTTGATGGAAGAACAGCTTCAAGAAAAGATTCATATTATACTTGAAGACAAGAGTTGAAGAATCAACCATCTCTTTTGGCTGCTTATTAGTAACATCAATGTTTTAAAAAAAAAATCTTTTTTTTCTATTTAAATTGCCCAGCTTCAGCTTAGACATTTTTCTACTATTTTTTATCATGTATATTTGATAAAGAAAACAGGCCAAGCTCTCTAAATTTCCCACAACAATGTTTCTTCCTGAATTTCAAGTGTATCAAATCTTTCTTCCTTCAAGATATTTTTTTACTTTAAAGTTCACTTTTGAACTGTTACAGGACAACAGTGTCGTTTTCACTATTGTTGCAGATACATGTAAAAGCCATAGCACTACCACCTATAGGTCAGGTAAAAGGGCTTACTCACCCTCTTTATCCTATGTTGCTTCAGGGCTTAAGCTGACTAGTTTGCTCTTTACATCTACTAAAACTTCTTGAAAGCCATCACTGCCATAATGTTCAGTATTTCTTGTACTGTATATGTGCTGTAGTCCAGCCCCTTGGCTTGTTTATTCTGATTTTGTTTACCAGAATATTTTGCTGTTAGTTTCAGCCTCCATTATAACATTAACTTGGCTGGGTTTTTTCAGGTTTTTTTCAGTTCTCATTACTTTTTATGAAATAGTTATTTTTCAAACTACTCATTCAAACTATAACACTTTTTCAGGCTTTTGGAACTTCCTTAGTGCTTAATATTTATTAAGTGAATGTATTTGCAGATATAAACAGCCTTTGACTCTTTTTGCGAGCCCCTTTCTGGCCCTGTGTGTTATCTACTTACTGGCTTTTGCAAATAGTTAGTGCTCTTCTTCCTCAGTAAAGGACTGATAACCATGTCAGCATCCTGATGACATACAGGGACTTCATTCTGCTTCTTTCCAAATAGGAACATCTTTAATGGAGCACTTCTCTGGAACTATTCTGTCTTTTCAGCACCATTATGGAATTTTTGCTATCGCTATTTGGTAATGGCTCTGTTTCACTGCAAGATTTTCTTTGTTCCTAACATATTCTGGCTCCTTCTTATTCTGAGCCCTGCCATGTTACTTTCCTTAGTATCCTTCATTTCCCTCTATCATTTTTGTCATGTTACATCTCTCCCTTTTTGTCCATTTTTTTAGCAGACAGCTCCACTTCCCCACTAAAGTGAGATAAGATTTTATGCAAAGTTGTCTCTTTCTTTGCAGGCAGCCTGGGTTTCATAGCTATTTAATAAATGGTTTCAACTGCCTCAAGAAATCAGAAGACTATGTAAACATTCTCTTTGCTTTCGTTTTTTTTTTTTTTTTCTTTTTTTTCTTTCTTTCCTGGTTTGCTTTGGTGTTTTGGTTTTTGTGTTTGTTTTTTTTTTTTTTTTTGACATAGCATTCAAATTCATCAGAGAAAAGAAGACATGTTAGGTTCTTTTATTTCCACTTGAGAGGATTGAAATCCTACAATTATTCATGGAAGTGCTCAGGTCAGTAAAAAAAATGTCTTGCAAGGTGACTGTAAAAATAGTTGTCAGACTACAATTAAATTTCTTACTGTTTTGTGCTGGATAAGTTACTGATCTCTAGGAAAAAAAGGCAAGTCCAGTCAGCATAAACCTAATCAGAAGATAAATATCTTGTAAGTGTTTAAGGTATCAAAACATACAGCAAATGAGGAGATTTAAGTTGTTACAGCAACAGAAGTTGCAACTCCTGTTAGACATGTTAATAGCAAGAGATGGGGTAGCACTTGGCTCTGAGCACATCATCTGCACATAATTATGATTTAACAAATTCTGGATTCATGTGCACCATACAAATCCCTTCACAATTAATTATGTAGGTGCTGATCAGACTGAAGAATGGCAGCCACTTGTTCAATAGTGACTAAAGCTACTTCTTAATTATTTTCAGAAGATGCTTGGGTTTTCTATTCTGTCCTATTGACCTAGGCACCAACTCCCATTTTCAGGTGTGAATTTATTTTGTGTTATTTATAGTTTTTATCAAATCCTTCAGAACTGCTTATTAATCTTTTAAGAAAGATGGTTGATTCAGTAACTTAGAGATAGCACTTCCCCCAGCTCAAATTTCCCAGTCAGCGAGAATCTTCTTCTACAACAAACCTTCAAAAAGAGATCAAAATCTTCTCCTGGTCACATAAATGGAAAACAGATAGGTAGAGTAAGCACAACAGTATAAACAGGATTAAGAGGCAACCTTACTTTAATTTCTACAAGTCATATTGAGCTTATGGTTTTGAAAACTCTAGAGATGTACTTCCTACTGCACCTAAAAGCATAGAAGATCATAAGATCATTAAATATCAATTCATGTTTTACATGCTCTGCTAAAATTTGCCAGTTAAGTCGAAAAACATAGGCCTTTTACTACAGGTCATGACTTGGTACTTCAAAACAATTTAGTTTGACTTGATACCAACTTTGTACTTGGTGAATAGATCTCTCCTCTCCTCCCTCAGAAGAATTTAAAAAAAAAAAAAAAAACAAAAAAAACAAAAACCCAGCATTCTCAAAAAGTAAGTGGATGGCTTGACCATGTAGGAAACTTCCCATTATCCTGGAGCAATTGGGTGATAAACATGACCCACAATGGGTAAATGAGCCTGCATTTTATTCTGGTCTTCTAGATGTTACAAATGAAACTTTATGTTAAAATAACCACAATTTATTCTTTCATGTATGAGTCATCACCCTCAAAACTTTGAGACCAGTCTTTCCTATTATTAGTAATATTTCCAGGAATATTAAAGTAGTGCTTAGAGGCCTACCTGGGGATTTGGAATTCACTGGGTCAGGTACAGTACATGTGCCTAACTGAGAGGAAAAAAAAAGACAGTTTCTAATCCCAGCAGACAAATACAGTCAACAGATGGTGGAGAGTACAAAGGACAACACAACAACTTAACTCTGTCTCATCTGTCTTAGGAACGCTTCAAGCTTCAGACATATTCAGGTAGAAATCCCATAACTTGGTACCACATTTTGTTTTTCTCTGCAGCCCTTAGATGTTGATAAATATTTATAAAAGATAAATGTTCAGTCAAGCAATAAACTGTATCAATCATGATGACAGACAACTGAATAAATAAAGATGGAACAGCCCTAAGGTATAAGTTTCCAAGAAATTAAAAAGAAACAAAATACTACTAAATGGAAGGCTGGTGCAACAAGACAGGAGGAAGGTTTCATTTAAGTGGAAAAGGTGAGTTCCTCATATGCAGTTTTTGACATAAAAACAATGGAGAAGCATCAGGCAAGACCAACATGAGTGCTCCCCCTGCCTTCCTTGATCTCTGCAAATGGCAAATCAGGCCATAATCCAGCAGTGCATTCTTGCACTTTATTGACAGCAGTTCATATCTTCACCTTATAGTGTTTGCCCTGCAGACTTGTTCAGTAGGCCGCTTCTCTTGCACTCTTGAAACAGCTGTTCAGCTGCAATGTGCGACACTGTCTATGGGACACTTGTTTTAGTTTAAAGTTGGTTCACATTTGCTTGAGCTGCCTTGCCATACAAATGTACATCTCTTCAGCTTTTTTATTCTGATCACTTTCAATGAAGCTATACTTTAGAGAACGTTTTTCATGTTATATACCATGACAGAATTATGGCAAATGAGGAAAAGCTTTCACCTGGGTTCTGAACATATCATCAAAATGGTAACAGAACCAAGACAATCATGCAAAAATGTGTGAAGGAACATCAACAATCAGGTAATTTGATAACATTTCCTCCAGCTGAAGAATATTTTTGCCTATTAGTATATCAACATCACTGAAATAGCTGAAGAGAAAGAAAGAATTTAATACAAAGGGTGAAGACAGTAAATCAATATAATGTCAACAAATTGTAAGTAAGCACTCAACTTTGGGAACTTTTCTTTATTCTCCAATTATTCCTGGGTGTGGAGTTCTACATTTCCAGTGTCCTACTGTGGAGGCAATGCACTCTTTATATTGGATCAGGCAGCTCAGCCCTCTACCCCAGGTACAGAACCCATATATGGAATAATGTACTTTTCAGGGGAATTTTATCTTTTTCCTAAGTATCAAACTTGTTAAGTAAGTCAGTTAAAGTTGTCTTCACTGGAGCAACTTTGCACTTTCCCAGGTTCCTCTCCAGAGAGGCAGCTTCAGCAGTGAAATGCAATCTAATGCTATATTTTTAGCAATGCAAAGTCTATAGCCTCTCGTTTTGAGGCAGGAGTCATCAATATTTCCTTTCTTCTTACAACTGCTAAGGTGATGACATCACTGGAAATCATATCCCTATATTTATTTCAAACCCAGGCCACACCTTCTGCTTAATCAAAGGTAAGTTGTGGGAAGTGAGATGATTCTACATATTTCAGTAACAACCAAGCAGACGAGTACTAGGAACCAATGCAAACAGGTGAATGTTTTCATTCTTTGCAAGGTTTCTGTCTTGCAAGGAAGCTTTGCCTGTAGAGGAAGTGGTTTTGATTCCTTCATTCAAGCTAGAAAACTCTAGGTGGCAGGATTTGAGGTCCAGCAAAACTTTTAATATAGTCAAGTGACTTCCATGTAGAGAGAGAGAGCACTGATCATCTACCTCAAGTTAGTGAAAACAACCTGTGTTAGAAGGCTCCAAAATCTGTTTCTTCCAAAAACATGGATTGAGTTTGTAATAATAGTTTCTTACTTATATTAATGAGAACACCTAGAAACCTCAGTGAAGACTGGGGGTTCTGCAGTCACCTGTTTAAGTTCCCATAAGCTAAATAAGTAGACCATAAAAAGAAGTGCTGTTGTCCTATTTGACCACATAGAAACCAAGATACAGGAAGGTTAAAGTCTAACTGTTCTAGCTTTCAGTCTTCACAGGCTTTCATTTTGAAAATGATTGTCAGGAATCATCATTTAACAGACCGTGATGAGAGTACTCCCAGTTAAGCCCTTGGTGACATACATAAAAATCTTTTAATAGAATCATAGAATCATAGAATCATTAAGGTTGGAAGAGACCTCCAAGATCATCGAGTCCAACTGTAAACTGGATTTTTTAAAAATCTCATGTCACTTGTTAGCCCAACATCAGCAAAATAAATATACGGAGTGCACAGTTGCCCATAGCTTCCAGTTTTTCATGCCGAATTGACTGAAGACTACCCAGAGGACCAGTGTGGAGGAAGATGGGCAACAAGTGGCTGGCAGTGAGGTGTGTGCTGACTGTTTACAGGTGCTCCACTCTTCCCAAGGAGCCCCTAAGACACATGAGTCCTTGTGGCAGCTCAGGCAGGTGTGATTTGGTGTCAAACTCATCTAAAATTTTCTGTGTGCTATCAAACTACCTGTTTCTATACTCTCAGGTCTAAGCCACATACCCATACAAAAAGGGAATGAAAGTAAGGCAAGCAAAAAAGATCTTTCCAGTCATTGCATCCCACATCAATATGAAAACAGGCAGCAAACATCAGATAATTTAAAAGTCAGAAGTTTTACCTGCAAATCAACTGGAAATTTCACTGTATTGCTCTCTGAGTGGAGTCTTGAAATTATACTGGTTTCAAGGGGTGTTTTTGTTTATGAAACCACATTAAAAATTGTTGAGCCGGAGTGAACTTTATAACCTCCAACAGCTGCACCATGCTCTGTGCTTCACTAAGAGTTATTGATAATGATTGTGGGCTGACCCATGCCCCTCAGGAAGTGGCCAGATTTTTTTTTTTTTTAAAGCAGATGTTTTATTCTGCCTGAATATCTTTACATTGTACAGGTGTCCTCAGTGTGCCTAAAGAGTGGCAAGCAAGACCAAGGGCAGAGCATTTAAGTCTGGAGTCATTAAACAGGGGTAGAGGGAGAAAGTAGAGATTAAGCTCTTCCTTACAGACTGCTTTTAATATTTCTGTCTTTAGCCTCTTGCAGATTTTGTGGTACAGCAGCTGGGACCTATCTCAGTGCTGCACACAGCAGCAGCCACTGATGAACTTTGTGTCAGGCACAGAGCACAAGCCCATCCTGGGGCAGGCTCCTGGCCTCTCTGCCCTTTCCCACCTCTCTGCTCTTTCAGCCTGGGAGCTTGGCCACCCATGGCAGCCGCTGAAGTGCTGAGCCCCTGAGACACTGCCCATCCAAGGGAACAGGGAGCAAATCCGTCCCTGAGGTTGCTTCAAGGTGCAATTAACTTGAAACATTCCCTTTCCATACCAGTCCTTCCTTCATTTTTATAGCTTATTCCCAATCCACAGCTTCACTGTAACTGCTAGAGAAGTTCATTCAGAAGCATAATTTCGCCTTATACTGTGCTCATCCTGTAGTAATTTTCCCCTTGCTAGATACTGCCAGGCAGGATCTCCCGACTCTGGACCCATTGCTCTGGCCATGCTTAACAAGGCCCCTCAGAAAGGTCTTTTTAACCAGCATTTGTCAACCATCTTTGCAAAGTCTTTCTCCCTCTCATCACACCCCTGGAGCAAACACATAGAAGTGAAATCGTTTCTGCCTACAGTCTTATGATCACCTTGACTGTTTCTCCAGGATGAAACACCCCAGGCCCCAGTAGCCACACATACAGCTATCATAGACCCTCAGCTTTTGTTTATTTATTTTAGCAATCACTGTTCAAAACTGGAGCTAAGTGCAACAAAGGCAGAACACATACCTTGATCTGAAGATGTAATTCTGAGACAACTGAGCCCAGCAGGTCCCACCTTCTCCTGAGGCAGAAGGTCAGCCAAGCTCAAGCCAGGCTGGAGTGGGGCTCCTGACATTGTGGCACCCTGGCATAACCGCTTCTCTGCAGAAGTGGTGCCGTTGGAGGTGAAGGAGAGGGAAGACATGCCTGTCACCTCTGCAGGTGTCCTTGGTGCTCCTGTGGGGCTCTGACATCCCTTTTCCCTCTGCTGCTCCCTGAGACGGGAAGGGATCCTCCTAGAGCTCCTGCTCACCCATTGCGTGCCACCTCCTTCTCTGGGGCAGAGTGATCCAACTCTGCCACCTCTCACCCTCAGGAGGGACTAGGAGGACACATGGCACAAGGGAAACATTATGGGAACTGCTGCTGTGATTAATATCCAGCTGAGATTGTGAAGAATGGTAAGTAAGGAGTCTGAGTAAATGAAGATGAAGGGTAAAGGCAGGAAAGGGGAGGCGGTGCACTGAGCATGCTAGCGAACAGGCTTGTGAGCCCACGGGAAGGCCAGGACAGGGCTGGCAGCAGGAGTTGTCTATGAAGCCAGCTGTGAGTCTGGATACGTCAGCTGTCTGTCTCTCCAGTCCTCAGCACCCTGGGAACACAGAGTTTTGATGTCTCACAGTGGGATGCTGTGCCCCTTGGAAATTTCCTCCCTGAGCATAGGGCAAGACTTTCTTTTCCTGTCTTACCCTAATATCGTCCTCCTGGGACCTTCCACACAACTATCAAATTGCAAAGGGAATTAACTTATATTTTTATAAGATAGCAGGGCTGGCTTTCTGTTCCTCACATTGTTACTTGCATGAAACCTCACAGGCCTAAACAGAAGTGTTATAAATCTAAAAAAATGCTTGGAAGGGGTCTCCCACATCTCCTTCAAAACCTAATGGTGCGACAGGAAAACTAGTTACTAGAAGGCCATCACTGTACCACTCACTTTATCTTCCCTATTCCGCTCTTCATTTTAAGAAAACACTGAATGCATGGAAATAATTTTTTCCAGTTTGCAGACCCTGAAATTTTTCCAGTGGGCATTGTATAGTGAATTGGACCCTGTTGACAGTAATTTTTCTTTTCTAAATTGCCTTTCACAGCCCCTACAGAAGTACTCCAAGGACCCCAGGATTTCTTATGACCACAGATTGAAAGCCTCTAGCCTAGAGGAACACACCATCCACAGCAGGCGCTGTCCAAGCTTCCTAATGATATACCAGTCTGGACTGGCCAGCACCCTATGGCTCTTGCTGCTGACTGCTCCTGAGCAGAGCAAGCTTGGTAGCCATAATGGGACATTCAGCCTTGTGTGATGCTAGCATAACATGCCCAGAAGGCATTAAGTAAAGACAGTCTAACAGGTGACCATCTGATTTCAGCTATGTTTGCATGATCGGCTTAACTCACTTCCACGTCCTCCAAAGTGCCTTAAATCATCCTAGGTCTACATATTAATATTTCTAACTTGTGCAAACTCTGAAGTCTGGAGCACAGTCTTGGCTCATCACAGCATGCAAGGCACAGCTAGGACACAAATGCTGGTCAAGGACGTTGTGTTGATATGAAGGTCTGCTCCAGAAGCCGGGCTTATGGAAAAACATGCTCGGTCCATTCACATTTTATAAATGACCCTAAAATCCAGAAATTTTTGAACATCCCTCTACTTTTGCAAATTTCTCAGTCTATGTTTGTTTGGCTTTGTGTTTTTTCAAAACCATTTCTTTTTTCCCTTGTCTGGGTGTTCACAACTTATTCTGACAATACACGGGACCATTTGAGAGGTTTTGTCTGTTTTTTAAAGAAAATTTCTCTGAGGCAGAAGAACCTATAAATGAAAGCCACTAACTAGCCAGAGAGGCACTGTAAAATTTTAATAAATCTTCAGAAGGAGAAAAAAGTAAATTTTTTCTTCATGGATGCAAGAAAAGAGTATCTTTATAAATGGCTGTAAGGGAGGAAGAGTCGAACATAAAGATAGGAAGTAACAGCGTGAGGAGAAAGTGGGTTAAAAAAAAAAAAATCCCTTGCTACAAACCTGAAGCTTTGAATAATACACCAGAGAACTCAGCACAAAGATAAATTGGTATGTGAAACAAGGAGCTTCAGGACAGCCTGAATATTATACAAAGTTAGTAAAAATATCTTCAGAAGTACTTGCATAGGCTCAGCAGGGAAGCTGATGGCATCATGTAATCACAGATACTTCCTTTTTATTTCACAGTGAAAACTGGTTTGACTGGCTGGCTTAGAAAAGCAATGTTCATGTTACTGTAGGACATAAATAAGTAAAAGTCACTTCACCTACAGGCAGGCTTCTGTGTGCTAAACCACATTATGAATGCAAATTTAACGCTGAGAAATGATCGGTGTGTTTGTGTCTGCATGGTGATATAGTTGATTCACTAATAATCTTAACCCACTTTTAATCCCAGTAATGCCATTTAATATCAATGTACAAACTGCTAAGTGCATAATTCTGTGGTACCAAGAAGGCTCCAAGGCAACTTACATGCTATAAGTTGGTCACTGTAACTCTAGCCACAGGAAACCTGGAAGTTTGTATTCACATTTGTGTTTACAAGGTGTAGACAAACTAAGGTATACAACTTCACAGACAGTTCTGAATAGTTTACAGGAAATTAATAGGAAGTTCCTCACTGTGCTGATGCTCACTCTGATGCTGAGCTCTATCATGCTCATTACTTTCCAAAAACCCTTTAAAAAACTCAACTTGATGACTTGGGGAGCCATCATAGAATCATAGAATCATTAAGGTTGGAAGAGACCTCTAAGATCATCGAGTCCAACCGTCAACCCAACACCACCATGCCTACTAAACCATGTCCCTAAGCGCCTCATCTACACGTCTTTTAAATACTTCCAGGGATGGTGACTCAACCACTTCCCTGG
>NW_008825114.1:3589601-3592250 GCF_000699105.1 Pygoscelis adeliae
TCCAGGTGGCGTAGCAGGTCGTTGACTGCTTCCTCTTGGATTATGGGGGGTTCATCCTGCTCGCCATCCCTGTCTTCCCGCTCAGGGGGCCAAGTACCCTGAGGATAACCAGTCTGCCTGTTAAAGACTGAGGCAAAGAAGGCATTAAGTACCTCAGCTTTTTCCTCATCCTCGGTGACAATGTTCCCCCCCGCATCCAATAAAGGATGGAGATTCTCCCTGGCTCTCTTCTTGTCATTGATGTATTTGTAAAAACTTTTTTTGTTGTCTTTAACGACAGCGGCCAGGTTGTGTTCTAGCTGGGCTTTTGCCTTTCTCATTTCCTCTCTGCATGACCTAACGAGATCCCTGTACTCTTCTTAAGTCGCCTGCCCCTTCTTCCACAAGCGGTAAACTCTCCTTTTTTTTATATCATGTTATATTTAGTTTATTTTCTTATTACTAAGTGTATTTTATGGCTATTGTGGTGTGTGTCCTTCTCTCTTGTTCAAAACCAAAACAAACTAGCATACATTAGGCTTTTCAGGTATTACATACAAAGTGAATTCTCACATCACATTATTTTAAAAGTGGGGAGGGAGGCAGAAGGAGATCAAGCTACCTAAAAAAAAAAAAAATCTTATCTTTATATTCTTGTCTCCATGAAACAGAAAAATGTACTCAACTTCTGAGGGTTTTCACAGGTCCAAGTTTTCTGGGCTATAAAACAAATCCACTGTAAGTAATTCTGACATTTTTCAATGTACTGCAGCAGAAAAATACACTCAGGGAAATATTTCAATCTCAAATAATTCGGGAGAGAGGTGTTTTACAACCAGAATTATGTCTGAAAAGTGTTTAAGCACTAAAGCCCCCACTTACCCTTGGGTGACCTCATTGCATTCAGAGGCATTTCAGTAGTGTAACTGGGGGCACCATTTGTTTCTTGAAACATCAGTAATTATCTGATCAGAGAGTTTTTGAAAATTGAATAGACAGCTGCTTACAATTGATATGGTTCCAGCTTCACAGTGCTGCAGTGCTTGACTCATTACGGGGAGATATATCTTTTATCCCTGCCCCAGTCCTGTTAATGTATCAGACTTCCTTGCTTGTCTGCCCACAGCAGTGTGTGCTGGTTTTGGCAGCCTGCAGTGCAGCTAAATATAGTCAATGGAGACCACTGTTTTATTGGTGAGCATCAGCTTAGCAAGCAGAAACAGTTATGTTCTGCTTTGAACACCTCCTTTCACCCCAAGGCACCCGCTTCAGGGAAAAAAAAAAACAACACACGTTAAGACCTGAAAATCCACATTCACCTAAATTAAGGTGCCTTGCCAGCAATGTAGGCCTGATCCAATCCTTGTTAAAAATCAGGGATTTCTATCGATTCTAGTGGCATCAGATCAACTTCTTAGAGGAGCAGGTGCCTACTCCTTTTTTTAAGCAGCAGGTTCTGTTTAGGTACTGCATAACAGCATGTGCAGAGGCCAACTGCAAGTCAAGCTTGAGATGAAACACTGGTGGTGTTGTCACCACCTCCCATATTTTTTTAAAGCTTCATATTTTGCAAGTAATATCCTGTAACTTTCTTCACTCCATTCTTTGTCTGGAGAACATGCTGATATTATGGACAGAGTAAGAAAAGTGGACCGGAGTACTACATAATGGTGAATGTCATAAAAGGTAATTTGAGTTCAAGACACACCTGAATCCTTGCACAGCTTTGGACAGACCTTTATAGCTCTTAGCAGCTCAGTCAATTGACATTTGTGGGTAGTAGCCTTGGTAATAGTGGCTGATCTCATGCCAATAAGGACCTTAAAGAAACCATCAGTGGATGCTCTAAAGGTGTATTTACCTTACCAGAAAGACTTAGAACCATAGAACCACAGAACAGTTTGGGTTGGAAGGGCCCTCTAAAGGTCACCTAGTCCAAGCCCCCTGCTGTGGGCAGGGAAATCTTCAACTAGATCAGGTTGCTCAGACTCCCGCCCAACCTGACCTTGAAGGCTGCTGCTGTTTTAAGTGGAGATGTGAGGAGGGGCATGAGAGTTACCTGGATAGTAGCATGAGCCTTTTTTCCCTCCAGCGAAGTACAGGCAAAATTTGGTTCAGTCCTGAGCATTCAATAAGCTTCTTCTGTTCATAGACACTCATGGATGTGACTCAGATTCTGACAGATAAACACTCCCAAGGGTCCCCTAGGACTCAGTGCCTTCATCCCCAAGGAAACAGATGCCAGTCGGCCCAGGCTCACAAGCAAGAACCCAAGACTACGTTTGTTTTCAACGTTGCCCAATCCACCAGAAGTTGATTGAGCAACAGCTATAATATAAAAATTTAGGTCAGTAACTGGAATAGAAGGAAAAATAAGACTCAAAAAGAAACCCACACACAGCAAAGATATAACCTAACAAATTCATTTATTGACTTCAGTGGCAAAAAACTGTGAGGTGGCACTGCATATTTCTACCTTGCTGCTTGCACATGTGTTTGGATCTGGTGGCAAGATTTCTGTTCTTTTTCGATTATAATTTTTAAGCTCATGGGAAAACACACAAAAATAACACTGGAGTTAAAAAAAAGACATTAAACACCAGTCCACGGATTGTTTGTCCATTTCTTCTCAAAGACCTAGCAAATGGGAAAGCAGAAAGACCTGAAAGA
>NW_008825114.1:3592273-3597872 GCF_000699105.1 Pygoscelis adeliae
TTCTTTACATGCTCTCCTTCCTGCTCCTCATATCTTGGTGTTCTTGGGCACTACACTGCATATCTTGAGCATGGCATTGCAGCCCTGGCTCTGGCACTGGCAGCGTGAATAAACGCAGGCAGTTGTCATTCTTTGTCTTAAACTATTGGCATCAGTGCCACTGTGCAGCTGGCATGCGTGGAGTGGAGGATCAAAGTCATGTAGGAAGTTTGCTGCAGGATTCTGGTGGGTTGTATACAGCAGCGGACTGCTTTGCAGGGGGCTGCAGAGTGGCTGAAGAAGTAGGGAATTTCCTTATCAGATAAGGGAGGCAGGACTGAATTTAAGCGTCTCTGGGTTATGCAGGAAGGTTTTCCATTTTGGAGTTTTAGACATGGAACCTGAAGTCCTTAATATAGTTTTCAAATCATGTCCAAATGACAGCATTCAATGAAACCTAGCAGGAAAAACTGGTAGAATTTCCTAACGTTTCTGTGCGTGACAATTTGTTTTGGAAAGACACACATACAACAAAGGGCCTTTCACAGAAAAATTAGTCCATTTAATACAACAAATGGTCTTTGTGTAAACAAACCAGTGGGGAATAATAACAAACCATTTTGCATTTTTCACACTAATGGTTGAAACTGGATAAAGCTTATGCTCTAGAATCTCCAGAATATTTTTATCAAGTAGATGGAGAGTTGTTTAGCTTCACTGTGGGACAAAAATTGAGGATTTTTATATAATCCAGTTTAAGTCTTTACACTGTGATCCAGTCAGTCATCTCTTGACCAGATTCATGCTACTATGCTACTTGCTGACTATTCCTACTGGTTTATGGATTCCTAACAGTACAAGAAGAAAACAATGTATTTCCAGGAACATGAGCTGAATGAAACATCCCATATATACAGCTAATTCACACTTATGAAAAAGAATTCTTCTTTTGTAGAGTCCAAAGACCTTGACCCAAACCAAATCTTTCTGAAGTCAGAAGGAATTTTGGGAAGATTGGATCTTGCTGTCTTTATTTAATGAAAATGTTGTCATGAAGGCTGTTAAGAATTCAAAGATTTACTGTCTGTCACCAGTCAACAAAGTTGAAAGAAAACAGAGGTCTCCTGCCCTTGCACTATCATGCTCAATCTTACATCACAGGAGAAGCAGTTCAGGTAACCTGTATACTTACTAGGACTGGTAAAACATGATGATGAAAACTAAATATAAACTTTTAAATTGAACTGATTATCTGATTATATCTTCTTTTGTTTCTGTTCTCCTCCTTTTTCAGTGTAACCGCTAAGCCAAAATGTATGCAAACAAATATGTTAAATCTAAACTAAGTATACACAGAACTCCATAAGTTGTGCCATGCTATCAGGGTACAAGGTTTCAGGTTAGTTTCTAAGATATTACTACTTATGACTTATGACTTACGAGATATAAAAGAAAACATAAGAACTTATGAGATATAAAGAAAACATAAGACCAGAGTCTGTAGCATAGCTCATTTTTATTGTTTAAACAGTTTTTGCATAGGAAATATATCCGCTTCCAGTAATTGACTGCAGTATGAGCAGCTGCTAGCAGTATAGGCTGGATATAACAGTAACAATCACATTAAGTCAAGCTTGATTTACACCAGTTTAAAACTTGCGGCAGTTGAGTTCATTTGTAACCTAAAAAAAAGTACCAAAAAGAACATTATTATCCTCCAACCAGGCACAGTAAAAACCTTTGTTAACAGTCAGGCTAAAACCAGGTCTGATGCCAGAGGGCCCTAATTCCAAAATTAAGTAGCTGTACTGTAATGCATCCTACTAGTGAAGGTTCATTACACAAAGACTGTGAACGCACCTCCTTTTTAATTAAAATGTAACCTTCAGGATTTATGGCCTACAGTATGGGGAAAAATGCCAAAAGTTTTAAAATGGATCAACCCTGGTGTGTAGCTAGCAAGCAATAACTGACTACTTGTCACCTACAGTTGTACTAAATGTATCTAAAGAAACACACAGCCCTACAAAAGTTGTTCTCAGAGAAATATCATTGAGATGGGGTGCCTCTTCCCAGCTTACTAAAAGTTCTATATGATATAAGCACAAATTAACAGCTTGATGAAGACATAATCTAATGCAGCTCTTGAGAAGCCTATGCCTGGGATCGAGGGACCCCTCACATTCTACAATGTTGTAGAGATTTTTTTTTTCTTTGAAGAAAATGTTATCTGAAACATATTTACAACTGAACTCAACAGAGACTGTGAAATTGAACAGGCACTGCTCATTTGTTTGAGTTTTTTGGTAAACATTTTGCTGGTTTTTGTTTCTTTCTCATTTTGCATCAACTTTTATCAGTCCATGCAACTTCAATGCCCTCAATGAAGAATGCATAATAAGCCATACTTCTTAAAAAACCTCCTTCTGCATATAGAGATACATTTGCCACATCAGTCCCTGTAGCACAGTTTTCAAAACCATTCTGTCAAAAATACAGTAATACAAAGACTGGCTTTAGTGTCACTAGCTCATACTGCTCTCCATTTATTTAGGCCACCTTTTGTTTTACTGTTACCCTATCATGCAATAAAAGTATCAAAGGCTTATTCTAGGATATTATGATGCTAGTGGCACTGAAGCCCTTTTCACAAATTCAACATACATTTGAATTGCAACACACAGATATTTCTAAAGAGTAATAACTAGTGAACCCTTTTCTCATTTAAAAAAAAAAAAAACAACTACTTACAACCATTGAAGAAAAAATTGCAACAAAAAATGTAAAAATTGACCGTCTCCAACTTGTCCCCTTTACTATTAACAATGTGACCAACAGAGCTGTGGCATGGAAACAGTACAAAGAGTTGTCATGGCAATAAGTTTGGCTGATGCAAAGGTCATTGTGCAGGGTTAAAGGGCAAAATCAGTGGTCCGTGTTATCCTCCAACTGCAGTGCTCCACCACACCCACACAATTTTGAGGAATTAGAAAAAAATGGGGAACTAGCAGAAAGTGCAAATAAGGAGGCAGTTTTCAGCTCCTTCAGCATGGAGTAGAACATTCAACTTTGAGCTTTTCCTGTTTAACTTGATTAGCCTGCATATGATTTTACTCTCTCTTTTTTTTTTTTTGAAGTTTTCTATAGAAACCCAATAAAAAAGTCCAGGAGCATGCAGCTGGTTAATGTTAACAAAAGACCTTGACAGGATCATATAAACTATATTGGATGTCATGCTTGGGGCCTTACTGCCAGCAACATTAGAGAGTTGTTTCATTAAAAGTGAATACTGTACACTGAATATGGGATAACTTTCTGCAGCCTTCATAATCTCACACAGTAAATATAATTTAGATTTAGGTACAGAACACACTCCGGTGTCACAGCTGAGTATGTCCTTGTGCAATCTCTTTCATTAAGTCCTTATGAAGCTACAAGTTGCAAATCCAAAATTCTGCTCCCTGAGGACACAGCTATGTGAGACATAAGTACTGTTTTAGTTCTCTGCCTATCCTGAATTGCTCTGTGAACCTAATCTTAAATACCATCATGTAACAATCACAAAAACTTTTGCTAAAGGCCATATATACTAATAAAAAGACAGTGGTGCTTCCAACATTTTGAAATGCTCTGAAAACCAACTTTTCCAATACTAAATACAACAAAATAACCTTCATAAAATATAACTTTTCTCCATTTACATTTTTAAAGGATTAGTAACCTATGCTTTTCAAGCACAGGAATCTGCGAAATAACTCCTAACATGGACAGATTTTTTTTTTAATACATAAATTAAGAAACTGGAGAGTTTTAACCCAAGTCCAGTTTCCAAACAAGGAATATTCTTGTTTACTTTAAAAATGGAAATGGCATGCATTTCCATTATAATTGTTAAAAAGTTAGCTTTACAAACAAGGGTATTTTAATTAAAAAAAAAAAAATCTTAACAAAACTATACAGTGTACAAATTACTGTCTACAAGGTAGGCCGTTCATTCAGAAGATCCTCCTTTCTTCTCGCTACTTGCAGCTTCACAAATTCATTCACATATTTTCAATGGAGCTGCCCACCTGAACATCACCCCACAACTATATTGCTATAATTAATATTTTTGCCATGTCTTTATGTACAGTCTCCTTCACTGCCTTTTTTTTTTCCCTTAGTCAAGCCTCAGACGTTCATGTCACTCCAGGGGAAACACACTTCAGTGGCACAGCCATGAGGCCAGGGCTGCAAAGCAACTTAATAAAGGCAGAACAGTGCACATAGAACGGGGTGGCTCGATTTAGTCAGAATACACTTCCTGGTGAAGGAGGAGGCCAGAGACTGGATTTGAGTTCTCAATCTCATCTCAATCTTTTGACTGCTGAGCTTAAAAAAAAACAAAACAAAACAAACAACAAAAAAAAAAAAACAAAACACCAACCCAAAACCAAACCTACAATAAATGAAAAGTTCATTTTCTTCCAAACAGGCTTTTCTATTAGAGAGGCAGGTGGAAAAAACCCACAGTTGCTTAACAACTCAATTCATTCACATGGAAGGAAGGAGTTAACTTTTTGAAATACTGCATCGTAAGCTCAATTTTTTTCATACAGGAGGTCAGAGATAACAAAAAAGCTCCGTAAAGGGCATCCATCTTCCTACAAGGGCAATCATCATTTTGACTATTGCACTTTGAAGCCTGAACTTGTTTTAGTTTCATCCTGGTGTGCTATTAAAAGCTTAAGGGGGACACCTTGCTAACGGCACTAACCGAGGACAGGCCCCGGCACACCCCTCTGCTCCCGAACTGCTCAGCATCAGTGGCATGCAGAAAGGACAATACATACTTTGTTCTACCAGGCCAGAGCCTGAGGTGCACTCCGGGTAGGTCTAGTACATTTTGGTAATCTCAATAGCCGTGTGCTTAGTGAACAAATTCACTTACTCCAGGGCTCAGAAAAAGAGCAACATAAAGTTGATTTTCATTTTTGGTTTGTATCTTATCTTTTTATGTGGGGTTTTCTTTTTTTCAGTTTAGCGATAGATAAATTGCAAGGATTTGCTTTTCTACAGTCCCTGTCTCTGTAGCCATTCAGGCCCTGCCTACACACGTATCTCCTGCTGGAGACATGGGGATGCACCACCACCACGGCTCGTTAGCCGCCGCACGCTGGCGCTGGCCAGAGCCAGAAGGGACTGACTTTGGTGTGCTGTTGCTGGAGCTGCACCTCTGGGGCTGCTCCAGGGTAGGAAAACCTCCAAAATGCAGAGACAACTGCAAAGGGATGAATTTTCCCACCAGGGTATCCCGTATCCACAAGTCTATACTCTCCTCTGCTTGTGCCCTAATAAAAGGATGTGCTTTTAAGAAAAATTCACCCTGTGTTGAGCCATACATCACAAAGATCCCTGGTGCATAAGAGGTCTCCAGCAACAGGCCCACTACTGATCTGCAAAATGTGATTTTACTGGAAATACACTTTTATTTACATCATAGTCTAATTCCGTGCATTAAGAAACTCCTTCCCCACTACAGCCCAGAGCTCTCCATCTGACCTGCTGTACGAGAAGACACTGAAAACCTCTGACACAGCCTGCGCAGGCTGAAAATTGTAATTCAGATGCTGTGAGTTAA
>NW_008825114.1:3597906-3604198 GCF_000699105.1 Pygoscelis adeliae
GGGGGGGAGAATGTTTTGATGTAGAGAAAAAAAAAAGGAATAGTTACCAGTCGAGCAGACTAAGGGAGGCAAATTCTCTGCAGGAGCAACTCCAGAGTCAACTAGTCAGTGGAATTATGCCAGCAAAGATTTTGGCCCTGTATGTGCATTTCCTAGACAAAGCAAGTGTCTTTGTCATTCTGAGCTAAAAACATTTTCTAATGTGAACACTTTAGGATGCAGTATCTTTGCCAGACTGGAAAAGGCTTCATCTCACTGTGGGTCTTGACCTCTCTCTCTGTCTGTCTGTCTGTCTCTCTCTCTCTCACTTTCTCAAGAAAAAAAAAAAAAACAAAGTAAAACAATTTCCTCAAGTCAAGTCTGCCTCCAACAGAATTCATTATTTATTTTTTAAATCCAGAAATGATTTCAGCTTGCACCCCAGGTGGGAAGTTAAAAAGAGGGAACCGATTTGAAAGTTTGTCACAGTAGGCAGAACAGTCGCTTTGCAGCCCTTGCCTGGCTAAGGGTGCACTGCTTCACAGCTACACTGTAAAGTGTTAAAAATCCTCCCCACCCACCCCAGAATATATATATATATGTATGTATAAAAAAAAATCCCCTGTCCACCTCTCAGTACAGAAAAGGACCTCATCACACTGCAAAAATAGCAGTACCCACTTTGGTCAATTAAAACAAACAAAAAAAGCATACATTATTCTTTTTTTTTTCTTTTAAATCTGTGTACTTACCTATAATAACCAATACAGCTAAAAGCACTACCTACATAGGCAAAACTTGGTATTGCATAATTCATATAAATTTGTATCCCCTCCCCCCAATATTAATTGGAAGATGAAAAACATGAAAGGTTAATAGAAAAAACACCAAAATACTGAAAATATTGCTGGTCGATTACAATTTTTAAGCGGCAACTATACACAGCCATGATATGCTTTATAAATGTGAGATAAAGGTATAACTGTCTAAAAAATCCATGATGTCACACTTTTTTCCCATCTGGAGTACAAAATATTTTGTCATAAAAATGGTAAAGATTTAAAATGATAATAAATGCAGCAAAACAAGTGTAGTGATGTCAATTTTTTTGTGTTTTTTTTCTTTTTTTGTTTTTTTCCATTTTTTAGATTTCAAGGCAAGGCACGTAATGTGGACATTATATCTTCGTGCAAATTAGGATTACTGGAAAGAGTATTTTAATTATTTTTTTAAAGAGACATAGAGGCAAAATGTCTGCCCATGCACATTATATTTCTGTCAATATGTGAAAATTGTTGAACAAGGCTAACTTCTGAAAGCACCATGCAAGTTTTCAGCACCCTGTAATTAGACTTACATTAAGAGTGCATTATTTAAATATAACATATCCCCATCCTGGTATTACCAGTTTGTAAACGGTAAGCTTTGCCCTTGTGACATGGATTTGCCTATCTCTTTGTCTCTATGATGCAGATTTTACAGAAACATGTAAACCCTATGGGTTCTTGATGCAACCAGTAACTTTAAATAAATAAATCCTACCCCTCTGTGGAGGCAGCAGCTAAACCAACATAAGTGCTGTGTTTCCATTGATTTCTTTTTCTCAAGGACATGATTTGTCTTGATTTAATGCCTTTTAATGCCCTCAAAAACTGAGGGGAAAAATAAGTTTGTTCAAAGTAATTTTTATTTCTATTTTTAATCCCCTCAATTTAGAGTCCAAGGGCTGAAGGACTTATAGTGATGACCCCTTAGATATGATTTTTAAATTGCACTTGCCTCTGTAAGTGTTTCTTTAGTAGGGAAAACATTCACTTTTTTCCTTTTCCTTTTTACTGTTGCATGAGGAGATAACACTTCTACCTACATAGAGGCATTTCTTCCATAGAGCCTGTGTGTTCATACTGATTGAAAACTTCAAACTGCATAACACACTAGAAAAGGCTGAATTAAGGGCCAAAGTTTCATAAATCCATACTGATAACTAAAGGCTACAGAGCTTATTTTTAAAACATTTAGAAATCAGAGTGTTGAGAAAATGGCTGGCTCACAGCCCTTGTCCTCCTGCAGCTCTGTTGCTGCTGCCTAGCCTTTGTTTTGTGAGATAACCAGGAATAGTGATCCCATGCGTAAACAACAAGATTACTAAACCAATAAAACTAGCTTATCATGCAAATATTAAGGCATCTAGAAAGTCAGTTAAAATATATTGTCAGAGACAGAACATCTATTTCCCAGTGGACTTCATATAACAAAGGCTACTTAGCAGGGGCTGCATTCTAACCATCAGCGAAATATCATCGACCCTTTGTATGTCATTTCAGTTTCAACCATAAGGGAATTAGTGATTGTAAGAGCTGCAATTGCTGGTCTATTTTTTCTTCTTTCTTCAGTTTCTTTTTTCGTCCTGTCTTCCTTTCTTTTTTTCTAATTTTGCTTTTATTTTTTTTTTTTATTTTTTCCCTCAGTTGCTTGTTTCTGCTTGAAGGAAAGGCTCTCCAATTATGTTCAAACCATAATTTGGGACATTTGTCGGCAGGATCGGTGTCCTATTTGATACTTGAAAAGGAACCAAGCTAGCCCAGGTACCAGGACTGTTGAAAAGGGGAAGGAAATAAGGAGAGAGAGAAAGAGAGAAAAAAAACAAAACATAAATTAAACATGCTGCAAAAACGAGAACACAATGAATTTCAATCAGGGTTAAGCCAATATTCATTAATAATGGCACGACTTAAGATAAAATAAGAAACCAAATTGTGAATATTACTTGAGATTCTACTTCACAGTTTTCTTTGTGAAAGTATGACTTATTTGAAAGAAAAATAATTGCGTTGATCTCAGTTGCAAGTAGTATTACTGCTGTCTTACACTAAGTGTCCTGTTTGTTTATGAAAGCCCCCAAAAATTTCAGATGCAAATATATAGAGCAGACACAACTAAACCATACAGGTGACACTATATGGCACCACGGATGTTATTTAAGAGCTACTGAAATACACTACCATGTACAGGTTTGCTCTTTTCAAGAACACAATGTAAAGGTTCGGTGGTTAAGCTTCCTGTGTGGTTTCCTACCCTCTTACAACACGGCAGTTTACCTTGTCTCAGTCTCAAGATGTGCCTCTGAGGTGCATGGGTCCCCACGAGAACGGAGGACCTTTAATATTCAAAAAACCTGCTTTCTTTACAGATTCTTTGCAAAAGGTATCAATGCCTAAGGAACACTGGACAACACAGGGCCCAATCATGTAAACACTTGTAGCCAAGGGTAGCTGTGAGTCAAGGGTAGCAGCAAGCACCATAAATTTTTCGACAAATGTCTGAGAAAGAAAATATTTTCAAAGGCAATTCAACGACTTTCAAACTCAAGTCATCGTTTCAAAAGCACTCTGTCACTGAGGAGTTTAAGTCCCAATGGCATTCACATGTTTACCAGGCACCAACTAGCAGCAGGTACCATACCCAACAGCATTTGCAAGATGGATACTCAAAGAAAGACCTCAGCTGTCTCTATTCAGTAACCAGAGCAGACCCTGAGCAGCCTCTTCCTTAGATGTGTTTCTGGCAACCCAGAAATAATGGACTTTAGAGAAAGTCTTGCCAAATTTATCCAGAAGAAAACCAGCATCATTGTGTCAGCAATCATTGCCAAACAACTAATGCCAGAACTGGACACACAGCGTGCAAACACATGCTTCTTCTGCACTTCATTGTATCGAGTTTTTATCCGCACTAGGTGTTTACGCAAACACGACAGCTTACTTGGGAATACACATTGGCATTAGACTGAGTTATATATATATATATAGCTTCACGATAACAAATCTGAAGACTAAAACCTCCGACATATGTTTTGCGGAGGACGGATGCTGGAAGTTTTCTTCCTTCTCTCCCTTTGGTCACCCCTCCACACTGCTCTGTCCCTGGATGAGCAGTTGCACTTTTGTGGCATCGCGTGTAAAGAGGAAAACAGACCCTTTTTATCTCTTTTAAATATGTAAAAAATAACTACATTTCACTTGGCAGATTTATGTGATCCTTTCAGTTGCTGCTGTATGAACATTAAAGAAAGAGGTCAACTTATTTTGTGAAATCCAGGGGACGTGTTCCTCAGGTATTTTATATTAAAAATAATACAAACAGCTTCTGTCATTTACTCCTGTTTGATACTCTACCTCTTTAAGCCTGTTTATTTACTGTTTTGATTCCTAACAATTAATTTCAGGTGCTCTGTTTTACACAGAAAAAAAGTGGAAAAAATTGCTGACCTGCTTGTCTCAATAATGGTCAGATTCTGAAGGGAGCAGGACTAATTTTTTTCCTCAAGGAAATATAAGAAATATCAATATCCTAATGTATTTTAAATGCCTGAAGTACAAATATTATTCAATAGTTTTTTGGGGTTTTTTTCCACTTGGGAATAGTCTTGAAGGTCATCTGAAAATCTGGGGAATCTTCAGAAATTAAAAAAATCTTGCTATATTTTCAAAATCTAAGATCAGCTAATATGTTTAATTCCCCAATTCTCTTTTTTTTTAATTCTGTTGACTATTGCAAATAAAATAAATTCTGTTGTTGGAGAAATAACTGCTTTTGAAATGCAAAAATCACAGTTACACCACAAATATTGAAATATTCACAAAGACTTAAACCCAGTTGTTCATTAAAGATTTGTCTAATATGATCTGATGAAAAGATTATGTTTCGAAAAAAACCTCAATATCAGAACCTCATTTAAGAGGCTTAATTGTTTCAACTTATTCTTCATCTTCCTTCGCAGTTTGTTTTAAAATGCATTTTTTGTTCCTTCCTCTTCAGATTTCAGTGATGTTAAGAAGTAAATTCTGAAATAACAGACACAATGTAAATCGTTTCCAAGCACAGGGATTTGTAAAAATAGGAACTAGTAATAAAAAATAAAGAAAAACAAGCAGATTTGCTTGCTCAGGACTGTCTCAATATATTTTTTTACAGTGCACAGTTGTTTGCTGTCCTGTTACACAGGATTTACAGTGTTCAGGGACTTTAAACAAAATAGAACACTAACTAAAAGAATGTAAAGTCTGTGTGAGACCAACAAGGTATTTAAACAATTTCTGTTGCAAAGGCTAAATACACAGCTTCCAGGTTATCTTTCTGAAGATTTACAGTGCACTTCAGTGGTTGCATACATATATATGTGACTTTTTCCTTTGTTTTAAAGTTGACAACCTTCTAATGACTACAGCCGGTGAAGGAAAGCAGTCAGTGCTGATCAAGAGCAAATCACTATTTGTAGCAGCTTTCCTATCTACTACTTCATATAGGAGACAGAGATCTTGATTTTGTGGAAAGTGCTCAATAAAAATAACTTGCAGCAAGTGACTAATAGGACTGTTGTTGCTGTATGACCTACAAATCTAATATAAGTGTTTGTTTAAACCCTTCAAGCCTCCCACCTTACAGCACAACCGTGACAAAAATGCGGATTGCAACAAATTCGTCAATGCTGTTTATGAATCCTCAGGGAGTAATACGTCTCCCACGTTAACACTGTGTAGATCCCACAGGAGTTTCGGGAAGCCTCTCGCGCTGCTTGCGCAGAGCCTTCAGCTGCCCACCAGAGATGGTGGCACAGGTCACGGAGCACCTGTGGCGCCAGGACAGCTACACGCTGTTGGTGTGCGATGGCTGGAAAAGCCACCGCTCTGACACCTCTGAGGGCAGGCAGAAGTCCCTGTTCTACATGCACCCACTGGGCAGCGGCTGACCCCACTGGCAGCCGGGAAGGACCGGCCATCCCCTCTGTTTGCTAGCACTTCCTAAGCCATGATCTTCAAGGCTTGATGAGCTCCAGTTGTATTTTAGAAATTAACCTTATCATACTGCAGTTTGATGTAACTCTATCTTGGGCCACCCCAGTCCTGATACCGCCACCAAATGTTTACTGCAGACAAAAGAGGAAACCTGAATGAAAGTTACTGAGATGAATAGCGCTAATCACAGCACAAAGCTCTGAGAACAGCTATGATACAAAGAATAACCAAAAAAATA
Organism: Pygoscelis adeliae; assembly: GCF_000699105.1. Classification (NCBI taxonomy): domain Eukaryota; kingdom Metazoa; phylum Chordata; class Aves; order Sphenisciformes; family Spheniscidae; genus Pygoscelis; species Pygoscelis adeliae. The sequence continues at coordinate 3,603,919 of NW_008825114.1, forward strand.
ACTCAGGCTCTGTTAAGCTGCATATGTATGGCTGTCTATCCAACATTCCCACATACCCCATTACTTTTATGGTAAATTTAATTGAACTTTGAACTACATTATGAGCCATACCCTGCTTTGTAGCTCCCCAATGCTCCTGCATGCAGCCAAGCCAGACTGACAGCCCAGAAGAGCAAGGTCCCCTGTCAGCTTTCTCAAACGTGCTCTGAAGGGACCTCTGTGAGCATCAAAGAGTTTAGCTTCTACAGTTTCTCTGCAGAGTGTCCTAGCAGAAGTGCCA
>NW_008825114.1:3604262-3642680 GCF_000699105.1 Pygoscelis adeliae
ATGGGTGGTAGCAGCTGGAAAGGGGAAAACACCTTTCCCTTCACCACACTATCCAGCAGTTTGCGTAAGTCCCAGGTAAACTTCCAGCCCTCGGTTTCACAAAAGCAGAGGCAATACTCTGTCTCTGTTCACTAAGTGCCTCAACACAGGGGAAGCCAAAACTCTTTCCATTGCCCAGTACACAGGCAAGCTGATTGTCCTTGCAGAAGTTAATGAGATGTCCATCTGCCCACATGGCTTCTCCTTCAGATAAACAAGTTTTGTATGTATGAGTGGAATAAAGCAGGTCTACCCCACTCTCCAGCTCACTGCTCCTGAGAAAATCTGTAAGCCCTGCACTGACAGAGGTTATAATATAAATGCCTGTCCCTTGGAATGTGAAATGAGACCTCCAAAAAACTGCTCTAGGCTAAGTTTTGAAGAAAATTACATGAGAAGCACCACCAGATATTGCTGTGAGGTTCAGACTAGTAGCCTTTGAGAGAGAGATTATGGTTTGCGGGACCACCTTCCTAAAGCATTATACCTCTAAGTAATTTCACTACCAGAAACAGTTTTCTCTCACCATAACTAGACTATCGGGTGTACTATACCGTCATCAGTTCCCTCTCTATTCACAGCAAGTATAATGTATTTATCTGTTCAAATGTAATAAAACAGCAAAGGAAAATTCTGCTAGCATCGTACAGGGTTAACATTATCCATTACAGTTTCCATTACAGTTTTCACATGTTAATTCAATCAAGATTTCTGCCGTGATTTCCTCTTAAAGATAATAATTGCTGTTTCAAGAACCTCTGATTAAAATATTACTGGAATGGACCACAAGCAGTACTAACATTATATGTATATACAGTCCGCTTTGGAGGTTGTAATAACATAAAGAGTATAATAATGTTAAACAATTAACTAAATGCAATAAAAAATAAATCCAATCAGACCTGAGTAAATCTGAAGGATTTTAAGATTCTTATTTTCCACCAGTTACTACCTTCTTTCTGTCTTCAGAAGTCTGTAAGAGTATTTCACCATTCAGAAAGTACACCTAGAACAGTATTTCCTTCTTGCAGCTTTACTACCCTGTGCATGAACACACTAGCTTAGACAAGGTAGATCAGATCATGCCAAGTCAGTCTTTGGACAGAAAAGGTAGAAATGCCTTTGATGCCGAGAGAAATGGCACTGGTGAGTCACCAAGCAAGGTTCATCCATCTGTACTAAGCAAGTAGTCACCCACATAAATACAGAGAACTTTACCGTTTCAAATTGTTGAGATCGTATGAACTTTGGACATGTAGCACAATAGCAATTGTGCTAACCTCAGTGCCCTGACTAAATTCCCACTTGTGCATTTCTGCCAAAAGAATAACCACCCCTCCGGCATCTACTTAATGTGGTACTTCTGCTACCATTCTAAACTGATATCTGTAGTTAAACAGCTGCCAAATTTCACCTCCAAGGTGAGCATTTATTTCAAGAGATGTATTAAGTATATCTCAGCTTAATTTAGGATGACTTTTTATAGTTTAGCAGGCCATATCACCCATCTAGCACATGGAGGAGGTAAAGACCTACGGATTTATGCCCAGAGAAGGGAAAAGGGAACTCTGCTGTAAGGATGCTTATTCTATTCCCTGCAGACCCCTTTTTGTGATAGTGTAACAAAAAAAGGTAAAGAAAGATCAGGAAGAGGCCACAGAGCCCACCACTGACAAAGAAAATCCACAGCAGAGGAAGGACCCAGACAAATGGTGTACGTCCATGCTGTGCTCTGGAACATGCATCCATGAGTGTTTGGTGCAGGGACAGGGCTAACGGAGGTTTGCAAACATGCATGTGCACAGAGGGGGCTATGAGAAAGTGGAGGGCTGCCTCCCATAGAGCCAAACCATGGGTAACGTGGGCTCGGGTTACAAGAGACCACTGAGTCGCCTATGATAAACTGACTCTCCACTTTCCACATCTACACTGCATTTTTTCCCAAATATTACCATTTCCAATTTTAATGTTAGATTTTTTACCTTAGCACTTTTAAAAAATATGACTAGAAGTGTATTTATCAAATTAGCATGCCTAAATAATAATGCAGACAATCCTAACTGCACCAAAAAAAACCCCAAACCCAAAACCAACAATGTCGTTTTACTGCTTCAAAAGAAACAATTGGAGGTAAGATGATCAAGAAGTAGAAAACTGGAGTAACCAAAGGGTTAAAGATACAGTTTACACTTGGGAATTCTCTATAGTATGCTCCTCCTTCCCTAGCAGTGCTGCCAAAAATCATCTGACAGGAAACGTAAGATTAAGTTTGTCCTACCTAAGTGAACAAAGAGTGCTCAGAACAGGCAACCAGTTCACTACAGAGCGGGAACTTTTCTAATCCTGCTGGAATCTGCAGTGCTGCTCAGAAAATATTACTGAAGTTGTTTTCCTTACTTTAACATCTTGCTTCTGGATCATCTCACTCATTTTGGTCACACTGCCGTTCTTGCTGCTTCTCCCATAAAGGTTAACTTAAAGCTCCAAACATAATCATGTGGAAAATGGACATTATTGATTCCTATGGTCCATTGTTCCCCCATTCTAAGTCCCTGAAGTTCAAGTTCAATCTGGAATTACATCATGTCTGGTTTCTCCTGGTTACCAGACGGCTTGAGACGTGACCACAGCTACAGAAAAAACAAACAGCCTTCTTCACGCTTCGGCTCCTCTATCGATTCAAACATAAACTTTTTTTCTTTCTCTCAAGTATGCTTCAAGTATGGAGCATGGTTAATTTAGAGATTAAGTTCCAAATTAGATTATCTAATGGCATCTTAATGGATTGCTGACCCATTTCCTGTGGGATGGCAGCATGCAAGTCTGGCTTGAATACAATTAATTTCTTAGGAAGTGTTCTGAAGATGTTTGCCTGGATGGAGAGGAAACATAATGTTCTGCACATCTTTCTGCATTACAGAGTTGGGGAAAACTATTATACACCTAGAACAGTATTTCCTTCTTGCAGCTTTACTACCCTGTGCATGAACACACTAGCTTAGACAAGGTAGATCAGATCATGCCAAGTCAGTCTTTGGACAGAAAAGGTAGAAATGCCTTCGACGTCGAGAGAAATGGCACTGGTGAGTCACCAAGCAAGGTTCATCCATCTGTACTAAGCAAGTAGTCACCCACATAAATACAGAGAACTTTACCGTTTCAAATTGTTGAGATCGTATGAACTTTGGACATGTAGCACAATAGCAATTGTGCTAACCTCAGTGCCCTGACTAAATTCCCACTTGTGCATTTCTGCCAAAAGAATAACCACCCCTCCGGCATCTACTTAATGTGGTACTTCTGCTACCATTCTAAACTGATATCTGTAGTTAAACAGCTGCCAAATTTCACCTCCAAGGTGAGCATTTATTTCAAGAGATGTATTAAGTATATCTCAGCTTAATTTTAGATGAACTTTTATAGTTTAGCAGGCCATATCACCCATCTAGCACATGGAGGAGGTAAAGACCTACTGATTTATGCCCAGAGAAGGGAAAAGGGAACTCTGCTGTAAGGATGCTTATTCTATTCCCTGCAGACCCCTTTTTGTGATAGTGTAACAAAAAAAGGTAAAGAAAGATCAGGAAGAGGCCACAGAGCCCACCACTGACAAAGAAAATCCACAGCAGAGGAAGGACCCAGACAAATGGTGTACGTCCATGCTGTGCTCTGGAACATGCATCCATGAGTGTTTGGTGCAGGGACAGGGCTAACGGAGGTTTGCAAACATGCATGTGCACAGAGGGGGCTATGAGAAAGTGGAGGGCTGCCTCCCATAGAGCCAAACCATGGGTAACGTGGGCTCGGGTTACAAGAGACCATTGAGTCGCCTATGGTAAACTGACTCTCCACTTTCCACATCTACACTGCATTTTTTCCCAAATATTACCATTTCCAATTTTAATGTTAGATTTTTTACCTTAGCACTTTTAAAAAATATGACTAGAAGTGTATTTATCAAATTAGCATGCCTAAATAATAATGCAGACAATCCTAACTGCACCAAAAAAAACCCCAAACCCAAAACCAACAATGTCGTTTTACTGCTTCAAAAGAAACAATTGGAGGTAAGATGATCAAGAAGTAGAAAACTGGAGTAACCAAAGGGTTAAAGATACAGTTTACACTTGGGAATTCTCTATAGTATGCTCCTCCTTCCCTAGCAGTGCTGCCAAAAATCATCTGACAGGAAACGTAAGATTAAGTTTGTCCTACCTAAGTGAACAAAGAGTGCTCAGAACAGGCAACCAGTTCACTACAGAGCGGGAACTTTTCTAATCCTGCTGGAATCTGCAGTGCTGCTCAGAAAATATTACTGAAGTTGTTTTCCTTACTTTAACATCTTGCTTCTGGATCATCTCACTCATTTTGGTCACACTGCCGTTCTTGCTGCTTCTCCCATAAAGGTTAACTTAAAGCTCCAAACATAATCATGTGGAAAATGGACATTATTGATTCCTATGGTCCATTGTTCCCCCATTCTAAGTCCCTGAAGTTCAAGTTCAATCTGGAATTACATCATGTCTGGTTTCTCCTGGTTACCAGACGGCTTGAGACGTGACCACAGCTACAGAAAAAACAAACAGCCTTCTTCACGCTTCGGCTCCTCTATCGATTCAAACATAAACTTTTTTTCTTTCTCTCAAGTATGCTTCAAGTATGGAGCATGGTTAATTTAGAGATTAAGTTCCAAATTAGATTATCTAATGGCATCTTAATGGATTGCTGACCCATTTCCTGTGGGATGGCAGCATGCAAGTCTGGCTTGAATACAATTAATTTCTTAGGAAGTGTTCTGAAGATGTTTGCCTGGATGGAGAGGAAACATAATGTTCTGCACATCTTTCTGCATTACAGAGTTGGGGAAAACTATTAGAGTTAGCAATTTAAATTGATAAAGACCAGAAATCATTAGGTTTTCTTTCTATGAATACTTTTACAATGAGGATACTTTAGCGTTTTTGTTGGGGGGCGGAGGGTATGAACCATTGCTCTAACAGGTGTCTGTGTTTGCCAAAATGTGCTTGCCACAGCAATGCTGCTGACTGTGCTACTTCAGCTCTGTGTTCGCTCGATACCAAACACACACAAGGTACAAAAGCAATCTGCACCCATTCTCAAGTCTCCTCCTACTTCTTTCACAAATCAGAGATTATCGCATTTAATTGCCTTATCAGCATTATTATCATAAACCTGGAGTAGTGCTGGGGGGGGGGGAATGATGTTTGGAAAGCTGAACACCACTACAGCTAGAGCTGAGAAGGAAATTCAGCACTCTGAGAACAGAGATCCCTTCAGCATCTCCAGTAACAAACCAACAAACCAGCTGTTTTACTATGCTTATGTATCAAGACAACAAACTGAAAGCAGGAAATGTTCACCTAGTGCATTTGCCTGGGTAGTGTAAATGTAATCTTAAAGTAACAGGTAAGCAGTAAAACTAACGCAGGAAGATTGTTAAAAAAATGAATATAAATAACAATAGTTGAGAATAAAAATATATTTGGCAATAGCTGAGTTAAAATGAACACTTTGGCGATGAAAATTTGCTTAGTCTGTGAAAGACTTGCAAATACTCAACATGCTCTAAAAGAGACCCATCATGCCAGCTTTTATGAGTGGTCCCACTGGAATTAATACGAATGGCGTAATGAGTCGCTGAGATTCAGGCTCAAGCTCATGTTGTCAGACTTACACACACACACACTTTTTCTCATTCTCACTCATGTCTTAAGTTTACTTGTTGCATATGCTCTTGCTCTCATGTAGCAACTGAGACTGTATTTTCCTAATTAAGCTTTACAGATTTTCACAGCTTCCCCTCACCTTCTGTCTCTAGGAAAACAGTTATTATCACAGAACTGTGGTTATGAAAAAAGAAGGTGTTGGGGGTTTTTTTAAGGGATTCTGAGTATCTTCTTCATATGTACAGCAAAAAATTGACCTAAATGATCTTAAAAGTACTTGAGAACTTAATTCTATTGATGTGCTTAAATGTTGTTCAAAGTTCAGCAGACATAATAGAATATATACTATAAATGCTGTAAGTAAGCAACAACAACAAAAAAAAAAGTAGATGGTTGGGTATCAGGACCAAAATAAAAATTACTACATCCAAATACCTTACCAAATAACTGAGTTTTTTTCCATTTTTTTTTTAGGATGCTTACAGGATGTTTTATGTAAGTATTTCCTTTAAAGATACTAGAATGCTTCATTCAGCTAAGCAAAGTATCAATCTAGTTTTTCTTATTACTATTCCTTGCAAGTCTTCTGGTTTTGAAGAAAATGATGCATCAATGACGTGAAGTTTTGTGGTTTGTGTTTGTTGTTGGTTTTGGGGGTTTTTTTTGTCTTGTATTCATATTCTCTTTTTTTTGCAAAGTTCAGTCTTTTGCATATGGACCACTACTGTCTTGTACCTGGGACTTTAAATGCCAACAGATACATAATTTTATAAGGAAAGAAAAACACAGAAAATGTATTTTGAAAACTATGTATCATATTTTGAAATCTACGTATCATATCTACTATCAGGTATGACAGGCAGCTACTAATAAGACAAAGAACACAGAAATAACAGAGGTTTTATCATCATTCACTCTCAGTGTCCAAGGTGTGGTTCACCAACAATGCTCCATGACAAAGCTTTCAGCTTGACCCCTCTGCTACCTGATTTCTGTAGAGACAGGACAGCTAACACTGAGGCACTGCCAACTCTTTTACCTTCTTGAGGTCAATGATATTTCTGAAAAATCAGTATACTTAAAATAACCACAAAAGCCTGCTGTAAAAGATCAGATTGAGTACCATCAAAATGAGCACTGAAGATTTGAGGAAATCACAAAATCAAACATTTATCAAACCATTTTGTGGGGGAAAATTTGACTGTCTGGACTAGAATATATTTCTTTGCCAACGAGCAACAATTTCTTTTGCAATATGTTCTTTTTTTCGATGTTGGTTTTAGTGTTAGGAGGGCTCACTGCTCCTTAGTCTGCGTACGTATCATTTCTCTTAGATCCTCACCTACATGGGATTTGAAAAATGTTATATTCCAAAGCTCAAATCCTAAAAGCCATCTACGTAGGGAGAACTAACAGTTTGTTTCTTTGTCCTCCAAGGCTGTGCTTAATTCAAGGCCAAGTAAGCATAGCCTAGGCCTGTAAAGAGATGCCCATGGCAGAATTTGTGCCCAAGCTCATCTGGCAGCACTTTTGTATGTTGGTAGGGTCAAAGCGGCAGGCAGCACTCTGGGAGCGACCTGCAAGGCGGTTTTGTCTATAAAGGTGAGTGGATCATGGAGCATGCTTGTATTCATCACCAAAGTTTCCTTGGTCATCACCTAGAAATCTTTTTCCCCCTTTCCGTTCTTTTCATAATTCATGCCCAAGGGTCTTGTGTGATGGGTACTGAAAAACAGAATTCAGCAAACACTGGGACAGTGCTTCAGCCGGAATAAACTGGCATTGCTTTAAAAGGGGCTCAAGTGATGACTGATTAAAACCATTCAAGGATATTCCTAGATAGGCAGTTGTGATATAATTTCCCAACACCTGTCAATGCCCTGAAAAAGCAACACCCTTTTTAGTGGGAGAATAAATCACCCCCTCTGTGCTATACTAGCTCAGTTTGGATTCACTCTTGGCAGTACATTGAAAACTGTGGCAATTACTGATGGGGATTTATAATGTGAATCACAGCCCTTGAGGAGATGAGGTGAATCCATTAGCTAATTTTCCATTGTGCCATTTAATCTCTAAGGGAAGAAATGACAACACTTTGCTTTTCCACCACAACTCTTCCAGATTTTAAATATTATTTCAGGAAAATTGCAAAAAGGAAAAGTAAAGCAAAAATATTCAAGGCATTTAAATTTCAGATTTGTAAACAGCACCAATTTTCAAATTCCATAATTACCTTTCCAAGTTGATACTCAAAAACCCCAAACCTTCTAGCAACACATAGTGCAATACAGTGCATCAAAAGACATTTTGTACATAATACATATAAACACTCACACTCACACACATACCTACATAAACTATTCAGAAGTACGCATACTTTTATGTGCACACAAATGTCCAAGAAGTATTTAAAATTATTTCAAGAGTGAGTAGCTAATACGTCATCTGACAGGCTCCCAACCCGCAGGCTTTGCATGTACAACCCCCATTAAGCGTTGCAGATAATCCTGCACATGAAAGAGGTGAAAAACTGATGTATCACAATTATGTTGATTTGTTTATACACCTATTTAGACACACACACCTCTACTGCAACCATAATTCATTATATACCAAGAGATGTAAAAGATAATAATGAGTAATTTATTAATGTACCAAGGGTTAATGGGTTTTACTGTGTTTGCCTTTTTTTCATGCAAAAAGAAACTCTCTTTTGTGTAAATCATTCCTAATTATTCCGTTATTTAATTGAGAAATAAGATGGTTTATATCTTACCTTCATGTATATGTTAGTGACCTAAATCTACACCAGCCAATTAGTCAGAAAAGTCTCCATGAATAGTATGGTTATTCATTGTCCAAAACCACCACCACCTCAGACATTTATTATCATACTCATCTATACCTCTAACAGCACCATTTTCTTTATGTTAACCACTAAGCCCCCCAAAATATGACCTTTAATTCTGCAAACAACATTTTCATTTTTAAAGCCTAAGATCAGTATTCCCTTAAATTTACAAACCCTTTGCATTTGACAGCACAGTATTGTCATTCCAGGTGCTTAATTAAGGTAGTTTCTAAATTCAGCTTACACTAAAGATAACCTGAATGCGTGTGGGAGAAATGTTACACATGTGTTTTGATCAAATGCTGCCACATATCCCTCTGCAGGCCCACTAAAACAGATACTGTAGCTCAATGCAACTTTTTAGAGGTGGTGTAGGGGTGGAAATAATTAAAATGTTACCTTTGCCAAGTAATTCCCAATGTATCCTCACTGGCACTGGGGTATAAATGCCTGCCGTTTTGATTCATGGTCCAGTCACAAATTCTCAGCTGTCAATTGAAACCTAGCAGTCAGATATGGATCGAGCAGTACTACAGTTTTTAGTATTAAATGAACACATGCAAACTAGTACTGTACATGGCAAAAGCCTTACTTTCCCAAGAAGTAACTTTAAAAAATAAAACAAACAAACAAAGAAAAGTAACTTATTCTGAGAAATAAATGCCTATAGATTTGTTTAAGATAATGCTACTTTAATATGCTCCTCTATTAATAAAGCATAAAAGAGTAACTAGTGTTTAGCACATAACAATTAGCCATTATTAGATTACAAACTGAGCTGGAATAAAAGGAAATGTTAATATTCAATAGCAAGATACTTTAAGAAAGGAAATAAAAACGCTGTTTTCTCTAAGTAATGCTCTATATAATGTGTATTAAGTAAAGGTCAAATATAATCAATATCTTGTAGCATGCATTTCATGAAACACAGAAGACATGCAATTTATAGAAAATTTGCCCAAATTAAACAAACTGTATGTCCTTATCTTGCTATTTAAGAAGGGTAAAGGTATTTTGTAATTGAATTTTATTAATCTAGTGTTACTGAAAGTGGTATTACTTAGCAAGAGGTGATAAAATAATCTAATCTTGCTTTAGACTCAGAATAATAGCATTTAAAATACTTTATTGCATTTTAATATAATGAGGAATGTACTAAATGTTAGCTGAAACAAATTCTTCCCAGATCCTGAAATCATCAGTTCCTCCTTCATGGATTGTTCAAGCAACCCTCTATAGCTCTGTTTATTTAACAGCTGCCCTATAGTGTTAGCAGATTTATTGAAAAGATATACTGCTTATTTTTAAGTTTAAGAAAGCGAACTTAGCTGACTTGTGAAGAAAACATACATTTTAACCTCTGTATCGTCATGCTGTATATAAATAGCTGTAGCATTATATATGATACACTACTCTGAAGATAATGTTATTGCTCAGTTTAATTGCATTTGATGCATTTTAGTTTTCTCTATCCATATTCACAGTCTTTAGATAGCACAGGCTACAGCAAACAAACTGCAATAAACTATTTTCACAGGAGCACAATTAATTGCAGTCCTTTCCTGAAAAATACAAATGCTGAGGACAAGACAATATTGCAAACCTGACCCTGTCTGGCTGTTAGACTCATAAGCTTCCTGCTGTTAAGGTCTGAGAAATGGAAATGTTAGTCTCTGATGTTTTCATAGGGATTGTTTCTTGTTTGTTATCTAAAGAACTCCAAGGGACCTTCTAAAGGCCATTAAAAGCATGACTAAACCATATGAAATTAACCAGAAAAGGAAACATGCAGTCAAAAAGTTTGCTAGAGGTAACTGTGAATAATACATTAAATATGTTTAAAGAAAGGGGTAAGTAAATATTTGATTTAGTCACTATACAAAACCGTATTGTAAACCTGATTTTAATATTGAAGACATAGTAAAATATGTCAGCTCAGTTACTCAATGTACAGTATGTATTTCTGCTATAATCCTTAAGAATGTCATCATCTTCATTACAGATGCATATTTTAAAGCTTTATAACTTAGCTATAAAAACTGACTTCCAGCTGAAACACAAGACTGAAAGGTTAAACCCCACCTCTTTTCTTCTTTCACAAAATATAAAATCTACAAATAAAAGCCCTTTGGCTGATTAGAACAATAAAAAATACTAAAATCACAAACTTAGTGTTACCAAATGATTTTACGCACTTAGGTCTAGCTCAAAAATCTGGCAAGCACTTAGCTTGCTATGGAACCTGATTGCATTTGCTATTTGGGGAAAACAGTAAGGGATTGATACATTACATTCTAGTAAATCAGCTTCGGCACTAAATCATCATATTCTTCCCACAGTTTGTATGAAAAATTTCCACATGTACAGTTAATGTGTTAAATTTATCATTAAGAAAGCTCCAAAAAGAGCTTTTCAAGCATATTTCATAAATGTTAGTAATGACATACTTCCTATTATATATAGTCATATATACCTCAGTACATATACATCTAAATACTGTAATGGTAATAATAGAACATGTGCGTTTTTTATTTGTGCTGTAGACACATACACACACATGTATATGAAGATTCATGCTACACCAGACTTATAGTTAGTGTAAACTGTAGTGCTATTCACTGCACCAACCGTGCCATACTTGCGGTACTGACACCGCCTTGAAGAACTGCAGGTCTGTATGACAACGGGTTCTGCGATAAGCCCAGGACTGCATCAGCTGTGCTTAAAACCACCTTCCCAGTGTTAAAAACTATTGCTCCACACTCCTCAGCAGGCTCACATAGCTGCCATGTTGTCTAAAAACTAACCTGCCAGGAAATGTTTTTTTTCTCCCTCACATAAAATTTCCTCTCCCAAATCACTCCTGCTTAGAGATCAGGATGCCTAAGATTTAGAAATGTACTTCTGAAAGTATTTAGAAACATCACTTTCAAAGCCTGCATCTGCATCCCTCACGTGTGTTGAGTGCTTTCTGGGTAAAAAGGCTGGAGAAGCTTTAAAAGAGCCCTGGCTCTATTTGACAGAAGAAGAAATCTTTTCACAGCAGCAGCAGGAGGACATTCACAACCCTTGGAGGACATCCAGACAGCCCAGCAGGGAAAGTACGGGGGCACAGAAGTCTGGGGGCACAGACCTGACATGAGTACCAAGCTTTGGAAGGATGTAGGGCACTTTAGTACAGTATTTTGAGTGCTGTATGTTGTCTGGAGCTATGCTGAAAGCTTTCTGGCTAGTTCTAGTCTTCACAGTAACTTAAGTGACCTCTAAAATCATGCCACAGTGTTAGCTGGAGACGAGAAGGCACATTCACTCTCACCCACAGTAAGCCACCTAAAAGTTTCTCTGCAGGACGTGTGAAAGGGAGAGGCAGAAAACTACTGAAGGCTACTTGAGAAAACTTAAATTCCTCAGTAGATGGACTTAAGAAGTAGACATCATGAGACATTTAATAAATGCTGAAAAACATTACTAACTTTCTCAAAAATATGCTATGAATGCAAAATAAATGATTGGCATGATTTGGCATGTGACATGGTGAAAAGTCTTTCCTAGAAACCTGTTGGACAGGCCTGCTCTTCAGTCCCACGGCTTTGTCGTTTCCAGCAAGGCAAGCCACATGAACACCACTTCAATAACACTTTCCATCCACGAAACATTATCAATGATCTTTTTATTTATCTCTCACCTAACCACACAGAAAAAGAACATGGGTCTGTATTCTGAAGTGGAAAAGGATGCCCAGCCTTGCAGCAGGTGGGGAAACCTCACAGGCAGCCCAGCCATTTCCTGACACGAGGAGCTGCAGAGGTCTCTCATCCCTGTCCCTTCATCTCATCGTCATTCATGAAGTAGCAGAGAGCACAAAGCCCGCTGCAAGTGTTTCTCCAGGGAGGCAGTGCAACTCCCTCACCCACCTCAGCTGCATCATGGGATGGGGCCACAGGCCCAGGCAGAAGCAGAGCAGTAGACCGAGTGCTTTTCCTAACTCTTCCACCTGCCTGAAAGTCATCCACCTCCCTGCTCCTGTTCTGCCCTTTGTAAAATGCCAAGAAGGTGATTTTGGTTTGCACTTTCCAGTGCTGTGAGACATACTGATGTGAAGTTCAACCCAAGAGCTAGATTCCACTATAGGTGGCTTTTCAGTTTAAACTGGGCATCTTCCAAGCACAACCATCCTGCAGAGTTTTAAGTATGCAAATACTACACACATTAAAAACCCACAGTCAACAGCTCAATTGTTAATCAAAGTCTGAATAATTTTTATGGGTTAATATTTAAGCAGGTTTTGTATTCTATTTAAAGAGTGGCTGTCTAACATTCATTTCAAGCTTCTGTGATTGCTAGTGAAAGTAGACATGTATTTTAGAAAGTGTAATAGGAGACTATGCTATAGCTTCTGTTAGTTGAGAAAAGCCTATAAAACTCAACATTTGCATATTGTCATTGTTTTGACTGAAACTTCCTGTAAATGTTTTTCCTTTCCAGCAAGCATATGTGAAAGGTGACCTCTTATCCATTTACATACCTCCCTGGTGGTCATGTGACCCAGTTTTACATCAAACTGTCAATTATGATAAGGGACACAATAAGAACAGCCTAAGTGCTGATAACCTGTTTCCTGGCTTTACTGAGAAGTTCTGTTTAAGAGTCCACTTGTGTTCTTCTTTCAGCCCTCTGCTGAAAGCAAAAGCAACATCCACCCAAAACATTTTGCAAACAGACACTGTGTGTTCAAAACATTTTGCAAACAGACACTGTGTGTTCAGTGGACATTTAAGTTTACAATTTCCATGATGAATACTATGAAGAGCATTCCATTTTGAACTGTGTGATTCAGTAACCAAAGGATGCATCTGGAAAGAACAACTTCCTACCAAAGAGGCAGGGCAGTCTGGTGTGTAGGAAATAAAAAGCTATCTACAGTTTTCTGACTTTGCATTTTGGAGACCTGAAGTGTTTCTTATTACTACATACATGCCAAATGTCTCACTCATAAATGTCAAATCTGTGTGAAAATCATGCATACCATACACCACACTCAGAAAGTCCAAGCTTTAGTGAAAACCATGCCATTGTATTAATCAGTGCCAAGATTGGAAGAGTTCACTAGCTCCTCAGTAATTGGGCCAGTATTAGTTAGCACAGTTTACTGTAACAGACAGGGAAGTTCTAGAGGTCATTGTCTTCACAGACCACAATAACTATCCCATTTATTTATATTTTCTAATTTAAAAAAAAATCACCCATACAAGGCTCCAAGGTACATTAAAATTAAATAAACAGCCAAGAAAGAAAACCCGCCAGTTATTTCATTCACTCCAACAGAAATCTTATTATTTGTGAAACCATTAATATGTATTTGCAATAAATACAAATGTCTATCTATCCATCCATCCATCTGTCTCTTTACATTGTTTATACAGGTAAAGTGCATGACTAGTATTTCTGGCAACATTCTAGCTTTATAGCCAGAAACAACATCAACCTGTCTCTAAGTGTCTATCATTTCAAGAACATAATAAATTCATGAAGTTGAGAACAGTAACACAAGGAGGTTACAGAAATGGCATCACATAACCATGAGAATTCTGATCATTAAGGCTTTGTTACTGAACTAATGATCTCTCCATTAAAATTATTTAGCCAAAAGAATGGAGACACAACTAGAATCTGGCAAGGGACTGTGTCCACTTGTAGAAGACTGAATTTGACTGAGTTTCCTCGATCTGTTGCTTTTTCCTCTAGCCTAGGCTTAGAAACCACAAATCTTCAGCAGATGCAAATCAGAGAAAGAAGGGGGGGAAAAGGTGTTCCCATATAATTGTGAAGATAAACCAACCTTTCTTTTATGTGCAATTCATTTAAGATGTTTCTCAGCACAGACGATGAGCACTGAATACTACATTTGACTTCATAAAATAATCCCACCAACCACCAATAGTAAAATTAAGAAAAACTCTCTCACTTAGGTACTAGCTCTTGTCACTTCCCTTGCCCCTTCCTATGCTGCCCTCCCTGCAGTTACATTATCAATACTTAAAAACTCTCAGAAGCTGACGTTGAATCAAGAAAAGCAAACCAAGTGGTCATTAACAATTTGTAATAGACAGTTGGAGGGGCTGACATGACTTTTTTACAACAAAATTGTAAGATACATGTGACTCTTTAGATGCCACTGAAGCAAGAGATAATGTTTTGTAACTATTCATGTCACAGTATAGAAATACCCGGCATTTCAAGGCAGATGAGAGGAAGACCCACCAGCAATTGCAGCAGGAAGTGGACTGCAACAGTTATAATTCCTCCTTTTCTTCCTATTGGCGTAGCATGCTAAGTAATGCATGTAACAGCATATTTTTCACAGTATCCAGATCAGTAAAAGCAAATAAACTGCTCCCATTGGTGCTATTATGCACTGTCTTTCAAAGTTGTATTCAGTGCTTCCCATCTAAATGTAAGTATTCCAGGTAGGCTGTGCTATAAATTGTTTACTGGAAGTTCTAGCAAAGTATCACTTTGTCAAAAGAGTTATGTAAGTGTGTGTTGCAAAATACAAGTCTAACTTTTAAATTTATTGTGGTTACTGTAATTTAAACAGGCTACATAATGGTTCTTTTTAACAACAACAAAAAGTACTCAACAGTACATGCCAATATTTCTCATAACCAGAGAGAATAAATCTTCATAAAGACTCCTCCAATGAAGTAAAAAATGTACTGGTGACAATATTTATTTTTCAGGGGTCAGTGTGCACTACAGGGTATGGTGAATGTTTAAAAGACCTCTCTGGAACTAAAACCATTGGCTTTCTAATTTAGAATTTCTCTCCTCTAATACAAAATGATTGATTGCCTTTATTTCATGTATCTCTTGATTTTTCTTTTCATTCATCATGGGCTGCTTTAAACAAAATGCATTTAAAATCTGCCGCAAGAAGAGTGGTCTCTTTTAAATTGTTGTAAAGTAATGAAAGAACACAGTAAATCAATCTCATTTCTGCCTTACGAAAGGATAACCTTTGCTCTATTAAAGTTGTTTAGACAATCTACCTCACTTTCTGGGTAATAAACATATATGGCACTGTAATCTCAGAGATACCTTTAGGATTTAAGTGAGTGACGCTAACTAATTCATTAGAAACTTATATATACGCACATATATTTGTATTTATCCATCTGAAAAAGCTTTGTTGTTAAAGTATTCTGTTCCTTCAAATGGTTTCAGCAGTACATACTATTCCCTAATTTTGTACATATTTATATGTATAAGCATCTACACACACACACCCCCGAACACACTCAGGCAAGCATACACATATATCCATTGCATAAGTTAGAAAAGAGTAGAGAATTCACAGCAAAGATGAAACCATGACACGATTTTTAAATTTACTATATGGCTCACTGATCACCAATTGATCAGTGAATTAATATAACAAGACTATGAAGCAATATACTTTAGAAGGGAGAACATTGGTTTCACACAGTGGCATTAAAGAATTTTTCTGTTTATGAAGTGTATGTGAGACCTAATTTATTTTCCCCTTCCCCCCAAGCCATGTGGCCACGTGTTTTACCATGAAAGGGAGTATAAGACACAGTGCATGTAAACACCAAAGACTGTGATGACCCTTGAGGTCCCTCTCACTTTTATGTTCCTGTGACACTGCTGAAACCTCCAAATTTACTTCCATTTACACAAAGCAAAAAATATATAGAAGATGCATGAATTAAACAATATATGATTTACATGTCATAAACTCAGCCAAGAGAAAATTAAGCATGCTGCCACTGCCTTCTGGCATGTGACAAGAAGTTTGTAACTCTTTCAATGAACTTGGAAGAAGGTGGAGTGGGCTTAAGCAGTAGCAAATTTGCAGAAAAAATTGTGTCTAAAAACATGTAGTGAAAAAAAAAATTATTGTACATCCCCAAATTTACTGGATGTCAGAGACTTTTCAAAGGATACTATGTAAAACTTCACATGAAAAGAAATCCAGAAATTACATGCACTGTGTTTAAAAAGAGAGACGTTGTGTGTGTTTTCAAATACAATAAACGTACACTGTATATCTTTTAAAAAGAACCATGTTATAGTAATTATAACACATTTCATAATACAACAATCTTTGAGAGGTTAAAAAAAAAAAAAAAAGGAATACACCGGAAAATTTACTGAAAAATGAATGGTTGGCAAAACCACTAATTGTCATTTGGTATTTTCATGAAAGTGTACAGATGTTTCCAGTTAGGTCGCACTGGTTAAAAAAAAGTTGGCAAAGCATCAACTATCTTGAATAAACGATCATCTTTATGATTTTCTCTGAACTCTGCATGTGGTGACCTTTAAAACGGACATACTGCCACCTTGCCCTGGGAGTGGGTAGGGATAGGGAGTTCCAGATGAAGCACACTGCAGCTATATCTCAGCAAACACAGAACAGGTAGGTTTTACTGAAAAATTAAACAGGCATGTGTACCAACTGTTGACAGGAACCCAAGCCTGAGAAAAAAATACAGTACAATAAATACCAAGGACTATTTAACAGTCCTTTTCTTACTGCCACATTCAGCTTTTTTTCTTATAACATTTTACATGCTGTTAATTTCAAAGTCCTCTACTGTTAAGATCTAGGAGCAACACAAACACACATCATAAAATGTTGAAGTTCTAAAGGGTCTGAATTTGTTCCTGTTACCAGCAATGTAGCATTTCAGTATACGCATGGCCTTGCTACTGACTGCAGCTAATTTGTTTGTAAGCCATCAT
Organism: Pygoscelis adeliae; assembly: GCF_000699105.1. Taxonomy (NCBI): domain Eukaryota; kingdom Metazoa; phylum Chordata; class Aves; order Sphenisciformes; family Spheniscidae; genus Pygoscelis; species Pygoscelis adeliae. The sequence continues at coordinate 3,621,609 of NW_008825114.1, forward strand.
TAATCTCGGCTGTATATTTTCACAGTTTGGGTAAACACTTCATTTGCATTAAATTTACAGCATTAATGAGATGTGAAATTTAAAATGCTACTTGAAACATAAATGCTGTAAGAAACTAGAACAAAAACGTGGTTTTATCACGTTTGAAATCAGCAGACCAATTTAAACCTATTAAACTAGAAATTATGATGTGTTGCATTGAGAATTTGGTTTTATAACTCATCTTCTAGAACTACACTGAAGAAATGTAGGCTTAAACATCTGGGGGGAAAAAAACAAAATAGCTTGAAAATAATAAGTTGTACTTTTTGTTTTGGAAATTTTATTTTTTAAACTGATTTTGAAATGAGAATTTGTTCTTTATACACCTCATTCTCTTTCCTAAAATCCTATTAAAGATTACATATATAAGCTCTTGAAAAATAAAATAATCGAAAGAAATACGATTAGAAGTTCCTTAAGATGGCACAAATCTAAGAAATAAAACATATGCTAAATTGATGTTTCTTAAAGGGTTCAGTTTTGTTTTGAATAAACTTCATCTTCAGATGACAAACACTGAAACCCTTAGGACCCCAGTCTAATCCAAGGTAACAGTGGCAGCACGTAGGAAGGTAATATTGCGAAAGCTTCTCTATATCATTACACCTATGTGAAACTTGCCCACCTGTTGCTGGTGTAGGAAGGATGGGTCTCTTGGGCTTAGTCCCACATATCGATTGGCCTGGGATGTGCCTGAGGCTGTGTAGGCTGATTAAGGAAGAACAAAACAGATTGATAAAAATACCAACCTATCATAACTATTACCCTGCACGGGTACAGTACAAATATGAGAGATCCAGAGTTATGATTTTGCAATATATAGGATGTGTCTGTGTTTTTCCTTTATTAAAACTTTAATAGAAAGCAAAAGAAAAATTGAACCAAATTTGGAAAGACGTGTAAATTCCTATAAACTTCAATGGAAGCTGCATGTGTAAATCACAATGATGTCTCTTGTTAAATAAAAGTTCCTCTGATTAATATATATATTTTTTTAAAGTGATTAAATAAGGTATGTATTTGAAGGAATCACGAGCCTGATTCTCGTTTCCATTACACCAATCTAAGGCACCAGTGAAACCACTGAGATTACAACGTTGAGAGAAAATATTAGTGCACACATTATTCTTACTGCTGTGAAGGCCCATCACAAAACTGTAAAAGAACAACAAAAATTGGAATCAAAAGTTCGGTTTACTTATGTGGCATGAAATGAATCTTTACAGGCCTTTGGAAACAGGATGTAATCTGATTAGTATTTTCATGAGAAGGGAGCTAACTTTTACTGTGCAATATAATATCAAATATTCAACTCCCCTATGCATCAGAAAACATTTTCCCAGGGGGACAATTTAAGGAAGTTTCTTGCTGTCTGCTACAGAAGATTAAAGAAATCCATTTCTCAGGAGAAAGGGAATGGTAGGTGATGCTGGGATTAGTTACAGGATATGGATCCTTCACCTGTAGGTCACATTCCTGTCTGGTCTCTGTCAGTAATCCCTAAAAACCATTACCCTCTCATGACTTTTGGTGGCACTTATGAAATGAGGTAGGTGGTCTTACTCTACTTCCCAGTGTGGAGATGTCCGCACTGCAACTTGAAGCATCACAACCTGGAAACTTGCTGGCAGACAAAGCAAAACTACTAATATTGAACAGACACACACAAGGATGCCAGTGAGGAGCTAGATGGGAGTACTTACTGAATTGGCCTGTTGGTATTAAAGTCACACAGCAAATACAAGCAAATGAAATTTATTACATTTAAAAAAAAAAAAAGGCTTTATACAGTAAACAGGCTTTACTGAAAAACTGTCATAAAAATTAATCAGTTATTAGAAAGAAATTATGGTGGAGGCCACAGGGTTCCCCAAATACTATCAAAGCCTGCTGTTCTTTCTCATTCAAAACAATTCTGCTATTGCACTTAGAATGAAAAGCAGTGCCAATCATTTGCCATTTTATTCTCATTAGAATGAATAATAATGATAACTTGTTGGCCAAGCACGTTTTTTATATATATTCATATGTATTTTGAATCAATCAGTAAGTTATTGCAAATAAAAGTAAATCTATGCCTTAAAATATATTTAGTCTTGATTTTCCCATTAAGTTAACATTAGCACTCTGTGCAGCAGGTCTATTATGACTGATAATACAGAATATATGTATTCACATATAATTTATATATCAGCAGGACATGATCCCTCATTTTTGCTATTTTCTTCATCAACAAGCTATGTTCCTTCACTTTTTTGCTCTTACAGTTACCAATCCAGTTTCAAAAGGCTTTACCAAGCAGATACACTACTGCACTGCTCTGAAAACTGTAACACTCTGAACATGTAGCATTTATACGCTATCTTATATGCAGAACTGGCACATTCAAATAAAATTTGTATATAGGGGTTTTTTATTATTATTTATGTGCTGTAGTGACAGACATTGGATCTTTAGGCAAGAAGTTACTTGCACACTGCTGTGGAAGCATGAGGAGGCCTTATTTCAAATATCTAAGCCGAGATGTTCTAAGGTTCACGGGGAATCAGGTACCCAAGTTCCAATGAATTGCACAAGAAACTGGGTGCCAATTTCATTTGAAAATATAGTCCAAATATTTCCCTAAATAGTAGGACAATGAACAGATTAGGTTTGCTTTCCTGTAATGATGAAATATGGTCAGATTACCAGAAAACATCCCAACGCAGTTCTGACATTGTATTTGTTCTTTTTGCCGTTTGTTTTAGAAACCCTGACCTCATCTGAGACAGCTATTTAGGCCAGGCACAATCATGTCAAACAGGAAGCAGAATGAAACCATGAATACTTGAAACTACACATGAACTCAGTTTTCTCAGTTTTCTGTTCTGGACCAAAAGTTTAGAGCAACAGCTTCTTGTTTGCTGCTAAAACTAACTCTTCTTAAAAGGTGCAAGAACTGTACCACAAACCACCAGGGAGGATACAGATATACTCTACCACTCTTTAACAAAACTTCTGCTATACTAAAAGAACAGCTAAAATACTTCCGTAAATCTATCCATATAATCGTTTGTTTATACTTAAACAATAGTTCGTCCAAAAGTCACTACTATCTTTTTATAATAAAGACATAACCAGTTTTCCTCCTTTACATCTTGGCCACTCCTATGCATTTGAGTCTCATCTCTGCTTCACATTCTAATGAAAAGATTTAAAGTAGTATAACACCTAAGAAACAAAGTTTATGGTTTCCGTTAACAACAGACCAAAAGTTAGGGACTGGATTCACAGTTCAAAAACTAAACAGGTCTAAAGCAAGTCATTTTAATGTAACAGACCCTAAAGAGATTAATATTTTTGAAGACTGCTAAGTTTTCTTCCAAAGTGTATGTTTGGAAGTGTCTTCTAAAAATCTTCACCACTCTCATAAATACTGGTAACACTGGCCATCTCAAGTTCAAATAAAAGTTCAAAGACAACAGAAACGCAGAAAGTGGTTAAAAAGCAACATTCTGCATCACTGAGCAAAAGATGAGTATTTGGAAGAGAAGAAATTACCCTATACATAGTAATACCTTTGCTCTTATTTCCAAAACCGCAATTCCATTGAAGATAATAGGATAAATAATATGGTCCTATATAGTAATAAAGAGCTTAGGACATTAAAGTTAGGGTTTTTTGTTGTTTTTTTTTTTAAAAAGAACAGTGGATCTACCATCCATTGCAGCAATGACAAGGAATTAAAATTTTCTTCTGCCACATCAGTTGTTTTTGCTAAAAATGACACAACCTATATCAACATGCAATTGTCATAGCTCGGATTCAGTATGTGTTGTAACAAGGTTTGATTTCTGTAGGAAAGCTCATTGAGGAGCAAATTATGCAATCTCTGTTTGGAATTCCATCTGCGGGTCATTGTAAAACCTTGCTGTCTGGGTGTGCTTCTCAATGTCTTAACAATGTCCACCTTAGATGAACAACCACGTTTTCTTTTTCTTGAATAGTGGTCAAATATGCAGGCTTTTCCCTTTCATTTTGGTTGTCATGTCACAAACTTTGGTTCATGTACATGATGCTTTGGTTGAAATTTGGGGAGGAAAAGCTTTGCAGTCAGATCACGTTTGCTCTCCATGTAAAATGATGAGCATCCACTTGGTCAAATAGTAGGAAAAGGAGCCTTTTTCTGGCCTCAATTTGAAATCATATTGAATCTTTGATGGACATTTTTTGTTTCCTAAAGAAATACTTACTGGTTGCTGTAGGTGAAGATGCCTCACCTTCAGTGGATGTAGTGATGGGTTTAGTATCTGTCATGGTCAGGGTCACAGGTCGCACCGCACTGTGATGGGGAGAGGGTGCCAAAACTGGAGTAAAATGGCCAGGCACTTTTCCTACTACTTGACCACTGCTGTTAGGCTACAAAACAAAACCAAAAGAATGCCTTGTGAAACATACACATTGTGTTTAAGGAACCTACCCACCTATCTTAGGGATTTCCAGAATGCCCATCACCGCAGTACCTGCATCCTGGAATGCGCCGTTCTAACAAAGCTATGAATTGCTATGTGGTATTTTTAGCAGGCAGATCCCTCCTCAGATAGGCAGTACAAGCTTAAGTGGCAGTACTTTTTGGTAAGCTTTCTTTCTTTCTGGATGCAGCATGCATCAGATGATTGTTTCAAAATATATTTGCTGTTCACGCAGTGGCTGTGAACCACAGTAAATCCCACGATAGCAGGATTAAACTGACCAGGCATAGGCCCTAATGTACGAAGTATTAAGAGCAAACGAATGATGCAAAACCTCTGTTTTCACATGCCATACCACTCTGGCTTGGAGCATAACCAAGACTTGACCACAGCTGTCCACAGAGATTATGCATACTGGAAGGCTCACTAATAATTCACATGTTTGGGAGTGGGGGAGAGGGTTAGGATACGATGCACTATAATGGATATGTCATAACATCTGGCCAAAAGCCACCTACCAAAAACACAGAAGTGTTTAATAATGGGAACTTTGCAAGTCAAGAGCATAATAAACTAAGACACTTCTTTCATAGGTACAAGAGGCAGTCTGCATACGACCTTATGGTACAGGTCATCAAGGTAATATGCTACTTTCTGCATATAGGTGCATCTGAATTTGGCAATGTTCACCAGTAAATGTATATGTTTATCCAATGCTTAAACATGCCTTAGACATTCTGCATGACTGTAAATACTCCAATGGTAAATAACTTGCAGTAAAAATTAGCAAGTAGTAAATAGTTTTTTCAACAGTGGCTGATAACTTTTGTCTTGAACTGACTGTGTGTTCTGTGAATCATAGGTATTTTAAAATACAGCCATAAAGTAAAAAATACTGGGAGTCTTATTATCAGAAGGATCTTGTCAAACTTGAGATAATGCAGGGTAAAGAAATGGACTGATAAAGGCCCTGCTTCAGCTGATACAAGGAAAGGTTAAAGGAGGTAAGCATGACTACGGTAATGAAATAATAACTGGGCTGAGACAATTACTGCAAGTATGTGCAGAGTATAAACACACAGAAGAGGAAGGAATTATTTGGAAAGTACAGGAAGTATAAACTCGGGGTAATGGAATGAAATTGAGAAGGAGGAAATTTAAAATTAATAGCACGAGAAAATTCCTGGCAGTATGATCTACTAGACTTTGCAAATGCCCCCAAGGGAGAGTCTTGTTCTTTAGGACATCTAAAACTAAGGTAGAAGAAAACACTAGAAAATATAAGTGCAAATGGAGACCAATCTTGTATTCATAGGAACATTGAGCAGTTAGCAGACTATTTCCCTCTCTAAAATCACAAGCCTTACAGTGAAAAATAACAGTAAAAATGTACACTAATGAGAAGTGGCCAACAAACTACCCCTCTAAATGAAAAAAAGTCACCCCCTAAACATAACTGTATGTTTGGGGGAGTGTTGGAGTGGGGTGGGGACAGAAGAGCCATGGAATCCCAAGATCTTGCAAATCTAGAAATTGGGTAGTATTCACCACCTTTTCTCTCATGTTGCTAGCTGCGTAAGCTAGGAAGTTACTACTAGGAGTTATATAACAGGAATAAGTGTCAGCTTTCAAAGTAGCTCCAAAATAAGAAAGCAGCACGGATTCAAAGGAATGACAATCCTTTCACAAATAATACAATTTCCCCAAATAACTGGCATGCTACATTGTTTTATTCACTAAGTGAAACTTAACAGTTAGATAGATCTCCCTTATTATGTGTACTTGAAATGAAAATGAGATGTGGCAGAATATATAGAAGAAATATGCAGGCTTTTCCCTTTCATTTTGGTTGTCATGTCACAAACTTTGGTTCATGTACATGATGCTTTGGTTGAAATTTGGGGAGGAAAAGCTTTGCAGTCAGATCACGTTTGCTCTCCATGTAAAATGATGAGCATCCACTTGGTCAAATAGTAGGAAAAGGAGCCTTTTTCTGGCCTCAATTTGAAATCATATTGAATCTTTGATGGACATTTTTTGTTTCCTAAAGAAATACTTACTGGTTGCTGTAGGTGAAGATGCCTCACCTTCAGTGGATGTAGTGATGGGTTTAGTATCTGTCATGGTCAGGGTCACAGGTCGCACCGCACTGTGATGGGGAGAGGGTGCCAAAACTGGAGTAAAATGGCCAGGCACTTTTCCTACTACTTGACCACTGCTGTTAGGCTACAAAACAAAACCAAAAGAATGCCTTGTGAAACATACACATTGTGTTTAAGGAACCTACCCACCTATCTTAGGGATTTCCAGAATGCCCATCACCGCAGTACCTGCATCCTGGAATGCGCCGTTCTAACAAAGCTATGAATTGCTATGTGGTATTTTTAGCAGGCAGATCCCTCCTCAGATAGGCAGTACAAGCTTAAGTGGCAGTACTTTTTGGTAAGCTTTCTTTCTTTCTGGATGCAGCATGCATCAGATGATTGTTTCAAAATATATTTGCTGTTCACGCAGTGGCTGTGAACCACAGTAAATCCCACGATAGCAGGATTAAACTGACCAGGCATAGGCCCTAATGTACGAAGTATTAAGAGCAAACGAATGATGCAAAACCTCTGTTTTCACATGCCATACCACTCTGGCTTGGAGCATAACCAAGACTTGACCACAGCTGTCCACAGAGATTATGCATACTGGAAGGCTCACTAATAATTCACATGTTTGGGAGTGGGGGAGAGGGTTAGGATACGATGCACTATAATGGATATGTCATAACATCTGGCCAAAAGCCACCTACCAAAAACACAGAAGTGTTTAATAATGGGAACTTTGCAAGTCAAGAGCATAATAAACTAAGACACTTCTTTCATAGGTACAAGAGGCAGTCTGCATACGACCTTATGGTACAGGTCATCAAGGTAATATGCTACTTTCTGCATATAGGCACATCTGAATTTGGCAATGTTCACCAGTAAATGTATATGTTTATCCAATGCTTAAACATGCCTTAGACATTCTGCATGACTGTAAATACTCCAATGGTAAATAACTTGCAGTAAAAATTAGCAAGTAGTAAATAGTTTTTTCAACAGTGGCTGATAACTTTTGTCTTGAACTGACTGTGTGTTCTGTGAATCATAGGTATTTTAAAATACAGCCATAAAGTAAAAAATACTGGGAGTCTTATTATCAGAAGGATCTTGTCAAACTTGAGATAATGCAGGGTAAAGAAATGGACTGATAAAGGCCCTGCTTCAGCTGATACAAGGAAAGGTTAAAGGAGGTAAGCATGACTACGGTAATGAAATAATAACTGGGCTGAGACAATTACTGCAAGTATGTGCAGAGTATAAACACACAGAAGAGGAAGGAATTATTTGGAAAGTACAGGAAGTATAAACTCGGGGTAATGGAATGAAATTGAGAAGGAGGAAATTTAAAATTAATAGCACGAGAAAATTCCTGGCAGTATGATCTACTAGACTTTGCAAATGCCCCCAAGGGAGAGTCTTGTTCTTTAGGACATCTAAAACTAAGGTAGAAGAAAACACTAGAAAATATAAGTGCAAATGGAGACCAATCTTGTATTCATAGGAACATTGAGCAGTTAGCAGACTATTTCCCTCTCTAAAATCACAAGCCTTACAGTGAAAAATAACAGTAAAAATGTACACTAATGAGAAGTGGCCAACAAACTACCCCTCTAAATGAAAAAAAGTCACCCCCTAAACATAACTGTATGTTTGGGGGAGTGTTGGAGTGGGGTGGGGACAGAAGAGCCATGGAATCCCAAGATCTTGCAAATCTAGAAATTGGGTAGTATTCACCACCTTTTCTCTCATGTTGCTAGCTGCGTAAGCTAGGAAGTTACTACTAGGAGTTATATAACAGGAATAAGTGTCAGCTTTCAAAGTAGCTCCAAAATAAGAAAGCAGCACGGATTCAAAGGAATGACAATCCTTTCACAAATAATACAATTTCCCCAAATAACTGGCATGCTACATTGTTTTATTCACTAAGTGAAACTTAACAGTTAGATAGATCTCCCTTATTATGTGTACTTGAAATGAAAATGAGATGTGGCAGAATATATAGAAGACAATTTCTAGAGAATAATGTGGCCTAAAAGTTTATTGAGCATATGCATGCGTGCATACATGACTGATGTATGTCATAAGTGGGGAACACACTCAGTAATTACAGAGGTCTTTTCCTTAAGAATATAAATTACGTCTTTATATTACAGCAAACAGTCATATATTAAGTATGTGTCAATAAGTCCACTTTCTTTCAGATCTTAGCAGTGGTTTAGGGAATTTTATTTTGTGGGCTCTATTTTAAAGGCCTGCCAGCCTCTAAAACCAGGTGTCTTGGCAAGCAGAAATCTGACTCCACCTACCTTAGAACAAAATGAAAATTTTAACTAACATAAATTCAGAAAATCTCTAAGAGTTACCTAAAATAAATTCCCCATACAGGTGACCCAAGATACCCCAAAACTTAGAGGCAAGTATCCTCACTCACTGATTGCAAGTTGTACAGGGCTTAACTCAAGACATCTCGATATTGCAACAAAACAGGCTCTGTCGTAGGTAAGGGAGCAGTGACACGGTTTGAAGCATTTGTGGGGAAAACTGTCAGAAATATAGGCAGGTCTTAAGATAAACTTTTCTCTAAAACACCGAAATTCTTGTCAGTAAGAACTGCTCACTAAGTTGGACTGGATTTTCAGTATGTTTCTGGGGAGCCTGCTGCAGAGACAAGCCCTGGTAGCCCAGCTGTCCACACAGCCTGCTGGAGAGACTACCACCTCTCAGTTGGGTCTGGTAGCTCCTAGGTGAAGTCACTGACCTGTGACCACAGGGCTACCTTAGGAGGGAGCCTTAGCTCATGTGGTGTGCTAACATATCACACAACCAACTGAGAATCCCTTAACAAAATGACCAACTTTTATTAAAAACTAAGAAAGAATATTCCAGGGAGTTTATGGATTAAAACAGCCAGTGTCATCAGCTTCCAAAAGCAGCTCTGTCTCCAAAGCCAGACTCGAATGAATTAGAAGGACACAGCTGGAGACCAGGACAATTTACAGCATTGTATCACCTTCTGCTGTTCCCTAGTGATCCTAGTTGACAGGAATGCAATAGCTTACATGGACTCCAGCTTAGTCCTTGTGTTTATGGTCCAAACGAGCAAATCCTTTTCTTGCTGAGTTATAAGACAAAGAATATACTTACACCCCATTCTCATGTAAACCATGTTTTTGCCCTGTGTGATACATAACAGTAGTGCAGTACATCACCCCACTTCATCCAAATTGAGGGTGAAATCCTGTCCTTGTTGAAATCCATGGGGAATTTGCTAGTGATTTTAGTGGATGTGGTTTGTGACCCCCCACCAAGTGTCTACATTTCTATTTCTTTTCTTTTTTTTTAATGTCTTCTTAAATGGTAGGCGTTGTTCCATATCTGTCCTACATGTAAAACTGAGTGCTGACACAATACAATGAAACTGAGGTCTGCAACCTCTAGACAGAAAAATAAAACCCTCAAAGTAAGAAAAGGGAAAACTCGTTACTTCAGTAAGTTTAATTCTTATGGTTCCAACATTTCAGACTCTGACTGCACATTAGATTTCAAATGCAATTATAACCTAGTTACCTGCCTCTTAACACTTCTATTGCATATTGTCACATTTCCCCAAGTATCTTCTAGAATGCACTTTATGATTTATTCAATAACTGTACAGGTGTTATTGCTCAGCAAACAAGATAACACAAAAAGGGATAAGTACACACAAGACAGAGCTTGGTGTACCATGTCTAAGAACCTAACTTCTCCCCCCATACTGAAAGTCTCTGCTATTAAATTTTTTAACTAACCTCAGTTATAAGTAAGCACATACCTACCTGGACTTTTACATATATAATTCTTGAACAATACTAAATGTGAACTAAGGCCCTCCTTTTGACACAACTTGTCATGGGAAATGGTACACATGAAATTTTCTTAAAATTTCAGTGTTTTTCCTAGGTGTGCTACATTTGAAAACAAAGTTAATGAAAAGTAGTCTCATACTCTCCCAAATTCTGTTACATGAATGTGACTCATAAGAAACCTTCCTGAAATGTCCATACTTGTCTTTCTTGCATGCAGTGAACAACAGTGAAGCAGTTAACAAAACTGATACTTAAGTTATCATAATTAGTTTGCACCTTAAGGTCATAAATAAATGTCCTAAATAAACAGATCACATAATTGTTTCAGACTTATCGCTTAGGCCTCTCTTCGGACTGACACTGACATTGCTGCATTGGTTTATGCTCGATTCACATTTCTATGGTTATCTTTGCAAACACAAAACTCAAAGCTTTTGAAATAAAGGTCTAGATTCTGGACCATGGTAGTTGATAGCAGTACAAGCTCAAGAACACTGGGCCTCTCAGATGTCTCAAGTCCTCTGTCCTGCTTTAAGTTTTCAGTGCAAAGAGGGAAACCCCCTGGTCAGAAATAGCCCTCTGAAGTTGTCAATTCATAATCTTACTGAAAACTGGCTGCTAGAAATAGCTTCTATGATCTGTTTTCCTTTAAATTTTTGCAGTTACGTCAAAAGATATTTTAGCATGGAAACTACGTATCTATTTGGACAGTATCCACTTGAATTACAAATGCAAATATTTATAGCACATTATTTAATACAAATTAATTTTGTCCTTATTTAAAACAAGTTCTAGGTTCTAGTTCCATCTTTCCCTGAAGAGATTCTTACAGACAAATGCATTACAGGTGAAAAATCAACTGTTACCATCAACTACAGCATCAATATGTCTGTGTGATGGATTCACAGAGAGATGATGCCTGAGGCATAAACCTCAAGCAAATTGCATGGAGGCAGCTGTTAGATAAACAAGCTGTGCATTTGAAAATGGGAGAGGGAAAGAAGCAAACACAATGAAGGTCTGGCAAATTTAGCCCCAATTTATGCAGGTATACATTTTTCTATTGTTGGACTGGAGGTTAATTTGATTTTCAGATCTGTGTTACATTTTCCACCTTTTTAATTCACACCATCTTGAATTGCCACAGATTAATCCACTCATGTGCCCAAAGCCACAGATGAGTTGTGTTCACTGTCATAGCTGTAACATAACTTAACTCAGATTGTCAGACTGTTAATATCTGATTGTGTGCACTATGCACACTTTCAGTTAATCATTAGGTCTGAAGTCTGAACAGAAACTTCTAACAGATATGAATATGGACTTTCTTAAAATCAAGATTCATTATACCTGTTTTCCCTGCTGGGATTTTACTAACATATTTATAATCAGTGATTAATCAACCTCCTCTCAGACTTCTGTTCACATATTTGCCCAAATATCAACACATTTACACCTTAGGTCTTCAGTTACATTTTAGGACAGTGTTTTGTCATACAGCTCACTACCTCCAGCATTAAAAAAATCTTTCTGATGCCATAGTGAAACAGCAACACTAACATCTACAGATGACATATCCAAACAACAGAAAATTGACATACATATTAAACAATTCACGTAAACTATTAAGTTGCTTAAATGATAAAATATATTTTGTTTAAATTTGCACAGTATCTTTTTTTACAAAATAATTGTAATTATAATTCTAAGTGCCAAATAAAATAATTTCAATTTTCCTTAGAATCTTAAATAAAAAGCATCTTCAAATAATTAATCAACAAAGGCCTGAAATCATCTTAATCCTGTGCATATCCTAGGTACAGCTACCTATAATACTGTGTTAGGTATTTCAGAAAGAAGTTTCAGGGCTGAATAAAAATACGTTATTCCAGCTAACCACTATACTTGGAGAACAATATATTTGCATCTCAAAACACAGGTTTTTCAACAGAAACTCTGTGTTTCCCAAGACGGTTACCCTATTATAGCCAGGTGATCAATCAATGATTGCAGTTTAGTCAAACTGGATTCAGTGTGTTTGGAAATCATCTGTCACCCATTTCGTCTCAACAGTTCCAGTCCCTTGTAATGGCAAAGTACAGATACTATGGTGAAGAATATTACTGCAAAATCCTATGGCAGTGTAGTTTTGAGACCATTGATTGAATTAATTTTGTTGATGAAGTTGTAGAAGATCCAGTTCTGCATCTTTTGGTCCCCTGCTCACATACCAAGTATCTTGTTTTAACAGTTGTCTACTAGCCACATCTATGAACCTGGAGATCATAGCTGATAAGTTCTGTCTTTGAGTCCATGCCATTGGGCTCTGTGATATCCACAGAAGGTGACAGATGTTTCAGACAATCTACAAATAAAAGAAACTGGAAGTATCTTCCATTTTTCTAACTCCTCCCTCTTTTTTTTTTTTTTTTTTTTGGCTATACAACGCAAACCCAACCTTTTACCTCAGTAGAGCTTTCACATGGGGCACTCTAATGCTACATCACCTGTAAACAGCCAATGGCCATGTTAGTCTCCCGCTGGAGACAGCTCAATGGTACAGGAGGTAGTTTCATCAAATGTGCAGAAGACATATCCTCACGTTATTACCTACCTGAGTAATACAACACAGTGCCTTTGAGACTCTGCTAAATGTAAGGGAATGGTATTATTACAGCACTGCCAGTGAGACTGTAGAAGGTACTGTAGGGCAGTTTCTCCTCTAGGTTGAACCTGGTGCATTCCATAAATTACTTGTTTAACAAGAAGCAAGGCTATACAGATTTCTTTTCTGCTATTGGACACTATGGTAGGAACAGAAATGTACTTTGCCTTTTTATAGTGCCCCTTACCGCTTTTCATAAGGATGAATCTCACTAGTTTCAATACCCTTGCAACCTGAGTAACTCATTGCTATAGCACATCTTACACAGACCTCACTGGGAGTTGCCACACAAAAGCTTCAGGTGGTGTGACACGCAGCTACATGTCTGCCTGAGGAATTAACTTCAGAAAAAACATGTTGTTGCCAGTTCTTGGCTGACAACATCACTTCTGTACTATTTTCTGAGAGAAATCAAAGTGTTGACTTTGATCTATAAAGCTCTAAGTCTCATCCATTTGAGAAAACATTTTCCTCTTGATGTAACGCTGCTGAAACTGAAGGCAACTGCAGAGCTTCAGCAACCCATGTTCAGACACGGATATCATAAGACATTCTAGGCAAAAGTCCTCCATCCTGAATCACTATTTTACCTATGAGCTCACAAAATCTGAATTATTTATCAACAGGTACAGCACAAGGAAATACCCAGCTTTCCTTGTTTATTTGCCTTAACAACAGGGTAAGTCCATGTTACAGAAGCATGGGAAAGGAAACCTCTTTATAGATAAATGTTCAAAAGATATCTTTGGCTTAAGTGGTATTTCATTCACTCTGGAGACTTATAACTGTGCATTTAATAAACTAAAAATGAGCAAAGTAAATACAAAGTAACCAATTACAACTGCAATTAAATCTTAAAATGCCTTGTCAGTAGATGCAGTTAAGCTAGTACTCTCTCTCTGCCTCCCAATTACAATTAAAAACAGCACATTCCCATATTTAATCTTCAATAATTTCTTAAAAATTACAAGGAAAGACTTGCCCAAGAAGCTGAAAACTATTAAATGTCAACAAATAAAGGTGCTAGCTATACCAAAGAAATCACATGCACACATATCGTTTGTGTCAGCTTATTCTGCTAGTATTCTCCCAGGAACCAACAGGAAACCCTTTGACCAGCCCAAACAGAGCCTCACAAGATTCCCTCCTCGTTGCTAAATGACTGCAGTTATTGTATTGAAGAATGACAAAGCATCTGCCTGGCAGTGCTGAAGAGTATGCCTATCTTTCATCAAACAAAAAATTGAATACCCCAATCAATTATGAGAGGAAAATAAGTGGCCTCACCAGCTTCCAGAAGCAGCTCTTCTCAAGCAGTTCAGATATTTCTGTCTTCAGACAAAGATAAAACCATTAAAAAGATAAAGCTGCAAACTAGCCCACATTGCAACAAAGTACTTTTTAACAGGAATTTTAGTCAATATGTGGACAGCGATTCACTTGGACTGTAGTATGTAACAAGTGCAAGCCATTTATCCTAAGAGGACAAGGGTCCAATACCTAACTCCCCCAAATTGGAGGCAGTTTCACCATGCCACTGAAAACTGCGTATTTCGTCAAAAATATCACAAAATTTGATTTAAGGTTACCTGTAAACTGTACCCTTCATAATCCGAACTCAAAGGGCTTTCAAGATTGTCTACTTCTGTTTGTTTGGTTCAGTCAGAAAAAAAAATTTCTCACTGATGCCAGGACGTTCTTCGGCAGGATTCACATTAACCGTTTGCTTTACCATCATTTCCTTCATCGCACTTGCTGACCCTTCTTTTGTGATTCACCACACCTTAATCAGGAAATTATTCCATTTAACTCGACGGGGCATTAAGTTTGGAGGTTTTGGTTTTGACTTCAACCACAGAAGTGTTGTGCTTGGTGATTTGTTCAGGGTCATTGGAAGTCTGATTTTGATACTGTATACTGATTCATACCCTCTCCATTATTAATGCATTTCAAGTGTGTGCAGATTTGTGTGTGTGTGTGCACATGTGTACATACACACAAAGGAGCTAATACTTTCCAAGATTAAAAGATTCACCCATCTGGAATCATTCAAAAAGGAAATGCATGTTCAAAATTTGTGGTAGCTTTGAAAACCTCAGTACGCTGTTGATGGGTAAACACCATAGGTGGATTAGACACATACCACTCGATTAGTTTTTCCTGAAACTTACAGTGAGTAACCAGTATGAATTTAACTGCGGAGAGACCAGCACCCCATCATAATACGGATACATACCCCCAGACACAATCTCATCCAGTAACATGCGTGCCTAGCTAAGAAGAAAAGCATTGAAGTAAGTAAGTGTAATAAAAAGGGCTCAGCAGAATTAATTAGTGGAAAGTACAGCAGTTCTCAAAACCTTGGGAACTTTTCAGACTACTAGTTGGAGGCAAGTCCAGCTCTATATCTAACAAGGTCCATTTCTGTTCAGTACATTTGTTTATTTATTCTCCAGATTGAACAGGGGATGAAAAGCAGATATGCATGAAACCAACAGCCATGGCTCTCTTTTGTTTAGGATGATCTATTGTTGAACAATTTTTCACTGCAGCCAAAGGGCCTGTTTGAACTTCCTGACTGTTCATCACACATAATTTGGAGTATTTAACATTATGTCAAGAAAATTGCCCACTGCTTCCCACCATGGAAACCTATGGGAGCTCTATATCTTTAAACTAATTTTACTTAAAGTATTCCATTGAATAGCATGACTGTCTCACTATAATCAGTGCAGCAGTAATGTAATTAATCTCAAAATTGCTGTGGGGAGTACAAGGCATCTCAGTTGCTTGTCGTAACAATCTAAATTAATGTATTACTGAAAGATGTTGGGGAGGAACAGTTCATTTTAGGTAAATGCTGTCAGGGTATCCGTCCTTTCTTATTTCTAAAGCTGAAATTAAAACTATCATCATAGTTCTCCTTTTGAAATCCAAATGAGTATGTTTTGAGGTGGGAAACTATAATTAAATTTGATGTGGTATTCCTACAGATGCAGTTTTGCATTTTATAATAATTAAATTTGTTTGAATAAAAATTCATGTTTTATTTAGAAAAGAAAAACTGGTTTGGCTCAAAGCATGCAATTGTATCAGAACAATTCTCTTTTGTCACTGAAACTTCACAGACCTGCTGCTTCTTTTCCTAAGCAAAAAATTATTCTTGCTGGTTTACTTTTTGTACAGCTACCCTTTAACTGTTCTATCTAGAGATATTCTGACTTAGCATGCAACTCCTCTAATGTACAGCATATCTCAGAGGTGAACTTTAAAGAATTAAATATAAAAGAGATTCCACTACTAATAGTGATTAACGATAATAAATTGCGGAGAATAGCTGATGAAGATACCTGGAATCCCATATTTGGTGTTGTTTAACCCCATCCCCTCTTCAGGAACTAAATCAAACATCAAATGAAATGAAAAACATTACCTTAATATAAAGGTTATGAAAGGTGATGAAAGTAGTAAATTGAGGCCAGTTTGGCCTGTTATTCCCTATGGTGCCACAACACAAGAATAGGAAGTGTTTTCAGTTTGCTACTACTCTGACAAAAATCAGCAGAGTAAAATTTTATCTTTTAAGGTCTAAAGATTAATCTTTCAACCACAGATAAGGGAAGTGACTGAGACTCTTGTTGGGCAAAGAGTTGAAAGCGCTTCTCCTGCTCAGTGAATATACTCCCCAATGTTAAAATCACAAGACAGCACATTTGTCAACTGTCTGAAAGAAAGTCAGATACTTCATTTAGATGTTGTATTTTTTCAGCGATTATTCGAAGCAGAGCACTGAACAATCCAGAGAGATTATCACCTAAACTGCTCTTTTAATACATATAAGAAATCAAAATGTAAGTAAAACAAGCACTGAATAATTAAAGAAATGCATAACAGTAAGGGCCTGATTTTAATTTGCATAATTTTTCCCTTAATAGTGCCTAATTAAGACATCAGTTTAAAAAAAAAAAAAAATCCAACAGAACTCTAAGATTTTCCACACTGAATTAACGCTAAGGACTTTTAATGGATGTCTTAATTAGACTTTGTTATTCATGTAAATTTTACACAAATTAAAATCAGGTCCTGCATGCAACATTCCCAGCTGAGTCTCAGCAAAAATGCTATATGGGACTGAAAGACTTTCAATCCATGCACAGATAGCAATTTGTATTCTAAAGCCGACATACTCCGTTTCCACTTTTTGGTTTCATTTGCATTAATATTGTAACCAACAAAAATCACATAGTTAGGATTTCTCCCTTCAAAGTAAATTTTTATTTTATGGATCCACTTTTTTTTTTTTTAAATACGTAGAAAGTCATGTATCTGGACCAGAGCATTAGCCCGTGGGGGCAATAGCCACACTGGCCTTCTGAACAGCCCAGAGGGGCCATATCTGTTATTCAGCATAGAAAGTTTGATTCAGTCTTAAGTTCTGTTGCTGTTGTGCCTGA
This sequence comes from Pygoscelis adeliae, assembly GCF_000699105.1. Lineage (NCBI taxonomy): Eukaryota > Metazoa > Chordata > Aves > Sphenisciformes > Spheniscidae > Pygoscelis > Pygoscelis adeliae. The sequence goes on from NW_008825114.1 coordinate 3,639,159, forward strand.
AACACATCCTGAAAGGCCTGTCATTATTGGTGAAAAACAAAACAAAACAAAACAAAGCCCAAAACAAAATGCGGTCACAGCAACCCCTTCATTCCTGATAAGAGAGTCCTTCCAAAGGAACCTAACTCCTAGGAGCAGGAAAACCTGACCGTTGTCTCTTCAGTTTACATTCCCAAGGCTCTTCCAAAAAACGTGCTAAAGCACAAGCTACAGGGCTCCACAGGAGCCTTTCTGACAAGGCATCAAAAATAAATAACAGCCTGAGCAGCAAAGATTACGTTACACTGACACTGGAAATGTTCCATGTATTGACAGACCAAGTCTCAATTGCAGTTTATCCTATAGTGCAGATTACATGCTAACACTATGTGCTGATGCTATCATGGAAAGCAGTTTTGCACACAGTCCTTCACAAATTACTTTGCTAATGAAAACCATGTTAATTTCCCATATCAGACACAAGTCTGAATTGGTGTGGCAGCCAGGAACTCATCTGTTGCTGCATATTCTCTACAAAAGGAAGAAAAAAACATTTTGTGGGTCTGTGAGGTGCTCACTACAATAATGTCTTTGCAAAGACATGTCAGGTGCCTACGAACCAGGGCAAGCATTACCTTGCCAGAGTTTATTTTCATTGTCGGTCTATAAATATACCGTGCATGAGCATGCGTGTGTGTGTACATATCAGGGCACTCCTTGCTCCGTCCTGCAGCAGGAGCTTCATTTCTGGTGGCCCTGGCGCCCAGCCTGCAGGAGGGGTGCGGGACTGGGACCTGCCCTGTTAGTGCTGCCGGGTTGTTCAGAACAAGTATTTTTCGTACGCTTGACAGAGGAACAGCGAGTGGATATGACTAACCTGAGCCCTTTATTCAACCATGCTGAACAGGAAAATTTGCTGGATTGCTTATATGCCAGCTCCCAGCTTGCTCTGAGACCAGAACTAGTGAGATACCAGTCTAGATGCCCTGGAAGACACATATTCCTCATAGGATTTCTTTTGGAGGGTTCACATTGTTTTACAGTACCTGGCTAGTCTGCGGGCTGGACGGGTCGTAAGAAGGTACATAATTCTTCAGGGTATCCTGAGGATTCAGGTGGGGAGGATATCTGATCGTTGGATGAGAGAAGTAGCTAGACGGGGCAGGAGGGAGAATAGCTTGTGCTGGAAATGGCAACGGTGAAGGTGGAGGTGGAGTTCTAGTTGAGATGACTGGAGAAGATAAAATAAAATTAAAATTACTTCGCATCTTGTTTCTTCTAAAATTCTTCACCTCTGTGTTACAGCAAGAAAAATAAAAAGTCAGATATAAATCAGTACACTGCACTCCTGCTTCATGGCGTATTTACAGAAAAACTTACATGTCCTCCCCTCACATCATCCCAGGCAATGGAAAGTGCTACTGTTTCAAATTCATAAATACTGTATCTTGTTTTGGTTTTGTGGATTATGCCATCATATTTTTTCATTTTTTCCTTAAACAGTAATCATTCTCCAGCAGAAAAGACATTTCAGTTACACAATTTTCCCATCTGGAGCCCAAATAAACAAAACAAATATTTTACTCAATAAATAAAACCTACACTTTTATCCGCAGCACTCCAACTGAGGAGAGCAAAGTCACCAAGGTGTAAGAAACAGTTGGTGATTCCTCACTGCATTGCACTCTGCCTGCCTCATGTGGGGATGGGGTAATAACCACTCATCAATAATGCCATGAATATTAGCTAACCTTTGTGAAAGTGCTAATGGACATTCAACTTCAGGGCCTGGGAGACCAATCCATCCAATAAAAATATCTCTGACAAACAAAAAAGTATCTACCCTATACATATTTTTCTTTGCATTCTCTTTCTTCCCAGCCCCTACAAACACACACTTCTCTATCTATAGACTATATGTAATGTCTAAACAACCAGCAATGTTTTCACAGTGAAAGGAATGTACAGCACGTCCTGCTGCTGCCCAGTCGTCCGGCTGGAAGTGGACAGTGTTCTTCTATCACACTGCACAACAACCCGCTTTCCACTCTTACTACAAATCTAGAAGGCACCTATTTGGCAACGTATTACAAAGGAGGTACTGAGTTCAATGGAAATGGAGAAAAGACAACAGTGTTTTCATTTTCATTAGTGGGAGGGTACAAAATCAGGTCTGTATAAGCAATGTATTTCATAAACTGCTCAGGGTTCTATACTGTATCAGCACAAGCACACCAACACTGCTCTTCTGGACCACCTCTCATATCATTGGGTTTTTTCAGCTTAATTTTTAAATGACTTGCTATTTTTGAGCTGGCACCAAGTCATAGTTTGCCCAAGAAAAAAACAACAGTGGAATGTTCCAAACTTGCTGTACTTGGTAATCAAAACCTTGCAAATCTCAAAACCATTGCTCACTGACATAACAGAATGGGCTACACAGATAGAGATCATGTTTCCTAGCAAGTAAATAGCTCATCTACAAATTAGGTTATGACTGTCACTCAAATACATATATCTAAAAATTATACACTAATTCAAATATAAAGATCTACACATAAGTATAGGGCCAAAAATAATTGTGGAAGCTTCTTTTGTGACAGGTTTATTTTAATCACAGCCCCACCAGTTCAGTTTAATCATAACACATTAGTTACTGCTCTGACATGTGGGAGCTGTGCAAAACAAACACAAGTGAGCAGAAATCTATCCCTTCCATTTCACCCATCATCTCTGATGTGCTTGAGTATTTGCTGACAGTGGAAACCTTACAGAGACCAGAATGAGTCCAGGCTCACTTTCATAATACAAAATAAGTGGATGTTAAGGGGAAAATAGTCCTTACACATGAATTGAAAGAGAGGAACTTGAAATCATGGAGAAATCACAAAACAGAAACTTCTCAAAGCAGAACTGCACATTAAAGAAAAGAAGAAAGAGTCCTCAAATCTGTTTTACTCCTCTAGTCACCCAGCTCTGCTCAAGAAATTAATCCCTTTACATGCAGTTTGTAATGAGACATGATGAGCTGCTGAGGGGAGCCTTCCAAGGACCGTGTTCTCATCTGAAGAATCAGGGTCACTCTCACCTCCACAATTAAACAGACCGTGATGCTGGAATTTCCCTGTCATTCCTGATAAACCTTCAAGACAACATGTATGCTGTCACATTTCAAGTGTCTCCTTCACACTTTAAATGAAGTTTTACTATGGATTTACTATGGATTTCAGAAAACAGATGTTGAAAAATACTTATCAGGACTCTACCTCTTTAGACAGAGCATTCAAAAGAAGCACTGGTATTATTTCATTGTGTCACATAGTGAACATGGTTGTGACTTCTCTTGTGTATTAAATCCTACCTATTCTGGTATTTAAATACAACATAGTCATAGCAACAATAATAAAAAAGGATGCAGGTGGAAGGAGGAAAGATGGGGAGGATTTTTCCTCTGTCAGTTTCTTCATGCAGTTTACAGCTTATTTTATTCACTGGTTAATCCTAAATCCTTTTCCAGTGGCTTGCAGCAGTCAGACTACCTGA
>NW_008825114.1:3642712-3660202 GCF_000699105.1 Pygoscelis adeliae
TCCAACTTCTTCCATTTCTACTCTCATCAGTATTATAAATGGGATTAGGTCTCTAAGAAAGTCTGAAAAAATGCATCACAATCTGATTGTAGGAAAGAACAGACCAAATTAATAGGGAGGTATTTCTTCCTCCTCTATAAACCTCACCACTGTGTGCAACTCCTGGGATTCCTGGGTGGTGATGCTGGGGAAAAGTGCTCAGTCTTGGTGAAGAATCCTGGGGAGAAGTAGGACTAAACAAAGGCTTTTCAGGTTTCTTCATTGTAGGAGAAGACATATCTGCAACAGAAAAACAATGGAACAGTGACATTAGCTTAGAAGCCCATCTCCGGACACATCATTTTGTAGACTGAAGATATTTATTTTTACTGTTCTTGCATAAATATTGTTTGGTCACCCAGCTCCGCTATGACCAATAAACTGATTTTAAACTATAGCTTTCAAACTTGAGAATGAATAATAATCCCCTAAGTGGTCTTTGTCCTGCAAAACAGAAACCACACTCCTTTCATATCACACAAGCCAAACAGTGAAGAAATGCATGTCTTCAGAACCTCCCTAGACACTTCTCAGCTCCCCAGAACATCACCAAATCATCTGCTCCTTCAACAGCCACATAATCTTTATTGCATTTTTTAATGGAACGCCTACACTCAGGTGTGTAGTGTAACTGCCATACACATGCCGGTTTATGGTATTTATTATTTTGTTATTTCAAACCCCATCCCTTACACTTCCCAAAACCATAGTGAAACAATGTAACCTCCCTAAGAATAAAGGATACTTTGATTTCTCTCATATTTTCCATGTCTCAAGTAGGGTCTTCCCACCTCTTCCTTCCAGTTTCCCTATCAACAAAAACATCTCTTTAGAGCTCACTGCATGAAGATAGCACAAATGGACAAATGTGTGATCTCTACCATGCAGGGTTACTGATATTGCATAAAGCAAAAATACTGGATTATTTCTGAAAGTTTAAATTAATTACACAACATTCATTGGGCTTTGCACCCAATTATTTCAAAGTTAATTATAATATTTTCATGGGACACACATCAATATTGTAAGTGGGTTCCATTTCAAATCAATGAGACTAACTCAAGTTTAAAGCAAAGGTCATTTCTTAAGTACTTTACTGGAGCAGGGCCACGCTGCAGTTGACTTTCCTACATGGATGATGTTAGCCCTTAAAGTGATTTTGGCACTTTTAATATTGGCACACTGTATTGTGCTATTCTGGGGCAATACAATCATCTTGGAAGTCAATGACAGGCCTGCAAAATGTGAGCGCCTTACTGACACCAAATTGGACCAATGCTTTCTGAACTGGCCGGAGTTTAAGAGTGGGTTTGCACCCTGAAAGCTGTACTTAGAGCAGGACCCATCAAACTGAGAGACCGCTTGTCTGCTCTGCCCCATCCCGCTGTCAAGCCCTGCCCAGGCACTGGCACCAGACCCAGAACAGACTCTGCCAGTGCCCCTCCACCATCCCCCTGCAACTCCCCTGCTCCCCTTTGGTCCTGACTACTAAGTCTGCTAATTTCCCAGGTACCCTACAAGGTTCACCTCTTCAAGAAGGCTGCCGAGAAAGGATTTTATTCAGTGAAACATTCAGCAAGAGCGAGGAATTGCTTTACAACAGAGCAATGCAGAACTCACTCAGTTTTAACAGATATGACAAAGGTTACTGTATGCTTTTTATTATACTGACCTGTTGCAATTTTATGTTGTTATCAAAAACACTGAGTGCTGACAGAGGGACCTCTAGCTGTCTTATAAAAATTTGGTAAATAAATTGTTGTTGAGGAAGAAAACGGAGGAATATTTTATTTCTTTGAATCTATCAGCAGGTAACAAAGACAAAGCTGCCAAATGGTTACACTTTTGTTGAATACATTCTGCTAAGCTAAGAAATAATTTTTAAGATTGCAAGACTGAATTTCTTTAAATTGAGTTTTGCATAGGCAAACAATGATAAGAAGGCACATTAATTCTGGAATGATTTTCAAATATTTCATTATGTTTTATTTTCTGCTCAAATGACAAACCTAGCTTCTTCATATAAGGCCCTAGTTCCATCAGAGCAGGAAAATTCTCACACCTCCACAACAGATGTAGGGTTTTATAAAAGCCCAGGACAAAATTAACCAGCTATTGTCTTTGTACTGTGGTTCGATGCATGCACAATCACTGTCTCTGCAGAAATGCTGCAATGTTACAGTCTGAGAAAAAAGACAAGTGTGCCTAATAGCTTGTAGACACAGCCTCCCACTACAATGCTGTGGTCATCAGTAGTTGTCATAGAACTTATCAGTGACCATATGGGCTACCACCAAAGAGAGAATGTACAAAGAGTTTAATTTTATTTCAAATTAAAAGTACTGCACTTAAGTCTCCCAAAGGAAAAAACAAACCATGGGCTGAAAGTGGAAAATCTTTTCCTCATGTAAAGCTCATATTCAACAAAAGAACTCATGAAAGAAAGAGCTGCCTAGCTCCTGAAGGTCTGCATGTGTCAGCAGCTCTGATTTCTGGAATGCAACAGAGATTTAATTTAGTTGGTGACTGTTACTTCATTAAACAAGCAAAAGTTGTTGTGTTTTTCAAAACCAAAATATTTTAGTTGCTCGAAAGAAGTATGCTATATGAAGTGCAATGTAATCAGAGTACCCATTAACCCCCCAGTGGCACCACTAATTTGAAAAGAATCTACTGAAAAGGAGATTGATGACTATGATAACCCTAGATCTTGCCTTAAAAATGTGTAATTTATTCCTGCTCCTACTTTCCGGAAGTAAGAATTCTAGTTAGCACATAGAAAACAGACAGCATAAATTACAAAGTAAATGCAATGAACATATATAGAAGACTGTTTCTTCATCAAGGTGAACGTGACTGGTAGTCAGGAATACAAAATTCAGCACTGCCATAAAAATACTCGTTACCCACCAAAACAGCGACTTCAACGTACACTGCACAGCACACCACCATGAAGTACTTTGAGAAGAAGTCTTGTTGTATATAGCATAGGCAACTGCAAAGAATAACAGCTGAAGTGCAGGCAGCAGCTTCTTTGTTAAAACCATGGACCTCGCATTGAGAAGTAATTCAGACAGACCCTTCCCCCCTGCAGCCCCCACGGCTCTCCCCGTGTGTGCCCGGCCATCATAACGGAGCATTCATTCTCCTGCCACTGCCGAATAACAGATGCAGCCAACAGGGGAGACAGAACAATAACTGTTTGTATAGGTTAGGAAAAAAGGCTGCAGCCATCTTCTCCTTGACCAAGAGAGGAGGCTTAGAGCTTTAATAGGAAAACACACAAGTTACATTTCTTTGGAGAGTTACCAGTTAAAAAAAAAACTGAGAAAAAAATAAAAATGCAAAGCAGTTTTTCACTGTCTTTCATTTTGCTCATAAGAAACGGTGCCTTTAAATAAAGCAGAATGAGTTAAAGTGACAGTGAGACTTCATATGATTTTACTAGTAGCTTCTACATAATAGCAAACACACATTTTTCTCATTTTAAAACGTCTTATTTTTCCACATAATGAGATGTAGTCCAGTAGCTACATAAACCTTAGTTATATATTGATAATTAAATAATGAATGACAAACAGAGGTCACAAAAATAGGCTACTTGCTCTTATGTCTGTGTCAAAGTTTCAGGAATGAGATTCCAATCCTTATTACTTTGAGAATGAAAATAAAACAGTTTCAAGTGTGATTTATTTTTAGACCTTTGGAAAAAAATGCTAAGTACAGATGAAAAGCAGAAAGATGCCAAAAGCACTTGGACAAAGTTATCAAAAGGTCAACATTAAGCAGACACTGTGTCCTGTCCTGCCGAGAATTTTCTTCAAATGTGAAAAACAGGCTTTTTTTTTTTTTTTTTAATTCTCAGTGCTGTTCCAAATCACTTTTGCCTGTATTTTCATATTACTGTGGAGATACAGTATGTATGCACCCAAATGGGTGGCGTGTTATACATTTTAAAGCATCACATCAAAGAAAAAAAAGGGCTTATGCAAATAAAAAGAGTTAGATAATTTCATCTCCCAACAAGGTAAATCTGTCTACATAGGAAGGCAGAAGAGCTGCTGTGAAGCATAGCGTATGTAGCCTGTTCATCAGCAGCTTGCACAAATGGTGTTCCAGATGTATAGCTGTTCAAGACAGCCGAAGGCAACAATTTTGATCAATTCTAATGTGATAAAATGCTGCAGGGAAAGTGTGTAGAAACACGTTTACGTCAGCCTTTAATTAAACTGTTGTTCACTTCCAAAGAACCTTAGGAAACACTAATGAGACATGAGTTTTGGCAATTTCCTCATCAAAGCAAAGACACTCTTCCTCAGTCTGAAGCAGCTTGTCATCCAGGCAGTTCCCTGGACGAATGTCACCTTGGCACACCACTCGGCAAGCCACCTGTTAGGAGTACTCAGCTGGAATCAAGCAGTGATGCAGGGCAAGTTCAAACATCCACCTGCCTGTTTCTGGACACCTGATCTGCTTTCTTGCTCACCACCACAACACGGCAGCTTCTCTTTCTTGCTCATGAGACATGCTCAGGAGCAGAGTAAGAAGGAATCATAAACAAATATTAAATCTCTTTTAATCCAGTTTATTCTTCAACTATTATTAATATCTTTTCTATTGCTTAGTTTCACAAGTCTTTCCTTACAAGGTACACTCCTGCAGACAACAATCTGTAAAGATTCATTTACAACTCACTAATGCAGCATCACCTCCAGAGAAAGCAAGATAAAACAACATTCATCTTACTGTATATATAACCATAGTGAAAGCAGGAAAGCTACGGAGTCCATAGCGCCACTGGCGAGCTATAAGAGGCATCCTTTCATGCTACAATTTTAAACAAACTGCTCTTTTCCCAGAGGCAGTACCTGGGATAATTTCTGGTGGCAGGATATACTACATACATCACATCCAGCTGGGCCTCACTCTCCACTGCCTCCACCACAACTGGTAGGTACGCTTGTGTGAAGCATGTGTGAAAACTTAAGTAAAATTTTAAATTCACATCGGAGAGCTGTATGATGATGATGAATCATGACAAATCCCACTGTGCTCCATAGAATCAGTTTTGTCTTACACCTGTGAAGAACAAACAGAGCCACTCTGCACAGGCAGAGCCAGCATCACCACTTTTCAGATGTGCTCAGTCTGATTTCCTTTAACACTGTAAGCATCCTGTATTTCTCAACTGTCAGTCTTAATAAGGCACCTAACACTGAATATTGACAGCTGAGTCTCTAAAGCACAACCACCTCTCATTTGTAAGAAAAAGGCTCTGTTATATCTGTCCTAAAGACGGTACTGGGGCTGGAATGAAACCAAGAATCCTGAAAATCAAAATGTTTTAATTCATTTATCTTCTTCACAGAAAAGCAATGGTGTTATATTTTTGTGAATAAATAGGAGAGAAAGACAGATGTGCCTGAACGTCCTGGTGTCTGAGATGATGCCTAGAACAGAGAAAGACTTACTAGAATTCCTGTTCAGTATCAGGCAGAGATCAGGCTTTGCATCTAGCTCTCCCATTATCCAAATCTGTGCCCTAATCATTGGCTTGTTGGTGTCTCATTCCCCCTCACTGTAAGTTTTATCTTGGACCATAGAGAAGCCCTCCTAAAAATTTATTTATTTCCATGAAAAATTCAGTCCTGATAATCAATGTTTTCCTAAGTGGAAAATCAACAAAACAAAACAAAACAAACAAAAAGATCATGATCAATTCTGTTCCACGACTGAGACACATATAGCAATTCTCAGTGCTATAAAGTACTCACTTTTGAGAGAAACAGTGAGGTCTTACATGAAGATATATATGTGTGTTGCTTAGCAGCTGAGAGTGTTCTGAACTTGAGGAGCTGCCGGTGTTAAGGTTTGAAGAAAGCTGCTCTCTTCACATTTAAAAACCTGATTTCAGTTTTATTTTTGCTTCTACATCAAGTGTAGAAAAGCATTTTACATATGAAAATTTTATACTGGAGTAGAATATTTCAGTGTACAAAGATCTGATAACCTCCCATCTTCAAATCAGCTACCTAGTGCCAATGTTCTTTTCACAGGCACACCTCTGATATTGCACAATCCAGTCTATCAGACTGTGACACTGGTTTGCCTATCAGGAACCACGCCCGAGGCTAATCAAACACCCTGTTGTGCGTTTTGCCATTTCACAACAGAGAAACCATTTCAATGTATTACCTTTTGTGATTTGTAGTGAAAAACCTAAGAAGATGAACTAGACTAGAGTTTCTTCCAACGCCATTTTCAGTACTGCAAGCTGGCAAGCAAAACGCTACAACAATATTGCAATTCAGAAAAGCCACAGCAAAACAAGAGTAAATTTCTTACAATAGCAACTGAATTATTTCCTTGTTCATTCTCTATTAATCTTTTCTAATAAATTACACTATTTTATTTTGCATTGCTCAATAAGTATTAATACAGATAAGAGAAGAATGTGATGCAAGAACTTTCAGACAACAGAAACATGAGAGTCGGAAACCCTTTAGGTGGAGTAAACATGTCATTCTTGTCATCCTTACCCACATGCAAACTTGCAAAATACTGTACTCCATTGCCAACAGTTACATTCTGTGGGATGTGTTAATCTTGGTGATTTTCTTTTCCTCAACAGAAAGGGGTTTGGACAAAAGATAGAAGGGTTGTATCTACCTGCCCTTATATCTCCCAGCATAAGGGGGGGCGGGGCAGAAATTCAGACAAGTCTCTATACAAACAAGTTGTAGGATGCTTTTTGTTGGTGTGTGTGACTAACTGTATGAAGTTGGACAACCAAATTTCTTCATTGCATTACCAATTATCCTACTTTTTATGGACAGAAAGCAAAACAACTCAGTACCAAAAAGCAAAACAACTCAGTACAGTTCCTTCTGAAATTGTATACACTAGCTTTTGAAAAGTATAATTCTAGTGCATGGTTATTTAAGTTAGGGAAAGCTACATACACATTTCCTAAAATTAACTTTAAAAAAAAAAAAATCAGTTTTAGCAAAAGGCAGTTTATAGAACAGGAGAAGAGGAAAGATATAATGGTCAGATTAGAGCATTAATGTTTAATATGTACGCATCAAAAACATCCACGTCCCAAAGTAATTTCAAAAAATGTTTAACAGTAGGACGGGACATAGGGACCTAATCCCATAACAGTTGTTTGACAGTGTCATATGACATGTAAGTAATTAACTGTCATACTGAAGAGATTATGCCTATTTAAATTTACATCTATTCCCACTAAGATTAGGCTCAAACTATGGCACATTATCCTGCAAGAATAGTGGGTGGCAATTCTTCATTCTCATCCTTGCCACTCCTCATCAGAAAGTAACAGTAAACCTCCCAGGAAAGGTTCATAATCAGCATGACTATGTTATCACTCCTGCACTATTTCTTGTGAGGAGAAAAATACCTTTTTTTCCCATGCATTGATCTGCAGGCCTAAAGCTGGCCAGCCTTCCTCACCCTACGTGACTCATACCAGAAGCTCTGTGAGACCCCCAAAACACAGGTGCCACCATGGAGACAATGGGAAGCTGGGGTGTTGCTGTTGGAGGGAGATGAGAATGTCTCCACCAGCTCCACAGTGACCCACAGGGGCCAGCGGCAGGGTGCCAAACTTCACCTCTGCAGCCTCTCCTGCCTCACTTCTTCCCACAACTTCAGACTCAGTTTATCCAACCACCTCTGTACCAGCACAGCCCATCAGATGTCGTATGGGAAGTACTTAGGAGCAACTCAGAGCTCAGCGGGGTGGCTACCTGTTAAACATGGAGCAGGCACTGCAAGTAATGAGGCTAACTTTGGAAATAGAGATAAAAAGCATGAGACCAAAAATACAATGTTGCTGCCACAAAGAATGTACTATAACAAATATATATACTGTCATTAACAAGCCCACATGAGACTCCAAGTACTCTGCACTGCCATAAATAACCCTTAAGCAGTTACAGTGTACTTTAGGTACTCAACTACTTTTTCATTTAACTTTACACTTCAGAAATGGACTGGGCCGTTTCATCATCTATGAATCATTGTTAAGAGGTGTGATTCCAGTAGACAGCTGTGATAGAAGAGCATTGTGGGAGACTGTGAGAAAATCTAATTAAAAAGCCAAACAAATTATAAAGACTTGAGAGTACATTTTAGTCATTTATTAAATTATCCTACAGAAAGTCATCCAAACTCCAAGGAAAAATGCACAGCTGTAACATCTCATTAATGCTGAGAATCCAAGGAACTTGGCTAGAAAATGAAATCAATATTGTAAACTTAACTGCAAAAGTCAGTAAAGTATTCCCGATTTCTAATGCAATAAGATTGAAGAGGCATTTGAGATAAAACAATGTAAGGGAAGTTGTTGATTTAGAAGCATTTAGGTTATGGCATCTCCTTTTTATTACTATTATAGTCTATACTGGTAACAGTTTAGGATGGTTTAATAGGTGTGCTACATTAATTTAATTGTAGGTCCATCTGGGGTATGGTTTTCAACTGAGATAAAATCATTAACTCACACTGAAATATACTACTTTGATCAAGTTTGATACAGTTCATATGAAAGCAGTAAAAAAGAGAAATTAAGAACCTTTTCAAATGTATCTATGTATACAGCACAGAAACAAAGAATCTATCAATGAAGACAAAAAGGAGAGCTGCCTAAAAAAAGTGACAACATGTGGGCTAAATTCATTTTTTCCATCTCATGGATGTGCCATAACTGAAAAAAAAAAGTCAGTGCAGACACCTATAATTCATGAGGTACTAAATACCTGTTCTTTTGGTAACTGAAGATATTCTGCACCACATAGGTTAGATGATACAGAATAATACTTAACCTAATAGGAGTTGATCAGTTTCAAAAATACTAATGAAATCTCTTATTCAGCAACATTAGAATAGGACAATTGCATGTAATAGCTCCTGGGCCAAACCTTGCATTAAGACACGCATTTTATCACTAATTTCAATCAAAGGACGTCTAGAGTCACCATCAAGGTAACAGGATGTTGCCATAGTATAAAGTTCATCACAGAGTAAGTGCTATGCGTACAAAAAAAAAATCCTTTTGCACGTACATCTTTCACTGATGTATATGGGAGATCCATATGCTAGCCCTGAGTGTATTCAACTCACTAATCACACATGGAAAACATTAAGTAATAGGCCTTGCCACAATGTATTAGTCAAAATAAAAGACAAAGAACCTATAATGAGATTTTTTACAGTTACTTTATTGAGCAAATTAACAGCCATTTCCAGGAACGCAAAAAGCAAGCCTTTTTGTATGCTTCCTACTGTATCTCCTACTGTATTTGTCTTTCTGTCTGTATTTCTAAACATTTTATTACTCCTCATTCATTCAGAAACTGAAGTGTATACGGGCTGAAGGAAAAGCCAAGTCCCTGCTCTGCCCAGAGTAGAAACTTGCTCATCTGCTACTCTGAATATTTCAAGATAATTATGAACAAGTTGTAAATTGGTCTAAAGCTATTCTAAACACAGAAAATCAGATACAATCTCTATTGCTTTATTTTTGGAGAGAGTGTAAACTTAACATCATTCTCACCCAATAATGGAGGATGTAAATTTTCTTGATGTACAAGCAACTTCACTCATTTTAAGATAATGTTTTTGCTGTCCTTTTAATGGATTTTTTTCTCTTTCACTGCCTCTTTAATTAAATAAGCATTTGAAAGCTCCTTCACCTATTTTTCTGTACCTAGTGCCTTTCAAGCCCTAAGGATAAGAAAGCACTTTTCATCTTTATGAAAGTAATGTTTAACTTATTTTACATTCCAGCAGATTTTCTTGTAAAATTGTGACTATGGAAACCAAAAGTAAACCAATTCTCTATTGATTTTAAATTTGTTTTAACCATCATGGCAGAACTACTGATTTTTAACGAGTAGACATAATGCCCATTCATTGAACACTACCAACGTCTTCTTCTGCAATCAGGAAGAAAGAGGAGGACCCAACTTGCAGTCTCCCAGGTGAGTCTTCCTGGCTAATGCTATTGTTCGTTACCATGATGCCACTTTCAGCATTGTAGCAGCCAACAGGCTAAGAGAAGCCATGGCTAAGAATTTTCTCTGGAAATACACTTTGAAAAATTACTCTTGGTGAAAAGTACCTCTCACTTTACGAATGTGAAGTTATGAAAACTTATTAAGTGGCAGTATTTGACTACTGTGCACACATTACACTAGTTAAAAACACAGAAAATTCAGATAGATCCATAAGGTGTGCATGGGGGTGTATATATATATATATATATGAAAGGTATGTGTATGTGTGTGAATACATTGATTAAAGAGTATTTTGAAATATTAAAAAATACAAAGGCAGATGTAACAGAAGTTACTAACAAGACATAAATTGCTTTAAAACATGCTTTGACATACAAGGATTTTTAGAACTCAGACTGAGTCAAAAACACAGAAATGCATTTAACAGATATTCATCAAGGTAAACCTTTGCAAGATGAATTCATCTGTTAGATGGAGACTATGAGTTTCTAAAGCATTAACCTTCAGAAGGAGCACCAGGAGCTGGAAAAAATCCTGAACTCTGTCCAACACAGGCCACCAAAAAGCCAAGGTGATCTGTTACCGTTCTCAACTCCTGGACCACATTAACTACTTCCTCTTTTAGTTCCCTCACTTCGGAAATGAGAACGTCCATCTTTGACAGTCCATGAGAAGAAGGCCCAAGAAGGAAAGAGCCATCGGGAAGGACCCCAATGGGGAAGGAGTGTCCGGTGGGTGGGGAGAAAGCAAAAGGGGACAAGTGTCCAGAAGAGGGGTATCCAACAAAGGGGCTCGGGACCTGAGAAGTGGAGGGTCCAACAGCTGCTGGCCAATCAACGGGTGAAGGCGGTCCAGCTGTTTCAGTTTTAATGGTATGCTGGCATCTTGACTCTTGACTGTTGGTAGAGGTGGGTGAGGTGTAAGAGAGTGAACATGATGAAGAAACTGTAAAATTAAAATTCACTTCATTGTATATTGACATTCAGTATTTCCAGACACCTGACTACTACAGAAATCCACATGAATCTCTCCACTTTTATCATGACCAGCGTGCATTGGTGATAACCCATGTTTTATTTATTTACAACATACACAGTGTTGTAACACTACAACAGCAAAACAGATCTCAAGGACAAATACTGAAATTGTCTGCAATTATGTTAATGCACTTTGTCAAGCTAGCTTTTAGAAGGGAAGCCATAGGTGCACACAGTGTGTTCTGGTCTTCAGATATTCCTGTTTCCTTATGAGTTAAGGAAAAAGTATCTGATTTACTTACCAGTTAATAAATCAAGATGTTCACCAATAGTTCTTAGCCTATTAGATCTAAAGTATTTTTTAGCCACTGCACTAGTCGCTAGTTTTGTTATATTTTTAATAACTGCCTCTTCCAAATGGAGAGGGTGATTTTTTTTTTTTTACTGTACAAAATCTTATCCTCCTTAGAATTTCTAAAACACTCAGCAAATTTACTCATTCAGCAACTTTCATCTATTTCACAAAGTATTACTGCACTACGGCAGGAACTCAAAATTTTGTTTAATATAGAAACATGTAAAGAATTCAGTAACAGCAACCTGGAAAAAGGAAGACTGCAAGAGATATACAGCAAACTACTTTTTAGATCTAGATATATTTCCAATTGGTAGAAATGTAAGTAAGACATGATCCAGATATTATTGAAGTTAATAAGACATTCAATTGGAAAAACAAGGTACAAGAGAGAACAAATAACAAGAACTGACAGCAGACACAGAAATTGAACTCCTAATTGTCACATTAGGGCTCTATTTCCAAGTAATGCACCATTCTCAGAGATGACTTCTCACTTTCTTAGGCTCTGGGATTTTTGGAGGATGGTTAGTTACTTGGAAGGCTGATAGAAGGTTTGGGAGAAATCTTTGCAGTTATAAACCTGCCTATTTGCTCTGCAGGAAGACCTCACACCTGTTTCAAAAAATCATGCAAATAGAGTCATATTTTAAATATTTTAACATAGCAAAAATATGGCACAAACTACAGAATCTTCCCACAATGATTGAATGTATGTAAACTCAAAAACAACATTGTAAATCCACAGTAATATTTTTTTTTTAATCTGTTTTTGAAACTGTTACACATACTCTTGTGGTTACGTATATTTTTGAAAGAGTCACAAACTTTTGCAAGCCAATGAAGTATCATAGCTTCACAAGCTTTTCTTTTCTTCCATAAGGATTTATAATCTGACTTCAATAAATACAAATAAATATTTTAGTACTAATTTTGGTTAATTAGAGTTTTTTATATTTTTATATCAGAACAATTACATGCATAACAATACTAGAGCATTGGATAATGAAGCCACTGCTCATAACCCTTCGTGGATTGGCTTTGACCAACCTTATGCTACCTAAAGTTCCCGTTTTTAAGATAAGCTTACTTATTTCTGCCCAGAATTACATCTTCAAACAGACAGCTCCCCTAAAATAGACTATAAAACACAAAATCTGGAAACCTTATCAAAACATTTTTGGAAGTAGTACGACGGGAAGAAGACAGAACAAGCAAAAGGACAAAGTCTGAGGTTTTACAACTGAAAGTAGAGTGTGGTATGAGGAAAATTTTATTGTAGCTGGGCTATATTTCTTTTTCTTCATTTCACAAATGCAACATCCTGTCTAAACCACAAGTACTCCTGCAGTCATGTACCTACCCCTCATGATGCATGCTTGCACAGTAGAGAAGCTGTAGAAACTGAGGATTACAACAGAATCACTCACACAGAATCACTCCTCTCCTGATGTCTCCTTACCTACTAAACTACATGATATTTATTTTTCACAGCAGCAAAAAGTTGATCTCACCTCTTCCACCTCACTGCAAATTTTCATCTGTCACATTTTTAATCTCAGTATATTATTGTGTTCCCCATTAATCTTTGTCGCATTCTCTCTATCAAAATGGTTAGATACCCCTTAGACACCTATGAAACTCCTAACTACTTTATTCCAACCTGTCTCAGCCATCATTGTTTTATTGTGACTATCTCCAGTTTCAAACTAGCACTGTCATCTCATTTCTGTTACTTTACAAATGCAGCTAAATAAAGATATGAAAAGCCTTCATGATAAAAGAATCTTCCAAATCTATGTCATTTCTATTTCTATGAAAATACATTATGCTTAGGTATGCAGATGAAGAAACTAGCTCTATTTCAGGTCAGAAGTTAGAGACTTTGCTCTGTCAGGTTCAAAACAGAGACAATGAAACTGAAATCAATAATGCTATATCTTAATATCAACCCTATTTCTGATTTTTTTTCTCTTAGAAAAGTTAAAATTGCATCAGAGTGAAAGAGAAGCTACTTACCCATAAACATGATACCTCTGCATATTCCTATTTGTGGGTACTGTGGAATGATTCACATTTCTGGTGCTGATGACCTTCAGAGACTGCCTGGAAAAGCAGTGCCTGTTGGGACTACATGAGCATCCCCTGGTGACACTGGATGAACACAAATGTGATTCCAAACGGCTTCTCCTTTTTTTCATTTATGCCTAACCTCATACGACATGCAGATCTCCATGGGAGAGAGGGAAGTAGTACCAGTGAGCTCTCTGGCATAGAAACCACCTCCAAATTTTTATTTCTATTATCTTTGTGCTTGCAGCCATAAGGAAACAGAATATAGGTTTTCACAAATATCATATCCTGGTAAGACCTCTGTGTCCAAAAGGAGCTTTACACAGATACATGCTAGTATGAAGATGATATCAAGCATCTAACAAACTAGCAACAGAACAAATATGCCAGGAGCTGCCGCATGCCCCTTCCCAGTGAGGCCAGGTACCAAGGAGAGGCATTGCGGTCACTACCTTACAGTGTTTCCACAGCAGCAGGATAACCTCAGAAAGTGATTGGAGCCAAACTTAAATGGTTAGGGGTAAAAGGCGTATCTTTCCCCCAGTATAATGGTTTTCAGACTGGAGAGTGGTATATCTGCCCCTCTGCAGGAATGGAAGAACATCTTAAGGACAGAAAAAACGAAGTCCCTCGTAGTGCCTCAAAGACAACCTCTCTGCCAAGGATCTGGTAAAATTTCACTAGGCCCAGCAGTGCTGGAGAAGAGGATATTCAGGGAGTAATGTAAAATCCAGGAAGCAAAAATAAAATACACTGATTCAAATATATCTTTTTTATTCTCTCTTTCTCATCTTTTGGAGTTCTCTGGTTTATGAAACATACAGAGAGAGTTAAAGACTGTTTCAATCCAGCAATCTAGCTACCCAATGGCACAGAAATTAAGTAAAGGTTCGTTGTAAATCTACTCAAGCAATCTGAACAATAATGTTGTTCACTACTGATAAATGTAACATGAAGAAGGCTGGTAAAACTGAACAAATCCAGTGTTCACAGAGCACAGTTCTTTGCAAGCAGAATGATTCAAGGGCTAAAAAGCAATTGAGACAGTTGGGAACTACAGAGATCATCTGTGAAAGGCTCTGTCAGCAGGACTCTGGCTCAGCTATCCATGTGGCACTGCATTTCTCAGAAGCCCCTACAGCTCACTCAGCAGCACAAAAGGACTTCATTTCACAAGTGGGGATATGTGGAGACCACTTCAGAGAGGAACGATAGGCTGTTTTCTCCACAACCATGAAAGTGATTTATTTAAAAAGCACAAAAATTAATTGAGGTACAATCCTGCCTTTTACGAAAAATTATAATAAAGTGTCATGGCAAAACAAGTAACAGTCACAGAGTAAAATATTTTGCACAAGGGGGAAGAGTCTGTCTGGCAGAACTGCTATTTGGCTGTTCTTAAGTTTGGTTATGCAAAGCCACGGGCAAGATTTTTTTTTAATTCAACAGTGAAAGCTGAAAACAGCTAGAAATAAGAAAATATGAGAACCTCCATGAGAAACAAAAAGTACAAAAGAAACGATGAAGAAAAAGACTAGTAAACATTGTGTGAGAGGAACAGCATAATGATGAGAACACAGATCAGAGGGTAGGCAGAAGCAAACTAAAAGGAGACCAGCTATAACAAAAATGTGAAAATAAAAGGCAGCTAAATGAAATAGCAATCACAGGCTACCTTGCACACAGAGATGAAAGAGAAAACAGCAGGCAAAAAAAAAAAGAAAGAAGGAAAAAAGAAGCCTAAAACAATATAAAAATGAGGTAAGACCAAAGGGTCTGTTGGTTACTGAAGAACTGAGAGCAACGATGAGCAGTGGATGGGGAAAAGGAGAGCAAACATTGGAAGATCAGCAAAGGAAGCAACGGCATGTCTTTTTCTCTATTTCACTTTTACATACTGTGCTGTACATTTCACAGACTTTCCAAATAGCTGCAGCACCTCAGCCACCGGATCCATTAACCAGCACTGTTCAAATACATGCGAGGTATTTGAACCTCGCAAAGGTTCAAAAGACCTTTTTGAGGTGAGGGAAAAGGCTACACTGGCATCTAGGTTTATAAAGCATCAAGATAACATGAGGGAAAGTTATGACAATTAATTTTACTGTTTTGACAGCCATAACTTTCTTCTCCACACAAACACGTTCCTTCCTTCTGATAACCCAAAACACAGCAACACTTACCAACACCCTTTAGCATATGGATATAGTCCCACAGAGCTATATGTGGGCTCTTCAGAAAAGAGCCTATTGGACCTATTCTGAGTTACATAGTATGGACTAAATGCGCATACAGGAGTCTGTCATGGTAAAACAAAAACTGAGTAAACTAGCGTTGACTCAACCATAGAATGGACATGTTTTGGTTTTTACTTGAAACCATTGTACTTGTGATCCTGCTGGGATGATCACAGCATACACAATATCAAGTACCTCACTTGTCACACATCTTTTCAAACAATAGATAAGGCAGTCACCAGATGGAAAAATTATTATGTGGTTGTTTATACCATATCCTGTTGACTGTTGGTTTTAACTACATTTACACAACTAGCAAATACACATACCAGACAGAAAAATAATGATTCTTCTAAAAAGCCATCATTTTATTGCAGTAATGGAAAGGCAGATGCAGGGATTTATTGTATATTTGAAAATACGTCGAGGTAAAATGGTCCCATGTTACTCACCTTGATCTCTTTCATGCCATGTCCGACTCCCCGCAGCTGGTGAATTTGGAGAGGGATAAAAGTCTCCTGTCGGGCTTGGCTCCATATTTTCATCTATGGAGATAGTTTTGGGTCTTTTGCTGTTGAAGTAATGTGAGATTTGGCAGTGAATACGATATGCAGCTAGTAGTGGTATATAAACTTTGGATTTCAACAAATATTTCAATAGAAAGTAATTCAGGCATACAAAGCACAAAGAAGTGGATATTAGAGCTTACATTAACTTACATGGATGATGTTATTTAATAATATGTAATGCAGGTATGTGCTTGCATTTTTCAAGATTTAATATTTCAGAGATGGCATGAATGGGTAACATATAAAAGTCTACCAGCATTTGGCTGAACAACCAAGAAACCAGTTCCTGTAACCTACCAAAGAAAGGTTGTGTCATGAGAGTGTTAAACACTATGCAGAAACCATGAAAGGAAAACAAAGCACAGGAAAAGTATTACTAATAAAGTCAAGGTAAACCAGGAACTTTTCTGAATGTGTTAATAAGGAAAAAATGTAATATACTGTATTTCACCAGGTCAAAATCCTAAGCTTTTCAAAGAGGTCTAACCTGAAACAAAGACTTTTCATTTTGGACTGGTTTAATTAAAAACAACAAAAAGCCCATATTTCAAGTCACACTGTATAAAATGAGGCAGCACTTCAATACAGTGGAGGTAAGTCAAGTTTCTTTGTAACGATATATACCGAAGCTGTTATGCTGACTGCCAAAGAAAACCAGGATGAAGGTTTTAATGGTGGTGGTATTATTATTATTATTATTATTATTATTATTATCATCATCATCATCATCATCATCATCGTTATTATTATCATTGTTATCATTATTATCATTATTATTTAGACAACACTATGATAATTAATCTATCCATTTCTAAAATGTACTTGGTGAACTGCCAAGCTGAAAATACAATGCAAAGAAATAGGGGAATATAAGCAAAATAACTCAGAAGCACCAGGGGCTGGTGGAAGAGCACCCCAACCCCCTGACAGTCCTGTTAAATCCTGTCCCACTGTGCAGACATTTCCTGACTCACTGGGGTGCAGAAACATGGGGCAATGAGAGGTCCTATAGCGCTTATGATATCATGGTACATTGGACAGTTTCAGAAAACCAAGGGGCCCCAGGGGTGTGACAGACAGTACATTATCTGGGAGTCAGAAGGAGGGCACAGGAGGTTCTCCACCTCTGTGGGCTCGCCAGCTGTTCCTGAGGGAGGGAACAGGGTCTTTCTCAGAGTTGGGAGAAGGGAGCATGAT
>NW_008825114.1:3660254-3694627 GCF_000699105.1 Pygoscelis adeliae
GTGCCTCAGATCAAACTGCCTATAGCAGGCACGTGGAGACCCTTGAGAAAAATTAGACAGCCTGTGACTACCTCACATGCTCCTCCTTGTTCCCACTGTGCTGGGAAATGCCCCTTGTAAGGGTGAGGCAGGAAACACACTTTTATAAGCTGGGGTGATGCTATGTATAAAGACACCTTGTCTTTATGTACCTGTCCTAATGCCTTTTCCACAGGAAATAGTATCTGTCCCAACATATCTTTCAAGATGGAGGTCCAAGCGGGAGCCCTCAAAGACAGCCTTGTGCCTGCAACAATCCTGTGGCATCAAGCTCTGCCAGCAGGTTCCAGGCTGCTAAACCTTCCTGTAACTCAGCAGCAGTTTCAGGATGCATAGCTGTTCTCTTGGCAGATGATTTAGTGAGCACTTCAAACCCTGACAAAAGTTATTATAGTCTTCAATATCAACAGTAACGACAGGCAATAATGACACTGCTTCAAATTACAAGATTTGTAACATATACATCTATACACAGATTACGGTAACATACGTAAGTCGCCTACCTCATAAAATCAGAGAAAATTCATAGAATAGTCGTCTGTTGACAGTATTTGTGAATTGCTTGTCCTACACTATTAAACCTGGTTTCACATTAGCACTTATTTCAAGTTTTTACCTGCTTGGTGGAGAGGACAAGGACCTCTGTAGATTTACACCCGAATTCATATCATGGTAATATGGCTGGCTCGGAAGCTCTCCAATTGGGAAGTTCACTCCAGTTCCCTGGGTTATGGGTGCTGAAAAACATATTATCATAACAAGTCAAAGATAATCTTCTGTCTTTTTAGCCATCTTTTCATTTTTAACACTGGGAAAAACATCAAGATGTTACTACATGTATCTAATTTTCTGCCTCTTGCAGAAACCAAGTACAGACAAGTTCTATCAATGTTTATATATCTAAAAAAGTGAATTATCTTCCCCAGTCCCTAGAAATCCCTTAGCAGTTATGCAGACATAATACATTTGTTGTATAACAGATAACCTGGAATCGTCAATATGAAAAAGGTAACATAAACCTCGGCACAAAGTCAAGCCTTTTGTAGAAGGACTTTTATAATGAATGAGGCAGGGTTTATAACGACAGCTAACATTATTTATTAAAGAACTGAAATAACTGGAAAGAACAAACTTGGGGACACACAAACTCTTTTTCCCTTAATGTTAACTCTTTTGTATTAATAATAGCCTTCTGTGCTGACAGCATGTTTTGCTGCCTCCTTTTTCTTTCACCCAGTGCCACAGGTACTGCTTTGCATATGTACACCTACACACAAACACACACACTCAGCGTTATCTTCACCTCCTTACAGAGTCTGTGTACCATACGTCTTGGCATTTCAAGAATAAATTATGTGTTGCATATTGTGCTGTATTTACCTTTGTTCACTGTCTGTGCATTGTGCATTTTAATTACCTTTGGCACTTAAAAGAATAATTGCATGTTGTGTAATGTATCTGAAGATTTGTATTTTTCCTGACAGTTAAAGTACAACTCTGTTGCGGCCTGAGGTTAAACAAATGCATGGTAAGAAATCCCACAGAAACCGCATGCTTTAAAGCTTATTATTAGAAGTATATCATGTATAACAGCTGCAGAAGGTACAATTTCATAACATAACTACCATATTGATTCTTTTTTAATCTGAATGGCCTGATACTTTAAAATGTATTTAACCACATGACAACTAAAAGAAAGCTGTATATTGCACATCCTCAGCCTCCTAAAACAGCAAAACTGTATCTTCAGCAGGCATAAAAAAGAATGTGTCTTAACACTGCAGGATAGCAATGTTCAGGATTTTGCTGAAGGACTTAACATAACTTTAATTGTTGAGTATTAATTTCTGACCACAGCAAATGAAGCGACACACGCACCTTAAGCCTAAGTTAATTAAATTCCTCAAGCATCCTGACCTGGCATGAATTAAGTCCTGTGCAAAATTTGGACAGACAGTTTTGGAAACTTGTCCCTCACTGGTTTTGTCCTCATCTCATCAGAAAAGAGATCTTCCTGGACCATTCAGTTGTTATAATGTTGGTGTCATCACTGCGGACACTTTTAACTATAACTTTCATGTATTTTTGTTCACTTCTTAATAAAGTCATAAGAGAAATATTTTAATAATGTTGATACTAAAGGGAGAAAACAAGTGTTCAGAAAGCAATTTCAAATGAAAATATGCACTGGTTTGATACCATACTATTATAGCAAATTCTTAGATATCAACAAAACAGATCTTATTTATATTAATTTTGTTTTTTCTTTCTGCAATAAAAGCTTCACCTGTCCTTTTATATTTATATTTTATGTTACTTTTTGGTTTTGTGTGTTCATGTGCATAACATTTCTGATGCCAAAACAAGCCAATGTAATTAGAAATTCAATTACATCCAGTGCTATGAGTAAAAGAAACACAAGTATATAATACATTAAGTTAGTCATCCTTTATATCCATGCTGTGATTTTTCTTTTAAGAGCTACAAATTCAAAAACAAACTAAAATAATCAGATGGTTTAGCAAAATCCAAGGATGTGTAGGACAACCTTAAGAAGCTGCAAGTCTAACAAATAGAAGGTGTTGTTACGTATGGTAATTTTATTGACACATCAGTCCATTAAGCTGTGCAGGGTGACACATAACAAATTGATTCAATCTTTAAATATCAAAGTGACAAAAGAAGACTTCTGTTTGTTTTATTACAAACACATGCAAGATGAACTGCAATACTGTGGTCAAAGATATCAAAATTGTGCATGGTTATAGGCATTTCCTATGCATCTTACATCTTGGGCAGAAAAAAAATTCAAGGAAAAAACCTTCTCTTGATTATAGCAGGCTTTGGAAATTATTAAATGCAAATGATAACTTACTTCTGGATACCCTCACAAGTTCTGACACGTTGAACACTCCAGATTTTACAAAACTGTCCTCAAGGTACACTGAAAAAGATCATAATACCATAATCAGTATAATGAGAAGATTAATAAATAACTATAGATAAGTTTATACACCAGCTAATAACAGTATCAACAGAGTCCCAGAACTATAATACACAGACCAAAGCACACTGAAAGCTGATCACAGGATCTAATAAGAGCTGAAATTCAGGCAGAGGTGCAAAATCCTTGAGGAGTTGTGAGAAAGCAATTTTTTAATATGTGTATGAAAACTAACAAGCAATACACTGAGTTCCTAGCTAACCATCCAGAAAATGTCTAAAAACTGGTTCCTTTTACTAGTATTTTCAGTTTTTAAGTCAGTATTGAACTAAGAACTGTATCAGCTGGACTAAGCAATTTCACCATAGAGCCACCTCACCCAGCACCTCTGATATTATTTACCAGTGCAGGTATAAACAATGCACCCAACAACTCAAGCTGAAAGAACATGAACACATCCAACTGAGCACATTTCCTGTTACGCTGTTACACTTGTAAGCGAATGTCAGTCTTCCCCAGCTGAAAAACCATCCCAGGGGCAAGTGCAGTGGGCATGCAGAGCACTGTAGGCCTGTGGGATCATCCTGAACGATGTTATGCCAATGCCATCACCTTCTCATCTTCCAGTCAACATCACTTCATATGATATCACTTCATGCCACTTTCATACGACATCCCTGCATGTCTTTATTTCCACTAGTAGTTCTGCAGGTCTCCCTCTCATTTTTCTTCACTTCATTTCACATTCCATTCCCTTGCATTTTCAACAGGTTCTGTCCATATCCGTAACTTTTTCCTCTCTTATTGTCCTTCACCTGGATGTTGCAGGCCTCTCTGCAACCTTATTCATCTCCAGTTTCTAAAAAATAATAGCCTTTCTCTTTCACCTTCTGCATTCTCTTGCACCCTTTCTCCATGTTTTTTGTGTGGATGAAAACATGACATGGCTTCTCAAATATTTACTTCTTTATTTGACAGAACTTGGCATACCCATATCATAAAAAATTGCAAAGAGTTAATGTTTCTTTTTCCCTTCTTCCTCAGTTTTCATTTTTTAACCTAAGAATGGGCAAGCTGGATGAACGCTAATAATTCCTCCAACAATAGCAATCTTTCCCTTCTCTGCCTATTTCCTCCAGCAGGAACAGTCCGAAGTAGTACATGGAAGGGAGATTGCCGAAGAAAAATTTGGTTTCTTCATTTCAGTTGGCCTGTAAGCGAAGAGTGGCTTAAAGCCAGTGTGCAAACATGCAGCCAGCTCTGGAGCTGGTAATGAGACAAGACTGAACTTCTCTGCTGCTTAGTCAAATACCACTACTTTGAAGCACAACTTCTCTCATTCAGGTTAGGCTAACTTGAGAGGAGCTTTACCCAAGTGTAGATTAGTCAAGCTATCATTACAGTGAGAACAAGCCCCAAGGCTCATATTAAAAAAAGAAAATGCCCATGTAGGATTTTATATGTAAGAACACAGATGTATACATGTGTATGAGCACACACACAGAGACACACAGCCGCACATTTAGTCTTCAGCATTCTCTCGTGAATTCTTAGTTTTTCTCACTGGCAATACTGAGAATACCCACATAATATAAAGAGCAATATAGTGTGTTTCTCTCCTTGTGATAATGAAATGGGAGCAGGGTAAAAATTCTGCCACTGAGTGGTACCATTACCACCCCCTCACAGAAGGATGCATTGCTGACTGTCTTTCACACAGGTTTCACCCTGCCTTGGATGGTCCGAAAACAATGACACCCACAGATATATGCAAATGCTTTGCCTGGCATTAAGAAAGAGACGGAAACTGCAGCTACTGTCAATCTCAATCAACTTAAAAAACAGCTTGATTTTTTTCTCTGTGTAATGTGACAAAATATTATTAAAAAATTGATGCAACAATAAACATTGTTTATGTCACAGACACTGAGCAACTTCATCCTGAGTCCTATGTTCTAACAAGGAAGGTGGATTCCAGTGGTGCCTCCAAGTGCAGAAAAATAAACAGTATGTTCAGTTCCAGCACCAGTGGACTTCAACAGCTTTAACTAGTTAGGAAGACAATCCATAGTGGGTATGCTACAGAACTGTTCTTGGCTCCCAACTGTTCAATAGGAAAATGTTCTGTGCCATTAATCTGCTGTAATTTGTTGCAGAAACCTGCACTCTACATACGATAAAGGATAAACAGCAAGACTGTATGCAGCAGGACAACAGTATAGGATATTTTGACTTTATGGTGTGAGACACTGCTTTTTACCTTGTGAAGCTGATCTTCCTACTGAATAAGAATTAACATTCATATCCACATTATTACACTGCACACAAGAAAAAATTATGTGGTGATAACCCGTACACTATAGGTCTTACTGGTTTTTTGATTAAGCATTCCCTAATGCACTGCTTGCATTAACATGTTAAAGAGCCTTAAATTAGCATTCTTGGTGTGTGTTTCTGATCTGTTCAGTACAGAAACTAACGCACTTGGTAACAGTCTATTGTTGTATTCCTCATAGAGGATTTACTGTATCTTTTGATGGTCATGACAACACTGCTGTCTTTATTCTTCAAACCTAATATAAGCACTGAGTATTGTCATTTACTAAAACTCATCTTGCCTGAGAGATGACACTCTCTGAAATGCATTTCACTAATTGTCATTATTCTTAAAAATCTGAGTTCTACAGAAAGAACATTTCTGCCAAAACCACCACAGTGCAATTCTGTATAAACAGTAACTTCCAAAACCCATAAATAACAGTGGATTTTTTTCTGTATTTCCTTTTAGTTTTTGTACAGGGTGAGTGTAAAATCTGTCTTCTCTCCTTACCTTTTTTACAGAAAACTCATTTCTGAAAAATATGTTTTCCAAACAATACTACAATGACCAGACCAATGCCATCAAGGGTGAAAGATAAACAGGTTAAGCCAAGCCGCAGTTCTGATCAAGCTCCCCTCATAGAGTCAGTAACAGGAGAAACCTTCAGTAATGCTTCCAACTGCCGTAGAAGTTATTCTGTCCAAGTCTTTATACATCTTCCACTCTATTCCTGTGCTATGCCTTCAAGAGCTGAGTTACAAGTATAGCTTTTAACCATGCTAAGACTTAAAATGGAAAAAAAAAATGTCTAAACCTACTGAAAAATACTTTCAGTTTGCACTAACATGTACTGTAAAGGGCTTGTTCTCATATTACCTAAAAGCTTACCAGTGACATCTGGCTTTACAAATCTTTAACCAGCCTTTTTTATGTCTTCTGATTTAATTCTACTTTTATGAATAGAACGCCTGTTTATGTTCTGCTGCATATTGACTAGTGCCAAAACATAAAATTGCTTCCTGGTATCATTAAACATCTAGTTTTTTCACTGATACAGCCTTGATTTTGAGCAACTTATAAAACAGGATTAAGGATCCAATCACTGCAGGAAACAATTTGTATTGCTGTACTTTTATTTCTCGATCTTTAAAAAGAGGAATTATGCAGCAGCAGATAGACTTAATAGCAGTGAGACAGGTTCAACATCAGGAGCTACTGTGAGAAGAAAGGTTGGAAGCTTCAGCCTAGTATACAAAATACTAGCAGAGAGCTGTAGCTTGACTTTAAGTTATGCAGTGTAATGTTCTGGATGCTGCTACAGGTTTGTTTGACTTCTGAAACTGCTACAGTTAAAGATTAAATCATTTCATTGTATAGTCAGCTTGAAAACTGACTTTTTAAGGATCAGCTCTTGCTGCTCTATGCAATATCTAACTTCTACAGGAAGCTCTTTAATTTCAGCAAGAGTCCTAGTGGCATACAGCTACTATTCACATTCAGAAAAGGCAGTGAAAAATTAGTCTCACACTGTTCATAGTAAGTTAACATACAGTCAAAAGACTTGCAGCTTGTTTTCTTATTGCATGCATTTTGAAACCAGTGTCTTAAAAAGAGTATCAGAAACAAGTTCCCACTGAACCAGGATTTCTTAAAGGCAGTTAAGGGTGGATAACATAAGCCAAGGAGTGACACAGAAGATTTCAGTGATGATGTCATTTGAAAGAGTTGAACTAAGGTCTGTCCAGAGAATGAGGCTATTTTGGTTATCACACGACTGTCTCCGGCCTTGGTGCATACAAGTTTGTTTTGATTTTTTTCCTGAAAGTTGCAATTATGTTGTAACTGTTGCAAACGTTGCAAAAAGATCCTCTGACTCCATTGAACTTTTTAGCACAATGAGGAACTAAGAAGCTGCCTGTGTCATTTTCAAAAACAAATGAGATTTTCAATACTCTCAAGTTGATAACCAGAACTATAATATCCTTCAATGCTGCAGTAATTTGATGAGGTAAACACCTGGTTTAATGGACTGTGGAATCCATGTACTGGAATCCAAGAAGTGAGTTGCCCCGAAACCTAGTAAGAAACAGAAAGGGTAACTAACACAAATGCATACTGCCTTCCACTCCAGAGGGTCTCAGGTTATATACAAACTGCAGCCAAGAATTAAAAAGAGGTTGGGGGAGCTGCTTTTTAACAGCTATAGGACTATGAGGTACTAAAAAGGAATTTTCTGGTGACAAAGCAGGTTTCTGGAATTGTAACTGGTAACTTAAGAGTTTTCAGTAAATTCTTGCTCTCTGCATGCTTTGAAATAAAAAACATTGCGCTCACCATTGAACACAATGGCATCAGAAGGGAATACAGCATCAGAAGTGAACATAGCATCAGAATTGATCACAGCATCATTTATTTACAGAGTAGGCTTATAAAGAAGGATAGCCAATACAAACAAAAATTCAGAAATAATCCTCAGCCAGTAGACAGTAGTAATTACCCACACCAAATTTCAAACCAGCATGCAAGGCCAAAAACTATTCCTCTTGGAAAAAGGGGCTGTACAATCTGTGCAGGTTTCTGATTGTCAAGATAGCACAGCTGCGCACTGCCCCCAGAATGCCCCACCTGGCTCAGGGCTGAGAGGCTGATGAGGAAGAGTATCACCTCTCAATCATTGGCATTACTAATTCATAGAGCATTTGAGAAAGGGAGAACTCCACAGAAAGTCAAGCCCTGACCAAACCCAACCCTGTTTTATTTGAAGATCACTATCTGAGATGGCATGGCTGCAGGCATACGGGAAACAGCAAGCATTTCAGAGTATCCACTCCCATGCTGAAAAAGCGAGGTGAATATTTGTTTCTTTAAATACAATTCTGTCTGAATCCCCAAACTGCTACTATGGCATCATTGCTTCCACAAGAAAAGCTACTTACTATGATGAGGCCAGGGAGTATCTCTTCTATTCCTATTAATTAGGGGGCTAATTCCCCATCCACAAGAGGGTAACTTGAAATACAGTAAAATAATGAAACCATCTGTGTTCTGAGTCATTCAAAACTCAAAGACATTTGCTTATTACATTTGCGAAAGAGAGCAAAGGTTGAGACCACATTACTCTTCAGAGTTTATTTCTGAAACTATACATTCTAAAACTTAAAACTGAAATACTTCTGCCTAAAACAGTCATATATAGGCAAATTTATTACACATTTCTTAGGGCTTGATCCAAAAAGAATGTTCTCCCTATGGCTGCTAGCCATATGAAAGCGCAAAAAAGCCTTTGGGGCTCTACAGCTGCAAGAGAGATTTGCATATTGAGAGAGAGGTGTGGCTGGTTGCAAGCTTTTTGGCAACACCTTCTTTAATTAGAAAAAAAAATAATAGATGGTGATTTCACTCAGGTCTTCTTTGGAAATGGTTCCCAGAATAAAATTTCTGGTGAAAATAGAAAGGGAAAACCAATTCCAGAGCATTGAGGCTGGGGCTGGGGATTCACACACCTATGCCTCATTCGGATTAAGGATCTTATCACTAGATGAATTCCCTGACAACATATCATGGGTTACTGTGAAGGAAAGAAGAAGGGAAACAGTGGGGAGGCACGAAAGGTGGAGAGACAGTTTCTCAATCTCTCTGTCTAAAAGTGTGTCACCCCATATAAATAATGTAATATTCATCAGCACACAGGCTCAAACCTGAGTCATCTGCATTCCTCATTCAGCCCTGTCTGATGTTATAGAGTCTGCAAAATTTATATGAAAATTTTCCTTGGACCAGCTAAAGTGGAGTAAATTCTATCGGGGGGAAAAAAAAACTAGCAGGTCCCACTTGCTAGGAAACATAGCTCTAATAACCTCTGAACTGAACTGCTTGGATAAAAGCAAAAATCTGAACACACTTGTCTTCCCTCACCAATGAGGTTCATAACTGTCTATGTCAGGATGGTTAGGTTTCCTTTGCATCTTCTGAAAAGTTATCTTTTGTATTCCCCAATGCTGGACACGAATAGCTCTGAAATCTTGAAGGGACCTGTACAAGAGACTATTCTCCTCCCAGCTCCATCCAGAAGACAAAAGATGAAGGACATGAAGCACCAGTAGGAACTGGTATCCACTCCCTCAGGTTTCCAGTTCTCTTGATTCCTCAGATTATATTCAACTGTCTATCCTATCTTATTGTCATATCAAGGTAACATTTTACTCTATCAGTATTGTTATTTCTTACTCTTATTTTAGCAGCTTAAAAAGGCTGTCTTCAAAGATTTGAGCAACATGGCAACAACTGGACACAGCAGTGCTAGCACTGGTGTATGAGTAAGTCAAGCCTGCCAAGCAGCAACCTCACACCAATGGCAGGTAGCAAGTAATATTAATGTTATTAATGTCAAACAGTTGTGGCCAGCAGGCAGTAAGCAAGGGGAAGAAAAATAAAGCAGAACAAAACCCAGAAAATCTCTACTAGAAGAACTGGCTAGTAAGGATTGTATCACTGGAGACCAAATTGTTATGTCTGGTGTCAATATCATTAGCTTACTAGTAGTTCTAATTGTTTTTCTTTTTTTACTCACCCTCATAATTTTCTTATGCCTAAGAGATGAATTTACTGAAAAATCACTCCCTGTGTCTTCAGTACTTACCCTCCCACACCTGTGCAGGTATTTCGAGACACACATGTTAAGGAAGGCTCATTTTTTAGATTTTCTTAAGCTATATAAAAGACCTAAGGGACTTGCAGGGAGCAAATAATACAGCATTACACTGAAACTGCCACACTAGGTCTCCTTCAATAGCCTGCCTTCAGCAGTAGCCCTGAGCAGATGCACAGTAGAATAGTAAGAAACAGGGCAGGCCTAAAGTATTTGGGGGTTTATTTTGACTGATAGTGTCCAAGGCTCCAAGTATTTTCAGTTTTAAAACTTATTAATCCAGGTATGCCTCTATCTATCTGTTTAGTCACCCTCAATGGACCCATGAACATGCCCATTCTCTCTTTGAAACCATGTAAACTTGTAATAGTTAGCACCATGCTAGCATAACATAAACTTTTAGATTCCAGGAACTTAATGACCAATGCGGACAACAGCAGTGTTCAAACTCTTCTCCTCTCTCAGTTCAGTTCAGTTCAGCTCGTCTATGTGTCTGGAACCTACTTAACAATCCCTGCAGAGAAGTGACCTTTACAACCCAGCTCTCAGAAAAGCAAGTTTCATTCTTTAGCAATATACCAGATGAAAGTTATTGAAAAATAAATCTTAGAGGAGGATATCCCTGGATCTTGCTACAAAAGCTACATACCACTTTCACCACAAGCTACACCATCTTAATACTGTATTATGCTATCAAAGTATTCAGTGTATTTTTAGGAACGTATTGTAAAGAATTCCAGCAAGTGCTCTTAATGTTCTTTTGTTTGGCAAGTGACATTACCCTCCCTCCATGGTTAAGACAGCAAATTACCAGACACCCTAAAGAATGCAACAGTCTAGCCAAACCTAGAAAAACCCACTTTTAACACCAGCAGCCTCGCCAACTACCACTCAGTTTCCAACCTCCTCTTCCTTGGCAATGTCTTTGTGAAGGTAGTGGCATCCAAAAGCTAACAGCACCTATCCCTTGCCAACGCCCTGGCTCCTTGACATACAGGCATCAGACCAAAACATGATAGAAGAACAAACCCTCCTGGCACTGCCAGTCCACATACTCCTGGCCTGGGACTGAAAACAAACCTCAGAGTGGATATCCTCTGGGGCTCTGACAAAAGTGACTGCCTGGTTCTAATAATAAGACTCGTGAAGTTTAATAAGAAAGAACAGGACAGCAGTCCTTTTCCCAGACAAGCTGAATGAAGTGCAACTCCCTCTCACTCTCCTGCACAGTCCCAGAAATCCTGTATTCTGCAGTCCCACAAACCTCAATGCCTTCTCCCTGCCAGTTTAACCACAAGACAGTATCACACAGGGAAGCTGAATGATGCTAGAAGTTCATGTATCCTCAAATAGACAGATGACATTCAATTATGCCCCTGTCTCTGCTTAAATGAAGGGTTTCAAGGGAAGCAAGGCACAGCTTCCATTTTCTGTCCCCACTTGGCAGCAGATAAAGGAATAATACTGCCAGCAGTGACTCCAAAGCATAAAAAAGCGTTATGCTCAAATTTCAAGCAGAAAGTTTCATGATTAAACCAGCAACAGATTTCTTTGCCCTCTATCTCCCTCTACCTTCTGGGACACTGGAGTTTGTCAAATATCTGGTCTTGCCCCACAAGGCTGCCAAAAGAAAGCCTATATAGCTCGTCTGCTGCCCTCCCCAAGGCTCTGTTGCTGGCAGCAAGACAACTCCTTCCTGGAGTAGCCTGGGGTTGAGACTGAAAGTTGGTGAGACTGGACTCACTGGAGATATGATCCTCACTAGTGAAATATGTACTGCTACCTTCCTACTCCAAATGCTAAATGGTACTTTAAAAACAGAATTTTAAAATATGTTGAAGGCGAGTTTCCAGGCTCTGCCTTCAGCTTCCCAAACACAGAGGCTACAAAGGATCCTTCAAAATGATGAGGGGTAATGCATTTGGCTTTTCTTGTGCTCACAAACAGTGATATTCCAAAACAAAAATAAATGCTCTACAGCTAAATGCTCCAAGTTTTACAAAACTGTGATTATCTGTGAGGAAATTTTTCAGGCTTGTTTTAGGTGTAAATTTGCTGGTTTGGGTTTTTAAACCACTCTCCTACATATTTATGTCACGTATTTAATAGAGAAATAAAAGCCTACTCAGAACATCCCACACAGTCTGGAGAGAAACAGCATCGAAGTCTCCAGCCAAAAGTGATTTCAAGCCTGCATCATCCCTTGCAAAAAAAAAAATCGTATTAAAAAATCACTTGAAAAACAGCTTACCACGTTATTTGACTTGTTCTGTCCTCATATCTCTAAAATATACCTACAATCTTCCAGGATATGTTTCTGTTTTTATATTACAGGAATATGGCTTTTTGTATAATGATCTATGATGGTTTTCCCACTTTTGGGTGTTCACATGCAACATGCATGACATGTTCCACCACATGTAGAGAATACTTTGATCGTATGCATAGTACAAAACTGTACAGCCACAATGCAGGCTGTTTTCCCTAATGTTCGTACAGATCCAGAAAATATTCATGTATATGTAACAGCCCAGCATCACACAATTACTTCTCGGCTAGAGTGTGGTTCATTTTGCATTTAGAAAATGAGCAAACTGAGTTAGTTGCAGCTTATTTCAGATAGACACTTCTTCTCAGAGCCGAAATGAGAAGATAAAGCATGAGGGTGGTGGCAGGAGTCACTCATTGCTCATTAAGAAGTGATAGTATGTCTGTCATAGTTGTTTGTCTTACCCCGATAAAATTCATAAAACAACAAAGATTTACAAGATTTAGTAGCACACCCCAATTGATTAGAAGGATAACTCCATGAAAATACAAAGAAACTTTGGTCTAAACAGTGTGGAATGGCAAAGTCTGGGTTTGATTTTCTCTTGAATTTTTATTTTTAGAGAATCCTTGAAAGGACTGTTTTCACTGACACCTCTCAAAAAAATTCCAAATGTCACTAGCATGACCCATTAATAACATGTTCAAAAACTGCTCTGAGCTGATACGGAAAATACAAAAAATTAACATATTTGCATTTTATAATGCACATATAAAATAAAAGTAAAGAAGCTGGTAGCTCAGGTCACAGACTTTAGAGGTAGGTCAACTATGTTTTGTCTGAGATAAAAGAATAATTGTGGCATTTGAAGACTTTTATAAAAGTAAAGTTATTTGGGATCATGTCTCCTTACTCCTCTGCCCATCCCCACTTACAAAATTCTAAAAACCATGAACTGAAAGAAAAATTCCTTAGATTAAATGAATGTTGATGAAACTACAATTGAGGTATTGCCAGTTTAAAAGAACTAAAATAATCACAGCTTGTCCTGATTATGTGTACTTACCAGTGCAAAATAGGTTGCTGACAAATTGTGCTCTCTTTAACTATTAACAGTAGTATCTTTGTTCTCAAACAATGTTAGATGCACATGTTCTAGAACTTATATTTACCTGGTGGATTCTTGGCAGGATCATTGTGGCTTGGACTTCCTGGTTGTCCAGAATCTATAAAGAAATGAAAGAAATGTTTTACTAATTTGTTTTGAAAGTATCTCACAACCTTTTAATACCCTCCTTCAGTATTAAACTAATACTTAACTTTTTGTTCTTAAAGGTCATTTCCCTGACTTTCTACATGAAGGCATTATTGAACAAACACACTATATGTAACCCATTTTATGCAGAAGCAGAAACATTGTGAAAGATGCAATGATCCTAATAAGAGGAACTCATAGATCACTGAATAAGGACAAGAGAGTCATTCAGGTAAATACTGAAGTTGTAAACACATCTACAAGGGTACCTTTTCATTCCCTTTCACTCCACCCCCAAAATAATATTGCATAATCAGCAAAGCAGAGGTAGTTTCTTCTCAGGCAATGACCAGAAAGACGTACTGGATCAGGCAACTAACGGCGTTTGCAGTGATGAGTCTTGTTTCTTTACCCTTTCCTTAAAGCACAAAGGCCTACGCTGCTTCCACAGACTCAGGACTGCACTGAAGATATGACTGTCCATTTTAATACAATATAGGCTTTGTGTTCCTAGTCTGTGAGAATTGCTGTTGTGAAATGAAGATTATGTAACATAAAAACTAAAAAAACCCAAATCCTGTAGACTTCAAAGAGTGTTCTTTTCATGATACATGCACCTAATGAATCAAGAGGAGAATGCAATTCGATGTTTACACACTAAATAATAAATTATATCCTTATTCATAAAAGCAGTTGCTTTTAAAACTATCTACTTTTTGCTGTATTCCCACACCAATAATATAACAAAACCCTGCTCTGCTACAAGAAATTGTAATTAACAAACTAAGACATGACAAACACTCTTGTATGCAAAAAGAATAAGAAATTAAATGAAGCACAACCATTTGTTCTGCATATAGGTATCTAAAATGGAGCAGTTTTACAGTCTGAATAAAAAATATCCATGTTTTCTAAATGTAGCAGGGCTTGTTAGTAGCATAGGACTATCAAAAGATTGCATCATAGCACTACAGAAATTGCTACTGCCAAATGGACCCCAGAGGGAAGTCAGAGTTCTTGAATGCATTGCTGCTTACAGTGTCCAATTTAAGAAAAAAAAAGATAGAAAAAGACAAAAGTACATATCAACAAATACTTGTCCTTCAAGCCCCATCACTTCTTCTTAAGGCCAACGTAGCCCTTAACCTAGAATGAAAGATTCCCTCCACCCGCTACAAGAAGTTCACTGAAAACTGTTACCATCTGTTATGTAGCTTAGCAAACATGGTTTGACACACGTCTCTCAAGCAGTTTAAGTTAACACAAGCTTGATTCTACAGAAGGTATTATCTGAGATGGAAATCCATTTCACAGTTCAAGTTCTACTGAATTCATCTGAATGACGATTGTCACAGAAAACAAGCATCTGGGGATCTACCAGAGTACTGGAAGACCAAGGCACATTGTGAAACCCAGTTCTGATGGTATTAAAAACACAACTAAATTTTCCAATACTGAATGAAGTCACTCTTGCACACAATAAAATACACATTGGATAGTGAATTTCACATGAAATTTCCTCTATCTTCTTCAACAATGAAGGGCAGGCCTCCTGCTCAGGTTCTGCACATGCCGTGGTTTGGGCAGTTGGGTACTCTTAAGAGTCCCACTGTACAGCACAGTATGTAGCCATTCAGTATGCCTGTTTCTTTTCATGACAAGATAAAGCACATCCCTTTAAAAAAATCAAATCAAGTTAATTTGAAAACTCAATCAGCTAAAAGAAATGCTAAAATTATGATGCTTTTCTGCATATGGACCTTTATATGGACAAACATCATTTTTGCTGTGTTGCAATGGGAAGGTTCACCCTGCAGGGGGTGAACTTTAATATTCTTCTAATAGGCATTCTCTGCTTCTGCAAACCATACATACTATTATTTAAATTAAGATTAACAGAGAGGATTAATTTTACACAGCAATGGTCCAAGTGTAAAACTACTGCAGATGTGTGGCTAAATGAAGTGTCAATTTGGTAGCAGATGCACCCAATAAAGCTTGGACAGTGTAGCTTGGGGAACACAGAGATTTGAAAATGGATTAATGAGGCCTACCAGAAAATAGCCTTTGAAGTTTTCTCCTGTTAAAATCCACTAAATGTGCACAAAGTGAAGAATAATTTTTAGTTCTTGCACAGCAATTTGCCTTTACTGTAACTTCCTCCTTGTCAACATGCCCACTTTCTGGATCCAGGATTTAAAGACTGATAGTAGTTTAAACAATTCTTTTTCATATTATAAGACAAACTTAGCAAAGAATTTTCCAGTTATAGGGATAAGCAGTTGGCTAGTTATTATAATTTGCCAGTCAGACTTAGCTTTGGTTTTATGTTAACTAGCTATCAATCACGATTTTTACAGATTGATTCTCACACAGTGTTTTGAGCAGTAGATGCTACTAACATATTCACCAGCAGGGTCTCAATGACCTTGAGAAAGCAAAGAATTATTGTAAGCTGAATGAGAGAAGCAACTTATCTAACCCTTCACTTAAAGCAGTTGAGAAAGAAAAGAATTGTATTCTGTATGAGAGTATCAATCTATGTAACTCTGCACTTAAAAAAGCACACAGAAGCATCCCATTCTCAGGACGAAAGACACAGACCTGAGATGGCCTGTGACAATCCAATTCTCTTACCAGTGTCAGTAATTATAAAGCACTCTCCTGATTTGATTGGATGCAAACAGTCTTGCAAAGTACGAGAGAACCATGATCTCATTATAGGAATAAATTATATGAATTACTTAATTTATAAGCAGAACATCGAATGAAAAGGGACATTGGAGCAATGCTTTTCTAAAAGAGGGAGTAAGAGGCATTTTTGAAAAGCCACAGAAACTAAGGAAGCAAAAGGCATGTTAAGACACTTTAAATCTTTCTTTGTCCTCAACTGCACAAGATCATTAATTAACAACATGAGCCCTGGGTTTAAAAATTGCAGGCTTTTCGTCCAGTGTGATGGAGAAAGACATAAACCAGAATCATTGTCTGTCTAGCTGGCTTTGTATTCCGTCTTCCCACCAAATAATTCTGTGCACATTTAAAAAAAAAATAATTCCTAAGCTAGAAGTTGTAAGCAAAGCTATACAACTAATAGCAAATAAAACCCCATGATGTAAATGTGATGAAACTGAAATTTTGAACACTGTCATTTCGGTACTTCCAACCGTAAGTTCTCTTAGTTTATTCTTTTCTTTGTTGTTTGTTTTTTTGTTGTTGTTGTTTGTCTGTTTTAAAAACCTCCTTCTCAAATTTTACTGTCAATATGCTTTTCTTGAAAAAATTCTTCCACATAGATCTCAGAAGTGGAATGCTCTGTCATTTGTTACAGAGCAAATGCCCACCTACACATACCATTTCCACAGAATGGCTTTCATACGCACCTCACAACTATGGTACGCATATCTTCTGCTCTGCTCTTCTTGGCGCTGACTGCTCCAACAGTCAGCAGCTGATGCCTTGATAAGTTATTGTCCCATGGATGAACAGTTTATACAAGAATGGTTCAAGCCAGCCTTTACTCTTATCTGGTAGGTATTCCTGTAACCCTGATACACTTTATGTATAATCTATCACGATTCAGCATGGCTACCACCAGGACATTCAAACTCTTTATCTCAAATTACTCTTTCTTTTAGAAGGCAGTATGAACGGATGAGTCAAGAAGCTGGTATATTTTCTATTGAATTGTTTCCCATGTTTTCATTTAGGGGTCAATCCCAATGAGTATCTGTGAGCGCAGGCAACTCTCACGGTAGCCAGGGTTAAGTAAAACTGACTGTTGGAGCCTGCTGCTGGTGAGAAAAAAACATCCATTTGCCCTGCTGTACACTAGGAGAAAGCTGCTGCCATGATACATCACTTTTGGCTTCATAAGGCAGAGGGGAAAAAAAAAAAAGCTGATGGTTTGCCATCCAGTGAGGGACGAGATGCTCTCTCCCTTTGCACCACCTTGTCTTAGACAAGGAAGGATGCACACCCCAGCAAAGCCAAGAAAGTCACGCTGCTGTTAACCAGCTTCCTGAGGGATTTTTAATATTGCTCACCCCAGTAGTCTAACCTTTCATTTTTCAGCTGATAAGAGAGGATACTGTCTTTAAAAAGTAAGTTATGCTATACCTCCCTTATGCCCCATACTGTACAAGGAATTTTGCTTTTAAGGCTGTCTGCATTAGCATAACATTGAAGGCCTTGAAAACAAACAGACGCAGTCTGTAAAAAGAAAAACTACTTTCTTGAACCATGTCTTAGGAATAAGCAGATTCTCCACAGGTATCATACTAATCAAATAAACTTCCTCAGTGGTTTCAATGAACACATTTCTCTTTTGATTTGCCACAGGCTAGGAGACAGCCTTTGCACTCAGTTAATCTCAGCTGACAGACACTAATTTAATCATTCACCAGCATGCAAATACACCCTTGTTCTTTGATAGTCCATGATTTGGGTATGGGAGAGGACAGGGGACCAGAGAGATGTGGCGCCATGTAAGTATCAGTTTGATGCTGTTGAAGCCTTCACATATGTATACGGCATCTGACTTGACAACTGAAAGAGTCACTACCATGAACAAGAATCACAACTACCTCCCAGACTGTCATCCTTCGGGATTACATCGCCACCTGACATCACAAACTTGAGGCAAATGGTTGTAACCCTGAAAATCACAGGATCACAGGACAGCCCAGTCTGCTGGGGACCTGGGGAGGTCTCCAGTCCCAGCCCCTGCCCAGGGAAGGCTCAGACATGGGATCAAACTCAGCTGCTCAGGGCTTTACAAAGTCAGGGCATGAAACCCCTCAAGGATGGAGACGGCCCAGCCTCCCTGGGCCCCAGCTCCACTGCTGGGCTGTCCTCACGGGGAAAAGACTTTCCAAATCAGCTCTTCATCTTTCAAAGACTTTCAGAACATCGTCATGGTAGGAAAGCATCCATGGCAGCAAAAAAGCAAGATATCTCCCTCTCCTCCAAAGCAACTAAAGTGATCAGCAAAAATCCATTAAGCAAATGAATAAATGATTTCATCTGTGTACTTTAAATCATTACCATTAATTATTATTTTCCTAATTTTACTACACACTTACCTTCTACTACCTATATTATTTTACCTTGACAAAGCAACTGATTGGATTGATAAACTTCCCAAATACTTTTAATGATTTCATTTTGCAAAAGCAACGTCTTTCATTGTATACCATTTCTATATTTGACGACCCTGAATTATTGTACAATTTTATGAGCATTATTCACACCAACTCTAGTGATGTGACAGTTTCTTTATGGTATAAACAAGCTGAAAGTGTTTTATTGTATTAAGTATCTGCTGAAATGATGCTATAAGCATGGAAATGGAACTGGTACAAGTGTCACCCTTGTTTTCATAAGTATGCTAACGTGAGGGGCGATTTATTTTTCATGTTTTCATAGACCACTACATTTAATGGAAATACTTCCCCTGACAATTTTGGCTAACTGATTTTATATGACAAAATGCTCACCCCCACCACTTTCTTTGCTAGAGCACAAGTCTTATGAGGAGTGGCTGAGGGAACTGGGGTTGTTTAGCCTGGAGAAAAGGAGGCTGAGGGGAGACCTCATCGCTCTCTACAACTACCTGAAAGGAGGTTGTAGCGAGGTGGGTGTCGGTCTCTTCTCCCAAGTAACTGGCGAAAGGACGAGAGGAAATGGCCTCAAGTTGCGCCAGGGGAGGTTTAGATTGGCTATTAGGAAAAATTTCTTCACTGAAAGGGTTGTCAAGCCTTGGAACAGTCTGCCCAGGGAAGAGGTTGAGTCACCACCCCTGGAGGTATTTAAAAGACGTGTGGATGTGGTGCTCAGGGATATGGTTTATTGGTGGACTTGGCAGTGTTAGGTTTAAAGTTGGACTCGATGATCTTAAGGGTCTTTTCCAACCTAAATGATTCTATGATTCTATATCCCTGAAGATAAATGGTATGAACGACAGTTCGCCCAAGGATGAAGCAGCACCTCAAAATACAAGTAGGGCTCCACCGTGAGAAAGACATGTTTGCAGGACAAAGTCTCACATCTCTTTGCAACAGCATATACTCTGTTAGCAATATGCGTTCATGACACTCAGACTGAAACCCTCCACAACACAGAAGCAGTGACTTCTTTTAAAAATGTCATTCTGCTATCCTTATTCTGCAAGGAGTTCCTCTGTGTTCACCAAGACTGCTATCTAATACAGTGCTATTGCACTCAATAAATATATGAGGCGCTAGCCCTACAAGTTGATTAATGTGCTTAGCATTCATACAGCTGGTGGTAAATGCGCAGTGTAGAGAACTGAAGTTAGACATTTAGGTGCAAGTCATGGGGCGGTGGCATCGGCTCCCAGACAACACTGCACTGGCAAGCCCCGTTGGCCATGCAGGGAAGGACTGCTTGTTGCTCACCTTGCATAGGCTCTGTGGCATCCTCCAGTTTTCTGAAGACATATCATTAGCTTTGATTCATTTTTAGACCTGGTTTCCACAAATTTAAGTAAGCATACCAAAGAAATCTATGTGCAAAGGCTCTTAAGCTGACACAGAAATAACAGTCCTGGTTGCTATTGATATGAGGTGTATTCAAATCTCAAGAAAGCCTCAGTTCCTCAGTGCAAACTCCATTTTGACAAGTAATCCCCACTGCTTTTTGCTCCCTTCATTAGTTTGCACCCAGGAGGCATGGGAGGGACCTCTTGGGAGACCAGAGCAGTGGCAGGAGCTACTCTGAAGACTGGATGTGCTGATCCTACAAGGGCAGGCTTCATCAGCACCCATGTGCCACACCAGGAGCCATGAGGCACCGTAACAGTGACCTACACTCTTTGCCTTGAAAGGGTGCTGCCGTCTAACCTTCACCTACCTGAAAAAGGCAGTGAGGAACAGAGCTGACTGCTGACCACAGAAAGCTAAGTTATCTATCTGTGTTGCCTGTTGGCTCAGGCAGGTACCCAGGTTTTAGCCCAAGCAGGCCTGTCATTTCACAAAAGCCTTCAGGGCTCAGGCACGGAGGTGCTCCCACTG
The DNA here is from genome assembly GCF_000699105.1 of Pygoscelis adeliae. Taxonomy (NCBI): domain Eukaryota; kingdom Metazoa; phylum Chordata; class Aves; order Sphenisciformes; family Spheniscidae; genus Pygoscelis; species Pygoscelis adeliae. The sequence continues at coordinate 3,680,764 of NW_008825114.1, forward strand.
GGAGACAGCTGGCCCGGCAGGCAGAAGCTGGGCTCTGTTTTCATTTCGTTTTGAACCTGTTTGCTTTGGAGTAGGGACACGGCAAGAGCTACTCAGTCATCGGCCGTCCCCTTTCACCACACTCCCCCGCGCCCTCCCACAACAGACAAGTTTGCCTGCAGCTGGCACGACTGTGAGAAACCCCGCGCCTTTCAGCTGAGAGCCCATCTGTCCCCATGGGACATGCCTCCCGGCCCCCCTGGCGGGGGTCGGCAGTGGAGCGGCATCACCACGCTCAGGCTGGTCAGGGCAATCCCACCACCCAGGCGCCCGCCACGCGGGCTGACAGCAAGGCAGCGTGTGATGGTTCGGGGCGTCAGAGTCGCGCAGGTCATAGCGGGCTCCCCGCTTCACCTCCCCTTTTATCAGCAGCTCAGATCTGCTGCTGCCAAGTCACCCAACCAGCCATTGTCGAGACTGTTAACTTTTCTTCAGAGTGTTTTAATTAGGTAAATAAAAAATGGTAATTAAATCAACATTACGTAATGTGTTTCTGATTTGTAATCTCATTTAAATTAATTAACTGACTCAGCCCTTGTTTAGTTTTTAAACTGCCCTAGTTAAGAAGTGGAGCTCTGGGAGTACATCCAGTTTTCATATAGCTGAAAGAAATTCAAGGACCTAGAAGCACTTACCAGAACCAAAATAGCAGTACATATAGTCATCTTTTCAGTTTTATGTCCCATGCACAGATTTATCTTTTTAATTTAAATTCCCTTATTTGTTTATGTAAAATAAATCACAACACTTATTTATTCAAAATATTTCTTATACAGTTTATAAAGACCATATGTTGCTCATTTTGAAAACCGAACAACTTTCCCCAGCTGTGTTATAGGATCAGTTGTGCATGGAATATATACATATTATGTATGTATGTATGCACACATGCACGCACACACATACACACATTTTCAAGTTAAGAAAAGGGTTATATTTTTTCATGGCCTGAAACAAGTGTTTCCCATACTTCATAATGTTAGCTGAGCTCTTTTTTGACATGTATGTTAAGAAGAGGTTTACATAGGTATCTTGCCACATGTGAGTGAATGTGAAAGAACAAAGTTTCTTTCCAAAACTTGCTGGATTCAGTAGGAAACGATGAGATATGAACGCTTAATTTTATCCACCTGGAAGATACAGTGGATAATAGCTATAGTCGGAAACATTCAGAAGTTGTTCTTGGAAACCAAGAAACCTTTTACATTAATGTATGTATCATAAAGGGCTTTTATTATGGATTCTTCAGAAGATGAAAACCAAAAGGTAGAACACAGTGAAAGACTTATTTGGGTGTCTAGAGAAGAAAGAAATTATGTGATAGACTATATTAATGAAAAAGTTCATATTTGCATATAAAGAATAGGAATTTGCTTGCATATACCTTCAGCCAATTAATAAACTGGCCACTTCATTATGTTGTGAAAGACAAAGGTTGACCCTCACCTTCATGCAATGTATATTACTAAGAACTTCTGCACGGATCCTGGTTTCATGGAATTCAATGTGGATTTTACCACTGACTCCCATGTAGTCAAGATTTCATTTTCTGTTGCATTTTAGGGCAGTAAAGCAAAAAGAGTTCAGGGAGATAAAATACACATTTCCACTACATAAGGCAATATTTTTAGACACGGGATAATGATGACATGACTACAAAAAAAAATCAGTTTTGTTAAATATGGGTCTCAGCCAAAGGTTGTTAAAATCAATGGAAAGTTGCTCCGGCAAGTTTTGGATGAGGCACTTCCATGGTAAATTACATTAAAAGTACAAAAGCAAGCATAGTTCAACAAGTACTGTAGGATGGGACTGCATTTTTTCTTCGAAGTGCATTGCATCCTCTATTAAAACATAGAGTAATAAAAGTCGGATTCTTCAGCCTTTCAGGGAGTTACGATCATATGCTACTTTGCGAGTCTAAAACATCACCTGACAAAGAACCCACAAAGTAGTTTACAAATATTAGCAGAAGTTCACGAGGCCTTTCTATTATTCTGTAGACAGAGATCTAAAACACTAAGTATGCCACTGCACTATACACTAATTGAGGGAAATAAACAGCAATTAAACTAAAATGCTGGGGTTTTACATATCATGGAAACTCCAGAATTAGACTAGAGCACTGCAGTGTTTAGTATTTCTTCAAGCCAGCTAAGAACAGCATGAGGTAATACCTCTGCCAGTAAGTGTAACTGTGTTTAGGAGCCCAAAACAAAATTGTTTTCTCTGAAATAGGAGGGAAAAGGCTTAATGATTTGACAACCTAAACATCATTGTAGTGTTTCTAAATACTACAACATTTACCAAAGGATCTCCTAATTTTGATCTATGATCCACAATGCGACCACAAGTATGTTTTCATTTCAATTAATTTCAACTTCATGAGTGGTGGTAAAACACGACCTTTAGCATAAAGAATATGGAATACACCAAGAAAAGACCCCAAAAGAGTGATGGTTTGGTTTTGGTTGGATGGGTGGGCGGGCTTTTTTCAACTGCTGTCTATACACTGCTATTTCTTATCTTGAGATTGCCAGTTGATGCTACGTGCAATTTTTAAATACTGGGATATTAATTTACATCTAACAAAGATGGGGCATAAGGAATGCCACAGTTCTGCGTATCCTTAAGTAACATATTTTTTATCATAGATCATGTTTATGAGAGCAATGTCTCAAATAGCAGTATATACGCATAATTTGTAGGTTATGCTACCGTATTCTTTATAAGGTAGATTTAATTCCATCTGCTATAATCTAAAAATTCATAGACAAAATGTGCACCACTTTGCCTGTCCATAATCCCACACACATACTATTAAAACAAACTAACAGTGACGAAAGAAAGATTAAATCTATCAGTGGGCACTAAGTAGGTAATGTACAAGAACTGGCTGAGAAAAATCACCCTACCTTTTCATACCAGTGGTTCATAAACTTGCATGGAATTGCATGTGTGCTCACAGCCACCATGTTTATTTTTCAGCATATGCAAGTTGGTAATAAATAAATAATGAGAAGAGATAATATATAGAGCACTGAAGCAACAGTGATCAAAAAAAAAAATCTGATCAATGCATTGATTTTCTGTCTACTTTGACCTTTTACAGTAGATAAAAATTAGAAGTACCTGATCATAGGATGTGCCACAGGAGAACTTAAAATGTAGAACTGACTAACCCTTAGAGTGTATGACTAACGCAGTTCTGGGTTTGGGCAGGGATGTTCTCAAAAAACACAAGGAATTTTTTTTAAAGCATGTAACCAAAAAAGAAAAAAAAAAGTATCCTTTGCTTTTTAAACAAAGCAATTTTAAAGAACATTTTTCCCACAGACTTCCTATCTCCCTATTAGCAATAGTACTGCCTTTGCAGTCATATTGGTCAAAAGCTATAAAAAAAAAATCCTACCTGATTATGTTCATCTGTGCCTTCCCAACATAATTCTGTCATTTTGTGGCTAATATCACATGGGAGCATCTGTTTTGTAATTCTGTAACTTTCACTGTATATTGCACGTCAGCATATCCCTCACTTCTGCTAATTTCTCATGTATTAGCATCATCTACATAGGTGAAATTCCCTGACATAGGTACAATACCAACTGCAGTTCTGCAACCAAGATTTTAAAACATGCTTGCTGGTTCAGTGTACAGCACAGGCTGCTTTTGCTTTTTTTATTTCAAATTATTTACTAAAGCTGGCACATATTTTTGTAGTACCTAAGTATTATATACTTGGAAAAAGGATACGACTCTTTATCTAAAAAAACAGATGTATGAATTCAAATTCCAAGGTTGTTATTTTTATTGCTTACTTTTTTTGGTTTGCATGAGTAAAAATTAAGTGTTAATTAAGTAAAAAAAAAAAAAAACACCCTAACTCAAAATTCTTACTACACCTGGTAACTTGCCAGTGCCTTGAACTTTATTTAACCATCCAGAGTTTCTAAGGCTTATTTTCTTACTGCCGTTCCACCACAGCAGGACCCTGAGAAATCTATCAAGTCTGATTTGGTCTGCAGCTATAAAAAAAGTCTTTGGAGTTAAAAAAACTTGTACAAGCTTACTGAAAATACAACAGAAAGTCAAGTTTCAGTTTGTGGCAGAGAGCAAAAGTGGTTGCACCACCCAACAGCTCCAAGACATGAAGCCAGAATGAGTAACCTTAGACATTCAACACGCCTACTATAACTGCAGGTATTACATTCTTATTAAAGGCCCTTTTTTACTTAAAAAATAACTTTCTGCTGTCCAAAGATATAAAATAACATTTAATCCAAACAGTCCTTTCCATTTTAATAAGTTTGTATATTCATGTATGTGCGCATGTGTTTGTGTGATGAAATTATAAATGCATATAGCTTCAGGGTTATCTTACTTATAGACCAACGTTTCTGGCTTTGTAGAGGGGAAAGTCTAATGAGTTAAACATGTTAACTCTCCTGTGCGTTACTGAAAGAACACGACTAAATGTGAACAACAGCATTCCTTACAGAAATATTTCAGATTTTTCTAAAAACTTCATAGCAAAAAATAGCAACTTAATACTTGCACTGTCCTTCTTCCAGGAGCAATACTAATCATTTTCCCCCTTGTGCACCCACATAGCAGGTTCAAGATTCAGTTCAACATCTTATGTGTATTCGAGCAGTTTGACAGCTCTGCATTGTATTTTTCCTGGACAAATGGGCTAAACTCACTTGACCTGAAAGAGTTAGATGAGACACAGTGAGTGCACTCCACAAGAGTTCACCTGTATGCACTGTAATTACAGCAGACCCTTTTATGACTGATTTCAAGCAGATGACAATACTTCATTGGAAACCTGCGAAAACTTCTCAGATTGCCTTACCTTCCTCCCTTCTGTCTGTCCATCCCCGCCCTCCACAAATACACACACACACCTTGTGCGCTTCTGTAAATCATTCTTACAGCTTCCTTTCTAGCCCAGCCTCCTTCCACTGTGGTTGCTGCCAACACTTCAGAGCAGTGTAAAGTCAATCTGTCTGTGCTGCTTGAGCAACTTAATGTGAGTTTGGAAAAGTGCACAATGCCAAGACTAGACTTCATTCAGATCAGCCTATCTTTCAGTAGTTCAGGCTTCCACGCAGCTGCTAAAATTTGCATTGACATGCAAATGAGACTAATTGGCTAGTTAGACAATAATCTTTACCCTTATGAACAGTTATAGCAAGCAAATCTCCGAAGCCCCAAAATGCTTTTATGTTTTCAAGCAGTTTTCCAGGAGATGCTGTACATCTGAATAACAAACAGTACCCCTTTAACGCCTACTTAAAAGTGAAACACGAACAACAATAGACCCTTTTCAGGATAGTGGTATGATATCAGTAACAGCAAGAACATGAGAAAATCAAATTCTCTCATGAAATTCACCTTGGCCTAGGGCTGTGTTTCTCTACCCAGTGGGTGTGACTGACAGGTAAGTGTTGCAGAGGGCCCACTAGTCACACCTCACACTTGCAGAAAACAAACCAAGAAAACCAACACAAAAAAAAAAAAAAAAAAGAAAGGCACTGATCCCAGGATGCAGCAAAGTTAAAAAGCCTGCTCGTCAGCCTGCCCCAGGCTTTTCCCAAACCCTCCCCAACCTGAAGCTGTCCCATAGCAATGTACGCTTTTCACATGATGCTCTTCCGTTCACTGGCACCAACACACTTCCACACATGGGAACAGAACAGGGGTGTGTGACCCACCAGCAGCAGTGCGAGGCAATGCCAGGGCTGGCAACAGAGAGCTCCACCAGCAGCAAAGCAACCACCGGAAACAAAGAATATGCCAGCACATTTTTTGGCCAATTTTTCCAAAGTGATTCTGGCATTAATCTTCTTTCTTACACACTTGTTCAAAATTAAGTCCATGTAACAAAGTTAAAACACAGTCCATATCAAGCCAGTTTGTCTGCTGTATGTTTAAAGCCCTGTGTCCCCCCAGGAAACACTAGCATTACTGTATGGCCCCGTTCTTCTATTTTAATCAAATGAACAATCAAATCACTTCCATATGCATAGCTATTGATAACAGCATGATGTAAGTATTCAGGAGATGGGAACAGCACATGAAGACAGATTGCCATGACAATAAGAATAAAACTAAGGCTTTATACAAAGTTTAGTCTACAGGTTACCAGTTTGTTAGACAGTATGTGTACGTATATAGAAGACAGACCAGAAAACATGAATCTAGGAAGACTGTCAAGCTTGCAAGCCTATACTGTTTCCCATACACAAGTTAGCTCAGTCACAGCAAGTTTGGGTCTCTTTGCACAGCTCTCACCTATACTATTTCAAACCAAATGCCACAGCCTAACATTAAGTTCATGTAGCTTATAGGCAATCACATGAGGATCTCTGAGCAAAGGCATATGTCAGCACCAAAATGATAGCTGCCTTCCTAAATTTATTAGCATAAGTCCATTTTAATAATCAGCAGATGCAAAAAATGTAATCAGTATGTTGCAGCATTTTTTAAAAAGACTAGGCTAAACATACATAATAAAAATCACATTAGGAAGTAACATTTATTAAGCAATGAGGCTTTAAAAAGAAGTGCAGTGATTATGGGGCGGAACAAGGCAAATTCTCTGGACCATGTCTTTCCATGAGATTAGTAGGGGAGAACCACAGTAAATTGACATATCTGGACTATGTGTTAAAAAATACTTTTTCCTGTGTTTCCATACTTCATTCAAGCATTCTCGCAGACTGCTGAAATATGTTCTCTCAACATCATTTTCAGACTCATGACCAAGACTGGAATGGTTTACAGATCATTAGAAAGCCAAGATAAATTCTTAGCCCAAATGACAAACTCCTTACTGTCTTGAAATGTGTAAAAATGAAGTTTGTGCCTCTTAGGAAAGACCATCTCCTTACAGGGATTGCAGACCAGTTTTAACATCCTGTACAGCCTGAAGTCCCTTGGATCAGACGACTACCTATGTTCGGTCCCTGCTAACAACAAATTCAACGTTGATGGCCTGCAAGAAAAAATATTTAAAACTGAATTTTTTTCTTGTTCACATATAAGCATACCCACAGTCCTTCCTTCTGCAGGGCAGATTTGTCAATTTTAAGGTCACAAAATAAAACAGCAGCAATCAAGACCATCTTGCTGATTTCAGTCATTCCCAGGAGAAATCTTCCTGAAATACTGCACAAAATCAAGTTCTGTGAAAACTCTGCAGTGACGTTTCACCTTCAGGTACCTGAGAAAATTACTAACCCCACCCTGGCACTGAAGAACATCCAGAACATTCACCAACAAAGTTGCATGACTACTCAACTCCTTTACCATTACTAATGCTCTCTGCTTCGGGGGCAAATATAGTTAGCAGTCTGTAAATCACAACCCAGCGCAGCACAGCTGGAAGGACAGAGACAGACAACCCACGTTCACAACAGACAAGTAATAGTAACAATTGCCATCCACACTTACAGAGGATTCTTCTGTCGCATTACTAAGAGCAGAAGGCATACATGTGAGTAAATTACTCACTGGTATGCAATGAAGTCAGAATATGTGGCTTTGTGTGTGTGGAGTCAGAAACGGTTGTCCACAATGTTTGACTCTAGGACGTGCACTGTTATTCCATTAATGACATTGGCAGCCCTTTTATCCAAGGTCTAGGTCTATAATTAACTTTAGGAATAATACTGTATATGAAATTGTTAAAGATTTACTGTAAAATACCTTGCAACCACCTGTATGAATGAACAAAACAACCAACAACAAATTCTTTTCCCTACCTTCTTTTTGCAATCTGTCGCTACCTTCCTCCTGCCACCATCATATGCCTGGGAATATTCCTCACCCTGCAACCTTCTCAGTGTCCGGCAAAATACTTGTAGTTAAACAAACTAAAACCACTAAGAACTGTACAGGTTTCTTGCTCAACTGAATAAGAGACAGACAATCAAATGCTGCTTATTATGAAATGGCCTGTTGTTGAAAGGATCTTTCTCTTTTTTCTCTTGCTTGTTGCTGTTACTTTAAAGAAACACCCTCTCTTTAAAGGTGTGCAAGGTAGGGGAGAGTCTGAGCAGATGATGAATAAAGTGAATAGTCTCTTTTGAAGACTAACTGAAATACGAAGCTGTGCTTTACAACCTGGGCTTTGATGAATCATCTGAACAGAAGGCTTCCCCTACAATCATGCAATTTTACAACTCGTGGCCAACAGTCATGATGCATTTATGGCTACTATTATCAGCCTTAGCGTTTAGTCAAAAACCAGGAGATTAAAGCATTACGTGAATATCATAGTCATTATAAGAAACATTACAGAAATAGAAGTGGTAGATATATTTTCCTGCTTCACAGGAGAGAAGCTGAACCAAAATCAGGCAAACAAATTTCGTCTGGGGAAAAAATGTACAAAACTCTTCAATTCAGGAGTTTTCAGATTTATGCTGGTGAAGTTTAGGTTCTGAACAGCTATATACTTATTATTAGAACTTCCTAGTTATAAATATTACCTTAAGCTTAATTTTCTTAGTAGTTACAACAGGGTCACAGGTATTAATGTAGCTGCAGATCCAACTGCAAAGAAGTGTAGTACTAAACTCCAAAGGAACTTGACTCCCAAATACAGTAAAACTGCAGGACTAAGCAAAAACAAACTGGGTGGGGGAGGGGAAAGGGCTAATCCACAAAAACAAAAAGGTTATTATATACCTTTAGCACTTCACATTTCACCAAGTTTTACTCAGAATTCCTCTTAAAATGTTCAGTGTTCACTGCCTCTGTGTGCAGTTTGCAAAACTGTAGTCCATACAGTCCTATTGCCAAAATTTCTCTGTATTCCTGTCTCAGCTATGTGCTGTGTACTTTCCATTTAGCCAAATACAGAAGAATAGAAAGAAAATACAAATGTTGGCACAGGTGATTTCAAGCTTTAGTTGTTTGACCTTTTTGTATAAGCTTTTGGCATCTGTGACTTGGCAGGCAGAGTGCAGGCCAAGCCAGGACAAAGAGGAAGACAGGAAGCAGAAAGCTGGCCATGTCTCCTTGGCAGTCAGCATTGCAACAGGGTGAAAAACCACATCGTTGCCAAACCAGAAACAGTGGGGGAAGCCCAGATAGTTGGCAAGTCACATACAGCTGTATTGTACATCCTAAACACTAAATGCCTGATAAACTTAAGTGCTATGCCAGAGCCTAATCTATTTAAACTATCTTCTGCTGTACAGGGGAATACTTCATTTGTCCTTGTTTGTGTGTTTCCTGACACAGCATTGTTACTACCACCTAAGGGCTGGCAGGTTAAAAGCTTGCTGCTACTGTATACGTATGAGCTTTCAGCATGTTTCTAAAAAGTCCTCTAAGATAATGCCAGCGCAGGGGATGCCCACCACACGCACTCATTTTCTGCCCCCAACCCCCACTCCTGGGCATCCAAGCTTTCAAGGACTCCCAGGATGCACAGTGCATGGCCAATTGCGCCAAACTGCATGTACCTCTTTGAAAATATTTTTTTAATTCTTGCCACATTGGTTGAGCAGGACTACTTGACTTCCAACATTTGCCCAAACATTAGGTAAACATCCAGCTTCAAACCTGTGATCTTGGATGAGAGAAGGGCTTTGGGTAAAGGTGTTTGTCGGACACTTCTGCATCCTCCCAACCCCCGAATGGAGGGATACTGTTTCAGGCTTTGCTGTGGGTACAGTTCCCACCCCGGGTGCAGGATCAGGTAGGTCACTTCCAGCACTGTGCTCTGCCAATTGCTGCAGGCTGCTATCTGGAGCAGTGCAGCAGTGGTGCTTGTGGCCGCAAAGGCAGAGGTGGGGACCCCCAGGACTTCGGCACTGCCAGCACGGGCTGATGGTAGAACACCATACATGTTTCCGCCATCAGTTAGTCAAGGCTCCTTGCACTTACAGCGGACCACGAATTTCAAAGGGGACGTGGCAGAGCATGGTACATGTTGCTATGCTCCCCAGGAAGGCCTGGCTCCCTGGTGGACCTGGAGATTGGCTTACGCTTAGGAGACCCTCAGCAGCTTCACAGGGACTCTGCTCTCCCAGAATGGTACAAAACAGCCTTGTCCCAAACCCAGCTGTTTTAGAGGCTTATTGATAGACAAAACACAAGAGCTATTTCCTTTCCAAATATCACCCATGCTCCTGTAAAGCCTTGGGAAGGGAGGGAGGAATTGCAATTTATACAGATCTTTATTTACCAATTATCCATTAAATTAGTGTTGTCGAAGGTGGCTGATAATCTCTTTATAGGTGTAGAATGCATTTCTCACTTCTGCCTTTCAGATCTTTCACTCCTGTGGCCAGGCTTTTACTACCTTGACAACCTGTTTTATTTTAAGGAACACCAATGAATTACAAAGCATCATTTTTTAAAATGCTGATTCTGCCAATGGGCTGTGATCAGCATTCTCACAGACTTCTGTGGCCAAATAAAGGAGAGAATAAGGATCTTGCTCATGAGGTCCTTCACCACCAAACAGAATTTTTATTGCTCATGAAATGGCCAAAGTCTATCCAAAAGTTTCATTTTACTCCTAAAAGCACTCTGTTCTCTGCTGTACTTTACACTCTAATCAAGCAACAATGCTGAATAACTGTGGTCCTAATTAAGGGAGTAGCACTTAAGAAAAACAGCTAGATAATACCAGTTTATCAGCAAGATTGATTTACTGATTGATTGGTAGATAGAGTAAGGAGACAATCAATTAAAAGTAATTATCACTTCCTACAATAGGAGTCTAAGAAAATGTCTTGTGATCACGAGGGACGAGAAGTTATTCTGAATTCCTGCAATAATCAATTGTGTGGGATCCCATCCATGAACTACACCCCCTCCCTCACAGCCAATCTTTATAACCCAACAGGTTACAGAGACAGAATTACCCTTACAACTAGACTCTAGCTTATGTTGTTAGTGCTTTAGCATCAGCTTTTGCTGGCTTTCTTCAATCAGCTTTTTAATATATCTCTGTTGTTATGCTTTAGTACTTACTAACCTAATCACATTTATTTGATGTCTACTATAAAAAAAGCAAATAAACTTTTTAAAAAACAGCATTTAAGATTAATTCACTTCAATGTTAAATAGGAATGGGCAAATCAATTGGAAGAAGCTCTTGTTTTTCTGATGGCCCTTCACTCACATTTAGAATCAAACTTTCTGGAATTCATTAAAAACTGAAGTAGTTAATTCCACTCACTTGCTTTTGGGCCATAACACGCCCATTTGAAAACCTCCTGGTAAACTATGCCTTCAGCGATGCTCACAAATGTTGTCACTTGTATCTACTTCCGTATCTTTCCTTCCCTCATTTGAAGTTTAAAGTAAAAATCCTTCACCCAGTCCCTAACAAGCTTCTGCACGTCAGCTGATAAAACACGTGAAGACAGTTTGCTCCCCTTTACCAGTCATCAGCCTGCCTCATGCCACCACCTCCTGGCCCCACACACATGCAAACCAAAGCTGAATGCCCTGTGGGGCAGAGACCATCATCTAGACTGCTGTGGGACAACCAACAGCCTTTCTTCTGCTGCTGCTACTGCATAATTATCGACAACAATGAGTGGCTTGGCCTGGAAATACAAATGCCAAAATGAAAGCAGACAAGATAGCAGTTTCTTGGATGCTAGTCCAAGTTTCATGACTAAAGAAGTCTCAACATACTTTCAATAAAAAAATACAATCTTTCCTACTCCTCAACTTGTCCAAATTGTACTGATCCTTTGAATCCTGAAGTCTGTCATCCCTAGAGAATATGCTAATCTAATTCTGTGACTGTGCTAACTCTGTTTTGCCTAGACCCTGAATATGGAGCTCTCCATACCAGGGACGATCCCTCTGACATGGTGCAATCCTTCACAGGATTGGGGAGCTCCTGACTAGGAGGAAGGACTCAGCATTTCAGCCTTTCAAAGTCACACTGAAGTTTTTCATTCCCACAAAATGCAAAAGGAATTAGAGAGAGTTACTTTAATGTATTTGATAGTGAGTAGAAAGATATTATCTATTATGTATTCTTATATTATAAAACATTAACCAGTTTCATGAAGTCAATTAACTCATCTCATTATAAAATAGTGTAACCTCCAGCATTCTGAAGTTTGCAGGAAAGGATCTTTGGCTGCTTTTGCCATCTAAGGCTGAATAATGCTTGTGATTGGAAATTATTTTTCTTTTACTCTATAAGAACAATTACTGCAGCTATCACACAATTATTGCAATTATATTCGTAAGAACTGCTGTTCAGAGCTGTTCTCTGTAGCACCATTCTGCAACGCCAGGAACATTTGTCTTTTCTAATAATCACCAGCACAAATGTCCTTTTGTAGCTCTTTAAGTGATTTCATTTCTTTCTATTAATATCCTGTTACTTGCTTTGGGAGAAACCAAAGGAGACAGGCCCCAATTAATATATACTTTTAAAGCAAAGGTTTTTAGTGAAGCCAGAGCTAAGGCATTTTAAAACAGGAATTGACACTTCCCTTTATGACAGCCTAACATTTTCAATGTGCCTTGCTAAATGGATAGAAAGCCCCCAAAATACTTCAAATCTGTGTTTCATAAACTGTACTCTAAGAGAAGTAGCAATAAAGTTTATTGCAGACCTAAAGTATCTGCATAAGCCCAGTTAATTGAAAAGTGGGTGGAGAAGGCTGCCAAATTAAATGTTTACATTAGCACAGCTGTATTGTAAAAACATTCTGCCCTCTGTGCTTTGTAATTATAAGATATTTCTGGACTGTGTATCTCTGCAAAGTTTATCTCTACTGCCAAGAGTGTTTTGGCACAGAGTGTCTGCAATTTTTGGCAGCCAGAGAGCTCTCAGCGCAGGCAGTATCTAAAATGGCTGCCAAACAGTTATCCTGAAATGTCGTCGACCTAGTGTCGTCCTGTGTGAAGGGCAAAAGCCAAAGCTGGTTTTAAAACCATCTTATTGTTTTAAATGAGGAAAGGAGCTGGTTTTCCAGACAAGCGTGGGACCTGGCACCACAGGTTGGTCACATCAGGCTCACCAAAACACCATGCACGGCATGGATGGGAAGGCATACAGACTGCTCTGAGTATCCCATAACTGGGAAAAAAGGGGGGAGGAAGGGTTTCCTGAAGAGAAGCTTAGTTTTATTGTTTTAAATTATGCATAAATCATCACATGCTTCCGCTGTACCAGGAGCACACACGTTGGGACCTTTGCAAAGCACAGCTATTCTGCACTTGGTCGCAAGGCACCAGCGAAGTCCCAGACACCTGATACGTCCTTCACACTGATTGCATTTGCCCACTTTTAAAGAAAATCTCTCTCTTTTCCAAGCAATCAGCAAAATGAACAAAACCCTTCCACACATCTCAAGCCTCTGCTGTGCCAGCCTCTCTGTGTTTGATTCAAGGGGAATGTCCTCACCAAAATTTCTCACCCTTGGCCAGTTCTAGGAAACCTTAGATATTCTGTCCTGGGGCCTGAATAATAAAGATGGGAGAGTATTCTTTCACTATGTCCATTGTCAAACTGAATATAAATGGAGAGATTCCTTGGGCCTGCTTACTGTGCTGTAATCATAACTGACCATGACTGAAACAGAGGCATTTCGAGCCTTAGCTGACACCACTGCTTTCTTACTGCTCACTGAATGAGGGAAAGGCTGTGGATGTGGTCTACCTGGACTTCAGTAAAGCCTTTGACACCATCTCCCACAGCATTCTCCTCGAGAAGCTGGCGGCTCACGGCTTAGACAGGTGTACTCTGTGCTGGGCAAAAAACTGGCTGGACGGCCGGGCCCAGAGAGTTGTGGTGAACGGAGTTCAATCCAGTTGGCGGCCGGTC
>NW_008825114.1:3695419-3727416 GCF_000699105.1 Pygoscelis adeliae
CTGAAAGAGTGGTTAAACATTGGAACAGGCTGCCCAGGGAAGTGGTTGATTCCCCATCCCTGGAGGTATTTAAAAGATGTGTAGATGAGGTGCTTAGGGACATGGTTTAGTAGGCATGGTGGTGTTGGATTGACGGTGGGACTTGATGATCTTAGAGGTCTTTTGCAACCTTAATGATTCTATGATTCTATGATTCTATGAATGGTTTCTCGAGAGTCTCAGGTAGACCTGGTGGTTTGGGTAATGACAGGTGACACTTGAGTGTATCATGATATTTCCACTGAATTTCCTTTAAAAAATATAACTCTACAAGCATTTTATCATCACTTGGAACTAAAAAAGAAAATAGGAAGTGTCCACACCAGAAGAAAATAGTCCATTAGCAGAAGAATCGGAACCTTACATACACTAAGTGAATACAAAGCTTGTCTTGTGAGTGCTGTCCCTGTCTATTTACTGTCCTAAGCCTCCTTATCAACTATCATTATATAATAACATCTGAACAGGAGCTTTTAATGAAAACCTAGTCAACTGATGCATGAACTGCTTATTGACTATGGCCCCATTGCTGCATCAGAAGACTTCAGATCAACCCCAGTCAATTATTTATATAACTTTTATCTCATTTCTAATCCTTTCTACTCTATCGAGCAAATCTTTGTCCCTGTAAATACAAAGGACATTCACTGTGATAGTTCTGTCCACCCAACAGGCTTCTGAATTAAGTGACTTTCACCCTCTGTTTAATTAGTAATCAGGGTCAAAGTCACACAGCTATGTAATGCTGATGTCCTTGTAAAGTACCAATGAGCTAGGGTTCAGGTTCCAAAGAGCATGGGGACTGCATCAGCATGCAATTTCAATTGGTCTCTCTTCTATTAATATTTAATAAATGCACCTTTAAACTGCTCTCTACCAAAAAAAAAAAAAAAAAAAAAAAGACAAAACAAAACTAGCAAGGGATTATGTGCAAAATAAGGAATCAGTCAGATATGCACAGGGACATCTTTGTCACCTCTATTTTCCACAGAATCTGCCATGGTTAATCTCCTGTATGTAAAACATCCTCAAAAAATTATGTCATTTTCTCTCTCTTATCTGCTGCTTACAGCCCCTACAGATGAAGCTTCATTCTGTGAATATCATGCCACTCTTCATTCTTTCAAATGCATGTGTATTTTAAAAATAAATATCTACCTGTTCCCCATTTCTCCTCCTTGCTGAATTAAAATGTCACTTTCAGTTACAACACAAAACAAATACAGGCTATTTTCCCCTATGGAAGCACTAAGTACTTAGTTTACCGGGAATCCCATAACTTTCCCTTTTTATCTAGCTGGATTGAAAGAAATTAAAAGTGCTCAAGAATACATTCCTGTTCATTTATTAAAGACAAAAAATAGGCATATAAGAACAGCCTTCTCAAGCTCAAATTCCAGTGTCTCACTTTATCTGACCGGTCTGACATCAGGCCAGCAACCTGTGATAAAGACTAGTATATATTTGCACGTAACTCAGCACTTCCATGCTGTAAGCAGTAAAAAAATGAGATCCCACCCCCAGTCCCCGGGTTCTGCATGCTACTGCCAACAGGTTTGCTAAAAACAAAGTGAACAAATTCTAACTCTTCCAGGTTTCAAATGATTGTGAAATTCTATTCACCATATTAAAAAATGCCATTATATTCACGCTGTAATTTTAATGCTGCAGGAAACATCCTTCTATCTTAGCAGTCCCACTTGTGCATTTAGAAAGGCCTCTAACCAATTGGTTCACATTTTCACTGGTACTTGGGTTTCTGAAGTATTCAAAGGAAAGAAGGATGAAGGTATAATTTTTTTTATTTACAGTTACTCCTATGTCCTCTTCCTTTTGCTAAGAACTTTCAAGACAAGAAAAATCAAAGGAATTCTTCTATCAGGAGCATCACTACAGATGTTTCAGCTTTATAGAAGTGTTGTGACTAAGACCTCCTCTTTCCTCACATTCCTTAGCTAATGGCTAGGTCTAAATTCCATAAAAATCCGTTGGAAGAGAACACTGAAATATGTACTCAATTCTGAAAAATGAGGAGGCAAAAGTTATTATAAGTTAATTCTGCTTCTTGCATCAACTTATTATTTGTTTATTCTGCACATCTAGAGTTCTCTAATGTATCTTGCCTAAAGCATACAAAAGCTGTATGCAAAAAACAAAATTGCATAGATAGATGCTCGAAAGTCAAGATGTCACAATCAGTGTTGGCGATACAATTTTTTCTTAGCTCTCTGGGCCATATGCGCTGTAACTTCTTGTAATCTTTTGTTCATATTTTGCATCAAATGAGGCTAATGTCTTAAATATTCATGCATTGAAGGTTTTACATATACTTAGAAAGAAGCGAAATTCAGCCTGTAGCTGTATTGATACCGATGCAGCACATGTGCACATATGTATGTGTGAAAAAAACCAACAAAATTTTTATTTTGCAAATAGAGTCTCTATTAGCATAAGGATGCCTCCATTTTATTTTGAAAATGTATTCCTGAGTCCAAGTCTTCAATTGGAGATGATCTACCAAATGAATCATCTCCTTCGGAGCTTTGTTCACCTAACTACAGATGCTCATGGCCATCTTTAGCTGTGTCAGCCCTATCGACACTAGGCAGTTCTTCCGTTCTTGTGTAGACCATCAGAGGTTAAAGGGAGGAGGGATCTAGGCCGAATTACACCCGGGATTCTGAAGCACTATTCCTAGGAAAATACTGTGTACACCACCACCAAACCTAAAATAATCACTGCAGCACTCTTCAGGAAGGGTCATTTCCTCAGCAAATACTAGTTCTTCTATCTCCAGGGGGGTTTCCCAGGAAAATAGTGTAAATGAAAGTCAGAAGATCTTTTTATTTCTATACCAAGAAAGAATGTACTTTATGAGTGTCCTTATACATGCAAACCATTGTCACCTTTTTTGCTCAAATTACATGCAAAGCGCAACTGCTTTCTAAGGGAGCAAGCTTTGAAAATTTCAAGTCCAAACGGGAAGTCTGAAAGCAGAATGGAAAAATTTATGCAAACTTAACAGTTGTCAACATGTGCTAATATAGTAAACTATTTAAACAGACTGAGGCATCTTTGTTTAAACTTTCTGCTTTGCTACTACCTCTTCATTCCATTACCTACTGAATTTCACTTCCACATTCTTTCTCTATTTCCTATTGTTATCTTCATTAAAGCAATGATTGGTTTTTTCTTTGATAGTATTTACCAGTTTTAGAGAAAAGCATCCAGGGAGTGAAAACTGGGATGCTTTTCAGTGAACAATGACTCTAAGAGATCATTTTTATTTTTCAATAATGGAAGGAAAAGTAAGGAAACTACCTTCTTCTAAGAAAGAGTTCACATGTCTTTGTGCAATGAACCATCTCTGTTCTTGTTCCCAGGCATTAGAAATTGTAAAGGGTTATACCTAGTCTTGTCTGCTTCATTGTCTGAGTGAATTCTGATTTTTAAAAATGTATAACAGAAACTAATCCCATTGCCTGTTGAGAAGAAATGTTTGCAAAATAACACTGAAATCACATCAGACAGCCGGCGTACCAGCAGCTGACTTCTGGCATGAATTTTGAAGCTAGTTACATTATGTTAGTTCTTTATATGTTACGTACTGTGTACAGGCTGCCTACATCTCCACAGCAATATAGTCTTTACAGTCTTTCTCATCATCTTCTGCAATGGCTCACTTGTAGGGACACAGTAAAGTCCAACCAGAAGCTTTCAATGCTTCTTTTTCTGTATCAGAAAAGAGTATTCTCTGGACTAAAGGTGGGGCCTGCGCTGAAGGGAATATTCACAATACAAATTTAATATTCTTGCAGTGCAAAGTTTTACATTATGAAAAGAAAAAGACAAAAATGTGATTAGTGAACATTAAGAATATCATTGTCAAAGACTTAACATTTACTAGAAGGCACTTGCTTGAAAACATGCTTTGAATTGTGCATACATATTTTTATTCATTAAAATGAATAACCAATAAAATACCACACTATGGTATCCCAGCCTCATAACACATTAATAAAGTTTCTTAAAGGTTTTGGCAGGGGGCCAGCACAGTCCATTAACTCCTTGCAAGTTGTAAAAAGAAGTAAAGTCATTTCAGGCTGCTTTGTGGTTATGAATGAAACAGCAGGCAGTCTGCATGGAAATGTCACTTTGGATATGGCATTGGTAATGGATGCTTTGCTGCTCAATCAAAGCAGTATGGGGATAAGTTAATACACTGAATGACAGTCTAAATCCTGATGCACTGCAAAACTAATTTAGTTAAAAGTGGAGGGAAAATGGCAAAAGATTCCAAGTTATGAAGCTCTGTGTTTTTTCCTAGTAGGCTGTCACACTGCATCAGGGTAAACTTGCCCACTGTGAAACCAAAAATTATACAATCAGTTTTCAGTTATTCTAACGATTATGTAAGGCTGCTTAATAAGATCAATCACATCTTGGGTATTACTATTAACAAATAACATAAGCAAATAAAGTACCGTTTTGCCTTATCTTACCCTTTTATCTCTGAAATGTACAAAACATTCTGATTTTCTTGTTTTATTCTTTTACACAAAGGAGCATAAATAACAAGCAATTGGTAACTAAGTGGCTGTCTTTAGCTCTGTCAAACAATTTGAATTAAAGTGCTATACTTTCCCCTTAAGCTTTATGATACCATCTGTTCTTCCTTTTCATGACATTACAAACATTCCGTTTTGGAGCAGGGATTTAGTGGTTTGCATCCTTTTTAGATGAAAAGGTGGCAAATTTGAATGGTGTTGAATATTCTGAGAGCCATCCAAGACTCTCCAGGCAAGGGAGCGAGTACGCTGTAGGATTAGAGCATTTTCCTTAAGGTGTGGCCAGTCTTTCCTCTTGCCTTATCATTAAGCATCAACACGTACTTTAAGATTAAAAGCATACTCTGAAAAAACAGCATATTAAAGAGGTTTTTTTAAGGAACAGTAAACAGAAAACAACTTGTGGAACAAAAATCTGTGCAATCCTTAGCAAAATAATTAAAATGCCACAGACTGTTCACTGATGCTGTAATAATAGTTTTGGGTATTTTGATGACAATTTCAAATTCAAAACTTAAAGGTTACATAAAATTTCCAGTGTGCAGCCATCCCTGAAGGATTTGGAAGGGACAACCAACTAATCAGCTGGAATGATGTATTAATCTTTTACCTCTGACAGCCCCAGCTCAAGTGCGGCTTAAATCACAAATGCAGAAATTGTTTGTCTAGCACCTAGTGGGAACTTGCCACATTACAAAACCACAAAATGTGTTAAAATTAGCAGTGACTTCAGAGGACGCCAAATAGTGAAACAGGTGGGTTGTTGAGGCCAAGGGTGAAACCCAACAGCACTCACTACAAAAGCAGCTTACAAAATAAATGGCAGAACTATGTCAAATTCCTATTGATCTAGCTGCCACTAGGCACCAACCATTTCATCCATGAACAGCAATGACATACTTCTGTATCAAAGACAGCCTAACACTTTCAATTTTAATATGTAGGATAGTTTTCAAAAACTCATTTAGGCACCTGGAAATGTACCCAATTCATTTACATGATACGAAACATGTTTACTCAGGATCACACCTTTCTGATCCAAAATACATCAAGCAACCCGGTTATCTAAAGATTTTCCATTGGCTGGGGATGGAAAATAAGAGAAGACATAGTGATGTTAAAACAGCTAATAAATCCTGTGGCCCCAAAAATGTTTAGAACCATAAATGTGTACTTAAATCTACACAGTGAATGGCATCTCTCAGTGACTCCAAGGTAAACTAGGAATAATTCTACAGACTTCATTAAAGCTAATGCAGATTTATGTAGCCAAGTGCAAAGTTTGGCCCAAGAATTGCGTTTCACACACAACTGAATGTCAGCCATCTCCAAGATACGCTTTTTTAGCCACATACGACTCACAGATGCCACAGTTTATAAGCCTAACCTAATAAACCCATACTGTTGAATACACATCTAACTTGTGAGTAGTCATATTGAAGCCCAATGGAATAATTTAAGCAGGAAGTAAGATATTCCATCCCAGCTTTCCAAAAAATTAATTTTCTTACAGAAAACAATCTGCAAATCGTAACAACAGATCTGTCAACCTTGCAGTTGTAAAAAAAATACATATATGACAGAAACTGCATTGAGAATTTAAGTCGGACATGATACACATATCTAAGTTGAATTGTTTCAAGTCTTTGGGCTCTTAGGAAAGAACAGTCAAATTGCTTTTGATTCTCAACTGAAACACTCATTTTTCCTGCCAGCATTCCTCTTGAGTGGGAGTAGGAGATTACCTGTGAAAGGTGTTTTTGAAAATTTCTCCCACTTAACTTCTGGAAAAGATTGTCTGATACCATAGGACATGTTCTTCTTCCCAAAAATACCATATTCCATTAGGATACCCAGCCCCACAATTCACAGGCATAGAAACCTTAGAGGATAGAGATCTCAAAAAATTACCCTAGGCAGTTTTTGCATACTCCAGATAAGCAATTTGTTTTCCAAAATGGAACAGGTTGTGCTTCCTGAGTAATTTCTCCTTCCTAATAACATAAGGGACACATATGAACAGTCATGTCTCCCAGTATGACACAGTTGCAACTGATCATTTGCACCACTCTGAGGACCAGTCCCTTGGGGTTTAGATCAGTCCAGTTTGGGCTTTTTGCTATTTCGCTTTGTTTTGCCTGGGTTTCTTTTTCAGTGTTAGGCAAAAAAGAGTAAAGGCTCTTCATCTGTGCTGAAAATAAAGGACGATACCTTTCTCAAAAAGTTTTTTGGTTTTTTTTTAATTATTATTTATTTAGTGATTGCTGTCAGAAGTTTGGAATGCTGGAATAGTCGCACAAGAGAGTGATTAGTGGGTCAAGTGCTCTTGTCTTAGCATGAATAACAACAACCAGTCTATTCAAAATAGTAGTAGGAAAAGATCCTGTGTTAAAACGTATAGACTTATTTCCCTAACAAAGGAAAATGCATTTCTATTTTGTTTCTATAATGCTTTTTATATTATAGAATGATGATGTCAACTCTTGTTTTACCACTCTTAGATCAGTTCCATGAAGAGAAATTCTCAGATGACTTGAGAACAGTCTGCACTAGTTGAATATAATCTCTTTTACAGATGAGACTTCTTGAGGTGTGGCCTGGGTACAAACCACAGACATGAATATTTTGCTAAAATTTCATCTACTTAGTCACTTCCAGTTTTGATAGCCATTCCTGGCATGTACAAGATAACACTGCATGCCCAAGACGTGAATGATGTCAGTCGGGAGAGCAAACAGATTCTTCGATACCAGCTGACAGCCTAGTGCAGCATTTACCAACACTGGAACAGGACTGACTTACTCCCGAAGAGCAGCTTGTGTTAGGAGGCTCTCTAAAACCACAGGATGGAGCAATGTGGAGCACTGTTGCATGATTGCCATTAAAGGACTGCAGCTCAGCTGAGAAGCAAAATGGGCAGGGTTACACTTTTCCTAGACTGCCAGCCCTGAAAACCTGACCAGGGCTTTCCACCATCTCCACTAATAACCACACCAAACTGAGATATGTACATGAACACCTGTGCAAACCCATCCTTCTCCAACCAGCTGAATTAAGCAATCCTTTCTCTGACTCTCCCATTCTTCTGTGCCTCTCCTAGGCTACAGCGGGTGGTGAAGGAGAAGGAGAGCAAAGACTGCTGGAAGCTACCTCCCTCCCACGCCTCTCTTATTTTGGAGGGACTTGGTGTTCTCTCTCTTGTTCCTGGGAGAACAGAGTGCGAAAACTGCAAATGACATTTTGTTGATTGGCACAGGAAGAAGATGTAGCAGGACCCATCTACTCTGGTGACCAGCCAAGAAAGCTTTTCCTGCCGCAAGGGAAAAAAGGCCATGAAGCTGAGGGTACCGATGAAAAGTTAGAGGTTAAGCAGGCCTGAGAAGGAGGTATGGCAGGCATACAGAGCAGTCGGCAGCCAGCACAGGAGAGAATCTGCTCCCTCCATCTACTCAGTGACAGAATCACCCTAACACCTACTCATGGTTCAACAAGAAACGCAGAGTCTTAGCAGGAGATTAAGTAACTCTCCTTCTCAAAAACATGTATAAGCGCATCTCCTGGAGATGTGGGCAGATATTCACTGCAAAACAATAACCAATATGGGGCTATTTCTGCAGTGTCACATATAGGTTCATTCATTTTCAAAAAGAAATGGAAGTTCTCCTCTTTACTGAGTAAGCCTTGCTTTCGGATTTATAGCTCTAAACATGCATGCTGACTTGGGATTCATTTCTCTACAGATACCACTATAGTAGGAATGGCATCATCTAGTTAATTAAATGGAATTTCTACCACATAATGTTAATCCCTCAACACTATACTCTTAACTGTCCTGCATAACTCATACCCAGATATTACAGTACTCCATTGACTTTTCCATTTCACCATGCTTCAGGAATGTCTAATGAGTCACAGTTTGTCTAGATGCCTTCTGAGAGTCACAATCTTCCCCATAGCATCTCATTGTATCCAGGTGTAAAATAAAATGGTAAACAAACTCACGCACTGATCTCCCTCTTCTACAATACTGTTGAACAATAGAGCAATAGATGGAAACTATAACAGACAACATTTTCAAATTTACCTCTCTTTCGAGACTTTATCAGATCAATAGAATTATTTCTTTTTATTACACATGGCTGAACTCAATTTTCTTTAAATGAGTGCACTTGTTAGATGTGAACACACTGTAACATAAAAAATGAAAAGAGAGAGAGGTAAGTTCTCAAAGTGGCAAACTATTAGCAAGAACTGTGCCCAAGCTACCTTTACTGCTTTTACCGAAGCACACTATTTTTTAAAAATAATAGTATTTAGGACTGTTCTAGTGATCACTCAGGGGAACTTGCTGCATGATATTTACAGATTTGTGAGATGTACTTATAACCATTATCAAACATTTCTGCTTACAAAGCTAAGCTATAAATTATTTTTTCAGCATGCATTGAGTAGTTGCCATGCATAAAGAAAAGGATATTCCCAACAAATCTACAGGTCAGTTTTATTAAGAAGAATTAAAGAGTTGTAAGTAATTTGTGGTGATCCTGGTGTAAGCTGCCGTCTTCCCTTCTAGAGATGGAGTTGTTGTCTATGCCGAGCAAAAACATATACCCCTCATGGGAAAAATGGGGTCTCTCCCAATAAATCTAAATTTCCTTTGTAGTTCCTCTGCCTTTCTCTTCCTCCTTTCTCTTGTGGAAAATTTTCCCTTTCCTAAAACATTGTTCTTCATCCCCTCCCCCCGCCTCATTTTTTTTTCTTTCTTTTCTAAATGCCCACACATTGACCCTTTCACAATCCAGTATGTTTGGTTAGAGTTTTCACCCTTACTACAAACAGCTTGGGTGTTAGATGTTTATTGCAGGACAGTTCTCTTCTAACAAAAAAGTACAGGGGAAAAAAAAACAAGCTATGTCATACAACTGTGTAGCCATCTACAATTCAGTGTGTACAGAAGATACAAAAGAAATGCATGTCAAAAGATGTCAGTAAATGTGGCTTAAAAAGAAAAATAAACTTAGTAAATGCCTACATGCAGTCTTTCACTTGGGAACACTGCAGAACACTCTGCAGATACAACTGCCTACCGCACTAGGTTGCACCTCCAAACATTAACTCATGATCATATTTCAAAGAGTAATCAGCGCTATCTACTGATGATGATGACTCAAAACTTCCATTTTGCAAAATTATGAAATATCAGACCTAGGTAGAAAACTTCCTTTTTCTCTCAGACAGTATTTCTCCTAAAGCATAAGTGCTGATACCCTTCCAATTTATTTTTTTTTTTATATATTTCTTTCACAGCAGCCAAAGTTGCAGAGTTTGCAGGCATTACTTCTACTAGAGCTTGAGGTCATTTAGCAGTCACTGGAAAATTACCCAGTCTGCCTCCTTGGCCCTCAAAGCTGCCATAAGAAAAGATGCAAAAACATACTGCTCTTAGATTGGTCTAGACAACTTTACACACACCAGCTGGCAGTGTCTTGTCATTATTCATAAATATGGTGTAAAAAATAACTGCTTCCCAGATTCTGTATGAATCCCAACTATAAGTGCCCACATTTATGCTGGTTTATGTAACAGTTGGGGATTTAAACCTCCTGGAAAAGCAGTGAGCCACTTAACTGGTGACCATGCAATTTGACTACATGATTTCTGTACAAGCTGTAGTCTACCTGGACCTGAGAACAAAGGTGGTCCATTATGCTGAAGTGATATTTGCACTTGGTACTGGTTACAGTAATTAGGCTCAAAGAACCTGGAGAAAAGTCAGTAGCGGAATGTTGTTGGTTTTATTTGATATTTCTCTCCGTAAAGCACTTCATGACTCTAGGATGCATACCACACACAGCTGAAGGAACTAAATTTATGTGCACTCCTTTCTCTAAGACTCCTTGTAGAAGTAGCAAGTCACACTACCCTTCAAAGAATAAAATCAGGCAACTTCAGAGAAGATTCCCACTCTACAACTGGAAGTGGACCCTGCAATGGCAAGTGTACTTTACATCTAAATTGAATTTTAGTTTAAGCACATTTCCTCTCCTATTGGTTTTTTCTCAATAGGAAAGGGAAAGCTCCAAAAGTAATTTTGAATTCCACTTATTTTGGTTAACAAGATTACTTTTCTTCTTTTTCCCCTCAAGCACATCCTTGTTTTGGAAAGCATTCCATCTGACATCTAAATGTTTCAGAGAGTCAAAAAAAAGCTTGTGGTTTGGCTCTCACTTTACTTCTAGTGGATAGCTTCTGGAAGAACTAATTTATTTAGAATCTTTCATCATTATTATAATTGATATTATACAATTGCAGGTTTCTTAGAAATTAGTTTTGCCATGGTTCAATCCTATTGGTAACAACATGAAAAAAAACTTGTTTAATAGATTTTTCAACTGCTTTTTTTTTGGGGGGGTGGCGGAATTCAGCATGGCTAACTTTTAGTACCCCACTCCAACAACAGGACATTATCTTTCTGCTAAATTTGATTTTGAAATGCAGTGGTTTTATCTGTAACAAGCTGTCTCTGGCACTAAAAAGTTTGGAAAAATTACCTGAAACTTGTTTGGTTGTGTGCTTCTATTGTGAGCCATGTATGTAAACCCTGCAAAGCAGCTGTGCAGCGTTGGGTCTTCTTATTCAGA
This sequence comes from Pygoscelis adeliae, assembly GCF_000699105.1. NCBI lineage: Eukaryota > Metazoa > Chordata > Aves > Sphenisciformes > Spheniscidae > Pygoscelis > Pygoscelis adeliae. The sequence continues at coordinate 3,706,668 of NW_008825114.1, forward strand.
AAACCTATTTCCTGAATATTCAGGCATATTTAGCCTGCCCATCTTCTGGCACAAGACCAGGGCTCTGAAAAGCATTCTCTGCTGACCTGGCTGCATTCCCATAGTTTTACTGCTGAGATCAATAACCAGTTTTGAAAATCTCACTTGAACCTATTCTTATTCTACTCATTACTTTTTTCTCCTGCTGACAGTACCATGCCAGCACACTGACAAGAGACTTAGCTGACCTTACTCCACTTCGTATACACTGAACACAAATTTTGAGTGAATTCCAATGGCAAGATAAAATACTTCCTGGAGATAAATCTCATGCAGTGACCCCATAAGCAGAATTTGGATGGCACAGACTTTATTATATGTGATGGTGCGCTAGTCATGAACACAGCTCAGTCCTCACATCTTTCTTTCAGTGTACTGGATCTGCAACCTCTTTCTCTCTCCCTCCATCTTTCCTTCCCTCCCTTCCTTTTGTACCTTTTTCTCTGCTCTCCCTTTTAAAACTGCAAATTCATCAACTGGGTATAGCAGCCCACTAAATGCTGGTAACAAACACAGGTGCCAATGATCCCACAGCAGGCTTTCCACAGGAAAATGCCACTAAAAATGTTGACATGACATGGAGGGTATCTTAGGTATATTTTCATTTTCAGTGAAACTCTCTCTGGAAGATGGCACACTGAAAAATTTTCAGGCTTCCCTGCTAACTCAGGAAAGCTTTGAAAACAAGAAAAAAAAATCTGGTTAGCTCTTCATCTTTTGGCTTGATGGAGCTGGATAGGAAGAGAATATGTTTTTTTACATAGGAGGCAAGACTGGAAGACACACCAGGTCTCTGCCTGGCACAAAATAATCTCACACTTGCCAACAACCACTCTCAGGGCCAGTGTCAGCTTCATGCCCTAGGGCTATACCTCAGGCCAAAGTTTTTTAGAGAAAATGTGGTCTGGCCACACTCTTTTCCTTATCCAGAAAACAGTCTTTATCCTGGCTGAGGTTGTACATAGGTGGTGCAGAGCTCCCTGTGATGGCTCTCCACCCTCTCTAACATAAGCAGCATTAAAATCTGCCCCACCGTTGTGCAGCAAGGCTACAAGGAGAATGTGACCCCACCTCACACACTTAAAAAGAAACTACCTTATTTGAATGCAGCACAGAAGGAAGATCAACCCTATCTGAATAAAACCCTGTGTTTATGAAACCCTTGGCACCAGATCTGTTATCGCAAACTATTTTGATTGCATGTAAAAGAAAAGCCCTAAGTGAAAATTATTTATTCTTTATCTATTGTGCAATGAAAAGATTAACTCCCTTAACAGTTGGTTCTCTTTTTGAAGGTGTACATCCTACTTTCATTGTCTTATTTTTACTAATGAGAGGTTTATAGTAGGTTTTAACTTAAGAATGATTGCTGATGGTGAAATGCAGTAATTATATGCCTTATGACAAGACACGAAGGTGCATACTAGAGAACTTGCATAAAATGCCAACTTAATCTCCCTCATATAAAAAGGAATACTTTACAAGCTGGCAGATCTTCAACTTCGAGTAACAAAACCCCTTTCTTTTTCTGCCCAAAACAAGAATGCATTAACAAAAGCAGGAACTAAAATCTCTTTATTTTCTCCTCTCTCTTGTTCACAAAATATAGTATTACAGGACTTAAGGAGTTTGAAATGCCATGATGTGAAAAGCTATGTGAAGCAAAAGAAGTCTCTTCTGATAATAACAAAATAGTCCTATTTGAAAACGAGTTCATAAGCAGTTCATAATGAAGGCCTTTGAGGTCCATCATATCCATCGTATTAATTTAATTTAGAAGCAAAACAGAAATCCTAGGTAAAGGGCAAAAGGCATTATGGGCATAAAAGTTAAACTAACATTGCATACTGTCAAAAAAAAAAAAAGAAAGAAAGAAAGAAAAAAGGAGGAAGAAAGAGAAAAGAAGGAGCAGCAACAAGCAGTAGGCAAGTCAATAGTGTTTGTACTGTTTCTGCATGACTGCATTTTCTCATACAAGAGGTACTTCTGGACTACAATGAGACTGTGGTAAACCATCTGTTTAGGGATTAAAGATCCAGCAACACTGAATGTTCAGTTCAACATAAACCGGTCACTTGTTTAACTCTGGATTCGCCATTGTCCCCCCAAAACACTCCACAAGTACCAGCTTTTTAATTCTGTGGATAACCAGAAATGTATTTTCTCTTGGTCTTGAAAAATGATTTACAGTAAGAGTGATGTAGCTATAAATTTTAATGTAAATTACAATCAATCTGAAAGTTTTAGGCCCAGGAACTAGTCTGCAGCTGTGGGATTGAAAGGCCAGCTGATGATTGTCAACAGAGATTTGAAGTGTTCAAATAGTAAAAACATGGGGCGCTTTAATATAACATAGTGTAAACAAACTGAGAATCTAAGAAAAAAATTAAAATTTTAATGTTTAGTCTAGATTTCGGCAAAATCTTTGCATTCATGAGACTTTTAGCACTGCTGCATCTTTTCCCAAAGGAGTGATGTAACACTCTTGTGCCAAACCAGAGTACGTTTGTGGAAGTAGGCATGTTTGAGATGTGCATTTTAGTGAGACATTTGATGAGAAGAGAGTTAGGTGTTGAAGGTGTTAGTCTCATTTACTGATTAGCATTATAAACCCAAGGATTAGAACATGTACTTAACATATCTTTTACATCTCTAAAATTTACTATATAAAAAACATAATAACCTTCAATAAAACACGATGTGTTACTTTGTAACACACATACATCACTGCATCAATAACAAGAAGCACATTTTTGCCTAAAGGCTTAAAAAGCAGCCCAAAAAAGGGTAATTTATACAGATTTTACTGTTGATGTCTCACTAAAATACATCTTGCCTTTCTGCTTTGAGCTTTCTCAGCTTGCCCTTTTCTGTTTAAACTGTACTTACGAGTGGCAGACAGACCAGCAAAGTGCAAGCTCTGAAAGTAGCAGCACAACACAATTACAAAGTTTCCTGCAGCGAAGTGAAAACTCTTATTCAGCAAACTAAACTGCTTGCTCACTAAAGACGAAGTATACAAACTCCTGCTAAAAGGCAAAAGAAAACCACTAATTGCCTGAGCTTAGAAAGCTACTTCCCCTATGGGCAGGTTATTCTGTAACTGTCAATTAATGGGTTTCTTGCACATTCCACTGGCTGTTATCAAACACAGGGTGCTGCACCAAGCACTAAGTACATGATCCTGGACCATTGATCCCATCTGATATGATAACATTCCTGTGGTCATAGCACAGCTCTGTCTTACCATTTTACACTCTTCCACACAGAAATTGTGGCCTCTGTTTAAGGACTCCTCTGATTACATGCCATTCCTCCCTGCTCAGGACATTTAAACAGGTGTTCAATTCAGTTTCTATGAGCTCTGAGAATGTACTTAAGGATGCTCTGTAGAGAGAATGCCTTCCTGAAATGGTGACTGTCTGTTCATGAACTGCCAGCAGAGTCTGCCTCCTTCACCAGACAAATGAGCCAAAGAAAAGGGGAGTTAATGAAAGCAGCTAAAGAACGCAGCATCCTGTAGCAACAAAAGCAGTTTATCTGTTTCAGATACACTACGCTCACTTCTTAGTTGACTCCCAGCGACTGAACTGTTCACATGGGGAAAGTATTTCTCAGCTTATCAGAAATGCAAGGGAAGAAGAAAACCCTGAACTACTAACTGTAAACAAAACAATCGTCTTTTGCAAATAAATGTTCTAAAGATGCATGTCAGCATTGCTCTGTAGGACGGAGCATATCAACAGCCGGCCGTTAAACAAGGAGTTAATAAGCCGAGGCCCAAATCCTCCTGCCCACAAGCCGGTATAATAAAATCTGAGAAATAAAGCTGACAGTAGCTCTATCTCATAAATTCACAAAGCCTGTCACAAGACAGATGACTAGCCAAGATTACCAAATACATCAGTGTTTTTGTTTGCATCTTAACCTCACTGAATGATGCTGACACCAAGCAGAGTGTTTATCTAGCAAGACAGGATAGTCACAAGAAGTTCCTAGAACTACCACCTCTTCCTTGTTCTCACTGCTTGCTACACCCTCTCCTGGCATCAAGCCTTGAAGTAGACCATAAACTCCTTAGGGCAGATATTATGTCTGTGTTGGTTTTGCACAGTGCCCAGTACAATTAAATTTTGATCCCAACTGTCATTTCTACAGATTTTTCAAATATAAAGGAAGCGGGTTGGCTAAGGAGCAGCTTTGGGGAGCTGTGTTTTTTTTATCAAATAGCTTCAAGATTTTGTTCACATCTTTTTTGACCTCAGACTTTTACTTCATGTAGTCGAAAATTGTGATTTAAAGTGTGAATAAAAATATTTCTAAATCCTTACTAAATCTTCAAGAGAAATCACAGACACAGTGTCCTGATGCTTTTGCTGCCCTCACACACTCGCAGACATTCCCTATCCACACAGCTCCTTCAGCAGAGATGGAAATGGCACATTCCTAATTGTGCAGTTCATTTAAGCATTCCTTGCTGGGGGAAACAAAAACAAAAAACAAAAACAAGAAAACCAAACAACAAGAAAACCCTAACTGTTTTTTAATACCTTAAAATTGTCTTGCAAAAGGTGAAAGATCCTTGACCATGTGACAAAGCCCAGTGCTTTCCATCTGTCAATACTATATTTACCGTATTTTCTAAATTATCCAAACAATCAAAATAATATTCAGCAAGTTGCATTTTGTGTACCAATCTGATTATTCAAATTTTAAACCTCAGTCCCCCAGAATTTACTTTCTGAGGAATGTATCAGCTAGATGAAGGTAAAGAGGCCCTAATCATGGCTCGGGCAAGTGTTTCTGCTGGCCCTGTCCTTTATGATTAACAGTGAACTGGTTAACTCCTAGCCATCCCAAGGGTAATTGCTCAACCTTAAAGTCAGACCCTCCCAGTCACAGAGAACTGCAAGATGTTCACATCTCTTGCTGGTTTTGTTTCAGCTTGCAAGGCTGCAGACTAACAGAACAGTTGTGCACCATGCCTCGCTGTAAAGGATGTGCTCCCAACTGTAACAGAAACGTTTTTCTTAGCATTCGAGCTCATAAACACTAACAAATAAAATTAAAAAAGCAAAGGAAATATCAACGGAAGGGGTAATTACAGCTGCCATAGGCACTTCAAAAAACCCCCACAGATGCAGAGTGGGAATACCGTAGTTGTTACAATGCACCATTAGAGAGTCCCAGGCCATCACCTTGCATGGCAGTCTTAAGATTTAAGCTGGACACTTAAATGTGTGCTTTGGATGCTTAAAATCATGCTTTGGATGGGGTTCAAAAAAATCACATCTACAGAGAACAAGTAGGTGGTTTGCTGGAAGAAAGAGGCAGTTGTTTGACTTGCTGCCAAGGACAATCAAGGAGCACCCCCAGGGCAGAATGTCCCATTTCAGGACCGCATCTCAAGAACAAGAGGCCTTAAAAGCATGGGTCCCCATGAAGTTTTACATGCACCGTGTACTTTCCCCCTGAGGTTCACTGCTGGCTGTATGTAGTTCCATCCCGTTCCCTGAACAGGGAACCACAGCAGGCAACAGTGTAGATGATTCATACCTTCTAAACCACAAACATCGAAGGCTGATGCACTCCTGAAAGTCTCTTCCTTTGGATGAGACCTAAAATGTATCAAAACCAGTATGCTCTTGAGGAACTAGGATTGCTAATCTTCATATCACAGTCTGCTTCCGTGCATTTTGCATAGCTCTTTATTTTCCACCCAATGTGTGCAACACAGCATGAGGTGTTGAAAAAAGTCATCTCCCATCTTGCAGTTCAGCAATAGTGAACACTGAGGCTTAATGGTACTTTTGACTCATTTGCAAACCATCTGCTGACATCAGCATAAGTTCTGCCACAGACCAAAAATTTTGTAAATTAAATGAATTTGGCAGGTGGGAAGAGATGGACAGCTGTTTGGTACAATATCTTTTCTGTCATGCATATAAGACTGGACATTACCTAATTTTGCATCTAACATTTCTGCTGTTGCTTCTGTCATCTGAAAGAGAAGCCCTTTTAAAATTCACTTTGAAGGACACATTGGTAACCTTTAATGATTGAGATGGTAGCTAGAATTGATTATTTGTTCTCTGCAAGATGCTTACCTTTCTAATTAACATAAAACCATGAGATACCCAAAATGCATCAGTCCACAGGGATTACAGAGGGAGCATAATATAAAAGAATCAATGTTCATCTCAGTAAATCAACAGGATAAGTGTTTTTCTTGACAATATCATTCGTGTTATGTTATTATTTTTTCATATGCTGGAGAGCCCATAAGATGCACATTTCTCTGTTACTGCTAAATTCCACAAAAATTTTTGGACTCTGTTTAATGAATGAGGATGTATTTTCATATAGTGTCATTGTTTTACTACTTCCCCTGTTTATTTGGACAGATTCATAGCACTGGGTAGGAAATGTATTGGTTGGCAACTTCAGTTTTGGAAGGGAAAGTAAACACATGGTGATTAGCAAACAGTGAACTCTACTGTGTTTAATTTTGGCTTAACAAAAACTAAAAACACACACACAGACAAACACATGAACCAGGGACTATTTTCTATTTTGTTCCAAGCAGGAGCATTTGTCCGTACGTCGTTTCCTAATCCGTCTTTGGAGAGTTTCCAGGATTATACTTTTTTCCTTTTTTTTTTTTTTTTTTAATGTGCTCACTAACACTGGTTGCAGATGCCAATAAAGCACTATTTAAGAAGAGAATGGTAAGTCACCAATAAACAATTAACCTCTGAGATGTAAATCAAGTCACTAAACCATACAGATTAAAAGGAGTTTAAAAAAAACAATTAAAAATCGTGTCTGGTCTTGATAAATGAAAGGTCGCAAGACTCATTTAGGAGAATCCAGAAAAAAATACTGGAAAGAGTCTTAATGAATTTCAAGGCTAAATACCCAACGACCACATAAGTTTCCAGTTGTCATTGTTTTTCTTTTAGTACTCCCATTGCTTCTTCTAGCACTTCATTGCTTTACTTACCCTGGGAGTTTTTTTTTTTTTTAAGGCATTCACCCTCACTACATGCAAATGTGCTGTCTTTTCTGAGATTATGACACCCAAATTTAAGTGGAGTTAAGTGGTCAGAGCAGAAAAATAGGAGCCCAAACTCGTACAACCTATTTTCAGTTCAGCTGCGGAATCCGTAGCATTGCTTCTGGCTGAGTGACCGATACTGTATTTCCGTGCTTAATTTCACCTTGCCGAAGTGGTATTTCTCCGATTCAAAGACCTGTTGGTGGTATTTTATTTACACCTGTAAAACAGCCTCGGAAAGGTACGGTGCAATAGACAGTGCTCTCACAATTCACCACCTCCCTCACCACGCTTTTCTAAAAAACCACCTGGCAAGTACTTTTCCTGCGGTGTGCGTTGATCGCCTCGGAGCCTCGGGTGGCTACGGCGTATAGCAACACACAGCAAAGCGTTTGACACAACGCTTGCCGCACGAGGTGCACAAAGTAATTGCTAAGCAGCACTCCGTCCTCAGTACGGACGGAAAGCATTTCCTTCCACCGAGCCCTGCAGCCGAGGGCCCGCATCCGCCAGGGCTACTCGGCTGATTTCAAACAAAGGTAGGAAATGGCTGTATCCTAATGCTTCATTGTGGCCCCATGAGTCAGTGCTTTGGAACTCGGTACCTATTCTTCACTCTTTTACCAGAAGAAGGAAAAAAAAACAGAAACGCAGCAGATAAACACTCCAGGCTGTTCAGATAAATGCTTTGCTCAAGAGAGATCTCCTGGTCCTTAGCTTCTCTTTTCATTTCCTAATCTCCAGCTCTGCAATAACATTTACTCACCAGCAGGAAATCACTCCTGGTGACCGGTTTTTCTACTGCTATGATGGCCCAGCACTGAGCCGCCGTTTCAAAGACGTGCTTGTTGCGGAGAAAGAAGGAGAGAAGGTGTGCAGGCTGAGAAGGTGACTCAGTAACCCTCCTGAGTGGAAAACCACTCTTGCAAACACAAACATAGGAAGGTTATTCACAATAGTAACTACGGTAGCCAAGCCACAAGAAGTACATTTTCACTTATCGGTTAGCACATTTTTTCAGGATTAACAGACACCTTTTTACAAAAAGCATAAGCATGAAGAAACAGTGGAAGGCTTGCCAAAACCACATCGCACAGCTTTGACCCTGCTTTTCTGACTAGCCTACAAACTGTTTATGATGTGGATGACCAGATTAACATTAAAAGAGCCGTGCTATTGCATGGTGATATGGCATGCTACTGGGCAAACATCACAGCATTTAACAAACTCTTAAAAAAAAAGGTTTTTTACTTCTAGTTTTATACCACTAGAAATCATTTTATCCACCACAGATATGCAGCTGCCTCTGAGATGAACAGAGGCAGAGATTTAACACTGAAGTTAAAGACACTCAAAATTGCAGAAGCTCAGTGTCTCAAAAATGTCTCAAGCTGGAGTCTGACAAAACTCTGCGGTTACCAACCTTCCTAGTTAATATAATCTCACCTTCTCAAAGGTACCTGTGGTGACTGCAAGATATCAGGGTTAAACCAAAGATCCTGCACAATCACTGTATACCACCATCAGATACAGGACAGCTACCTCATTCAGGCAGTGGCAACTTTTTAGTTCTAATGGAGACCCCAATTGCAAGCTCCACTAAAGAACAGCATTAAAAACAGACTAAAAGAGGAAAAAAATAGTTGGGCCGCAATGTATTATACCATCTTTAACATTTCTGGAGTGTATTACTGTAGTTTTTACAACTGGAGAACTTATTTTATAGCATAGTCTCAACAGTGTGGTACAGTTCAGTTTTATATGACCATTGCCAATTCTAAAAATAATGTCATTGTTATCCTTTTGGAAAGGTGAAGTTTCAGCCTATATATGTATGAATAATTTGTGGATTAAAAATGGTATTCTTTTTTAGATTTCAATAACATTCACTAAATTTTAAAATCACCAGGTTTTGCATTTTATGAAAAAGAGGACTCAGTTTCCTCCTATATAAAGCAGCAAGATTAAACCCTTGTTTTTCTTAGAAAACCTGACCTAACTATTGTTAAGGTACATCCTTACATATACTATGACTATCATATTGATCATTTACTTCTTGCTCATTTAAAAGATACAAGTAATGCCCTCTTTTTTTTTTTTCCTTATATCTACCAATAAAATAGTTGTTATCCAAGCCTTTATCATATTGTAGGGAGTCAAACCGACGACACTACCAAAACTGAGTATGGAGTGTATAATAGCATATAACAAGGAGAAAACCATAAGAAACTACCTCATACTTTGCCAATATATCAATAGTCAGAACTGTTTACAGAGGTACAAAAACTATGGAGAGCACAGTTTATAAAACAAAAAAGGAAATGTACTCTCTGCAATGGGAAAGTTAAAAGTAAAGTGCAGTTACAGCACTATCTTGTTACAAACACTTGGCAGTGTGTCTAAAGCACCACAGTCAAAGGCATGATGCAGTATGTGCTGTGTTCCTGTCAGAAGCACCCCCCAGCTCCAAACCTCTCTAGCCATCATCACCACCTCATTTGGCAATGGCTCCAAAGACTCAGTTCATCTACTCTAAATTTACTCCACATGAAACAGACACAAGCTTACTAGATCTATACTGTGTTCCATGCAGCAGAAAAGGAACATTGGCAAACAGCAGTACAGCATATAGCTGGGCAGCTACAAAGACAGTTGCACTGTATCATGAAAGCACAGTTGTACATCGTGTCCACATCCTGTTTTCATTTTAAAATTTCAGTGACACTTTTCTTTATTTGTCTTCCTTTCTAAGTTCTTCCAGTTTCTCAGCCCCACGCTTTTTTTCCATGCTGCTGCTGCTGCTGCTGCTGCACTGGACACAGAAGTAATGTGTTCAGGACAGATAACAAGCAGCGTTTTGAGTGGATAAAGGAGGCAAAAGGACACAAAGAGAACTAACTGACGTCTCTTTGATTAGGACTTGAGCTATAAAAACTCTGGAGGCTGTACTCCACTTTCCTCAGAGTTATCACCAAAATTATTTTCTCAGATTCTCTACAACAGCCCTCCAAAGGAAATTAATGAATTCGGGCACACTGACTTGAATTTACTGCCTGCTGTATTTCTTAAAAGGAACATGCATAAACTGGAAGGAGTCTTTCCAAGCATCTTTGGGGACTGAGAGATTCGCTTTTCAGCAAACCTTGTAGTTAGTGTTTAACTACTCAGTAGAGTGAGAATAACAAACAATCTCAAAGTCAGCCTGGTGTGTACCAGAGACTCTGTGTAGAAAACATAAGTCAAACTATCTAAAAGCAGAGGTGTTATGTTAAACAAAAATACTTCTTTTCACATGGCTATTTTTTAAATTTCCTTGAAGACACCAAAGTGTCATTTTCTTTTACTATCTACCAAGATCCCTTTGAGTATACTGAGAAGATGGTTCCTCTTCAGTTTTCCCCCCACGAGTTTGTTAGACAGGACAAACAAGAATGGAGGGCTATATGCCCAAAACCTGTGACTCTGAAAGGCTTTAAGGATGAAAAGCTCAATACAAGCTTCCAACCACAATCTAGGACAAAACCAGTTTTAGCTCTATGAAAAGAGGAAAGCAGCAGAAGCACCATTCTGTCTTCATATTTTAGCAAAGGATTGAGACATAAACATTACTCAGAGGTCACAGAATAAGTCCTACAATAAGAGACTTCTTCGAAAAGAAGGAAAAGAGTGGTTTGATTAGAGTGTGGAAGTACCTTCACAGAGAGAAAATAACAGGTCCTAAAGAGCTTGTCAATTTAATCATGAATGGCGTAACAAGAACTATACAGTGAAGCTAAACAACCTCAATTTAGCAACAGCAAGAATGACAAACCATTGGAACAAACTACCAAGGGAAGCAATGGATACCCCTCTCCAACCAAGGCTGGATAGCTTTCTGGAAATGGGCTTAACCAAATGCAAGTTGCTAGGCCAAGAAGAATTGCTTTTGGGTTACACTGAGGTCAAACTACCAGATCAGATGTCCGTTCTGACATCAGGCTCCATGTATTTGTTTTCTTTTTTTAAAGTAGTCTAGGGGATTTCTTCTTTGGAAGAAATAAATGCACAAATAATTTTTATTCTGTCTTCTTACCTTTGATTTGTGCTTGACTCTTAGCATTGTTCACATGGAACCATTCTCATATGAAATGAGGATGAACACTGGCCTGACTCAGAGCAAAAAATTGTATCATCCAAACTGACTCCCCAGTGGTCTAATCATCTTCTTTCACAGTAACAAATTTCACGACACATTTCTGTATCTCAGATGACTCATTTATTTCATGTATCTAAACTTTGAAAATAAAATTCTTGTATATGGTAAGTGCCTATTATTCATTACTGTAATTAGAAAGAGATGTAATTTGAGCAGAGGACTCAAGCACTCTTGTAGTCTATATTCTGCCTCTTTGAAGAGATGTGACCCTGACTAAGTAACTTAGCACTTCTGCCTTAATTTCTTCATCTGTAAAATGGAGATAATGCTACTTATTTACATATCTCAGTGTATAATGTGGAATAGCTAATGTTTTAAAGTGCGATGAAGTTGCAAAGCCATCTTTAAACACAGTTTGATTAACAGAACCATACATACCATCTGCAAATTAATAAGTAAAATTCTTTCAGAGATTTCTTGCAAAGATTAATAATAATTATACCAAAAAGGGAGTCTAAAGATTTTAATACCTTCAAGGTTGTTCTGCTTTAGTTGTATTCATGAACATCACAGTCTGAACACAGAAATACCAATGTAGCTTCTGAAAAATGACTGAGAGTAGCCCCACTGAAAACCAAGTGCTCAGGAGTTCAGGACTGAAGCCCTCCCACCTTTGCATAAACTTTGTGGCTGACATGAGCCCTTCTCCTGTTCTATACATCAGATATGTCTACTGGGAAAAAAAAAGACTGTGATGAAAGCCAAGTTTTAATTTAGAATTTAATAAAAATTGATTAAGCATCACAGAGCACAAACAAAGCTGCTCCATAAATCTCTCGGCTCTTTTTGTGCAGGAATGAAAGAAAACACTGTCTGCTGAAGCAGATGACAGATGCTGGCTTAAAGATAAGTATTATTTATACTTCTGTACCAGATTTCTTCTTATGCATATCTTATCATGCATGGATATACAATCAACAAAGCAATTATTCTGTATCAGTCAAAGACCTTACAACATACTTTTACTCCATGGGAATTTATTTTATGCAGTTCATTGTTCAATAAAAAATGGAGAAAGAAAACTTTCAAGAAAATGTTTAAATTATGTCTGAAATACTCTTTCACACTGAAGTACTGAAATAAAGCAACTGAAAGCTTTATAAAATGTCGTGTTCAGAAATGCACTGACGCTTTGCAAATCACTGGGGAATATCTGCAATATCTGCAAATATCTGCAATCAGGGAAGTTTTAATAAGATTAACTATCCGGATGATTCCTCCACAAACTAGTCTCATAACCTCTCCTTTCCCTGCAAAATGTAGAGTATCTGTACACCCACAATCCATGGTAGCAGTTTTTAGCATTATCATAGGTATGAACATAAATATTTGATATAAAATAATTAATTTGTCCATAAGCAAAATTAAATATAACTTCCAAGTTTCAATGCCTTTTCTTTTTCCCCCTTCTGAATGCCTACATTCAGCAGTAGCCCATTGAAACACCACATTTTTCTGGCTTAATGGTCTAAAAGAAAAGGAAGAAAAGGATACAATCAGTTAAATGGCTGAAGCAACCTTCCTACAATGATCTACTGTAATTTGTCTAAAAACAGAGATTGAGAAATGCAAATATAAAAGGCATGTTTCTGCCATGATATACAGGCACCTACATCATAATCACAAAAGAATGGCTCTGAGAGAATTCAATGACAATTCTTCAAAAGTACAATGGCAAAGAAATGAACTTGTAGGTTTTTTCTTTAACTGAGTAAAGTTATCTCTTAAGAATTAGAAATGTACAACTAAAATAGGAATCATAAACCAGCACTTACACTGCAATATGCAATCAATTTCTCTTTTTTGAATTATGTATGAATGCACTATAGGAGCATATCAATTAGAGGACGATAACTCTTCATGAGTTTCTACAATAGTCTCCTTCCCCGTAAAGCTTTCCACACAGGAAGGAGTCTATCTGAGTAAAGAACAAACCCTCTTTTCAAAATCTGGCTAGTAATATCCACTAGAAGTATCTTGACAACTGGTGCTATAATTAAGATTGGAGTAAATTAAAACATTTTAAAATAGTGCACATATATATCTTACCTCTGTATGAATAGTCTGTTTTTTTCATTCATAGTGAATGACATTCACAAAGACTGACTACAACGTTTATGGGATTTAAACAGTTTTACATTCTTGCTTTTAATTAAAAATGCTGTTGCTACCAATTTTCTGTCGTGCCTGGACCCTCCAAAGTGAAGAGGTGTTCTGGGATAGAAAAGCAATTAAAGGTCACGAGTAAAAAGCCAGAGGAACAAGTATAGGTGTCTCTAGAGGAGACTGCTGTTTGCGTTCTTGCTGTATTTCACTCGTGAGCAAGGAAATTGTGTCTCATAGGCACGCTGGGTGGAATGAAAATATATACTTCCAGGTGAAAGAACTAAGGCATCTCCTAATAGCAACAGGTCCAAGTTATCACAGGGTTTCAGAAGGTGTCATCTCTTAGCAGATAGTTGATGGAGGTTATTTACAATGACTGGTCAGTCAACCGATCAACCATTGGCTGCCAGGCAGCCATTTGAACTTACGACCTAAACCAAAGAGCCTTAATAATAAGGTTACTTTCAAGTTTTAGAAAACGTGAGGAGAAAGACTTCTGAAAGCAACACCAAAAATAAATGAATTCTATGTGGTCTAAAAGTAGGAAGAGTATTTCCAAATTGCGACTCACTGGCTGAGCTGTTTGGGGTATTGTCCTATAAATCAGTGGAGTCCAAGTATTACATTCATAGCAGAAAGTAGGATGGTAGAACATATGCAGATGGGATTTTTCAAAATATTTAAATGGAAACCTTTTACATACATGTGTCAAAACAATCTATTAGCAACCAAAGGTATCCTCAGAATGTCATTTTATCTTTGCATTTCTCTGCCTGCCATTTTCTTAACAGATAGGAAATTAATTTTCAAATGCAGCAAACAGGAAGAACCAGTTAACTTGCACTGTAGCTAATGCAAAAGTATGCCAGCTTATACTACATACAGATTTGACATTGTGTCTACACATTTAACGGATGGAATACAAAGACATTCCAGAATAATAAGCTTTTATGTTTCCCATAATTTTCAGAGAGGGAAATGTCCATAAAGACTTCCACTGACTTCATAAGAATTTGGATTAGCTCATTTGAATCATGATATTAACACAGCAAACTCCCTTTTTCAGGAGTCTATCTAAAAAAGCCAGTGGCATATTTTAAATTATTAATGACTCAAAGAAAAATGTATCTTGGAAACAATCTCACTATCAAGCAAAATATTACACAAAATACCTGCTGAAAAAATACCTATCCTACAGTCTTTATTTTGGCACTTCCTTGCTTTTAGTGGGACAGTACAATAACTGAATTTCCACCAACTCATAGCATCACCCGATAAACAGATTTTTCATTAATATAACCTTTCTTGTTTATAATTATGACTTATACATTACACTTCAGATAGCCAACAGTCAGTCTCATGTTTATGGCAATCAGGTTTTCAAAACTATTCACAAATGTAACTCTCCCTCTACCCTGAATATCCCAGTTTATCTTTCATAGAGAACACATCAAAAGTTTTATTGGAAGAAATATAGATGAGTACATCTGTCATAATAAATAAATACTAAAAGTTCTGGGTCTTTCAAAGAGTTGAATTTTCTCGTCTATCTTTCCTCCAGGGATTTCTGCAGTGTAGGATCTTAGGGTTTCAGTAATTAGCAGAACGTCACATTTCATTAAAAAATAAAACAAACCTTAGAAACTTCAAAGGAAAACAAATCTAATGGTATTTCTCTGAAATTTGGCAAGAAGGGCATTGGGGGAGAAAAAAAAAGAAAGTCTTACTTCTTAAGTCTTACTTCTTAAGATTAAAATATGCAACAAGTGAGACAAAGAAGTGGCATCCCTACTCAACTATGTCCTCTCCAACACCCATTCTTCAAAGGGAAGTGCTGTCAGTGCTGCACTGCTAAACAGTTAATCTTCAGTAACTCCACTAAAGAGCACTAGTGGCAGGCTGCCCATCATTCTTTTAGACAGAGCTTGTCAGAGAAAGTAGGGCAGCTTGTCCAGCCCGGCAGTCAACTGATTACTAGGGAGCTCAATGGGGCTGCCGGCCAACCCCTGAGACTGCTGCCAGCCCCTTGGGTATTCGACGGCCGGGATCCAGTGTGGCTCACTTTGCCAGAATCACATGATGTCAGTGCTGTTTTGTCCTGACCAGAATAACCAGTCATTCAGGTTGCTGCAAATGGTATGCAAACAAATGGCATCAGCTCAGCAAGGCTTGTGTGTGCATTAACTTCCAGGGGTTAAAGACACAGGAAGGCACAACTCACCTCTGCAGCATGTGTTTCTGTGGTCGGATGGGCACAGAGGGGTGTCCGTTCAGGCCTCCTGCCATAACTACACAAAAATATGGCAATTGCACTGACCAAATCCCACTCTGGAAAGCACATTTCTAAGTATTTTTAAAGAAAGAGATGACACCCCATCACTGGGTCTGGTAGAGCTGAACAGAAACCAGGGAGGATATTTGCAGCTACATGTATGGAGTGGAAACAAAACTCTTAAAATGTGTTAGAAGAGAATGTATATTCACGTAACATCTAAGGAAATTCAGAATTGAAAAGAAATAATGAAACTGATGTCCAAGTGGTATGTTTTTCATAAAATATTTATCTCCCTGCAAATTGTACCCAACCCGACACACAGACCTGTCCACTTTTATCTGATATACTCAACAGCATACATCATACTGTAGATAAGCAAAGCATTTGCAAAGTGAAATGCAGTGATGATGAAAAAAGAACTAGATATCTTTTCCACTTTAAAAGTGTGCCGGTTTGTCAATAACACTCCCCTGACAAGGCAGCTGCGCTGGTGCAGTTCAGGTTCTGAACTCTCTCTTTGTTTGGCTAAGTAGAGCTAAACCAGGTAACCCTTTTGCTGCAGAATACAGGTGTATGTTTAGGAGAGTCCTCTGGACCTCATGGAGAATAATCAGTAAGAAGAAGGGAAAATATGAGGAAAGGAAGAGAGGCTGAAGAGCATCTCCATCACCCTTATACCAGAAGATTGATGGAGTTACCATTCTCCTCCACCTTCAGTTGTGAAGGTTCATTGTTTCACATAAGGTGCAGGGGAGGGCAGGGCAGATATTTTTATCACAAAAGAAACATATAAAGAAATGGTTGATTTAACGGTCGGTCTTCAGGTGCCAGGGTAATTTTCACAAAGCCAAATTCTACTGCCTTTGACCACTGTTATGTAGTATCTCAGTGTCAGATGTAAAAGAGGCAGTGATGCAAGATACAAACCAGCATGAGTGTAGTAGAAAAATTGGCTTTAAATACTGAGCTAGAGCCTCAGGCCCAACACAGCTGCCCAGAATAGTTTAGGAAGCCAGGAATTCTCACAACACAGACACAGAGTTGGGAAAAAAAAAAATAAACCTCTAGCTGACAAAGTAAGCACGTCAGGATGGACGGGTGACAAAAGCAGATGGGGTTGAAATGCAGCCCCAAACCCCTTTGGCTCAAATGCCTGTCCCTGTAGACGTGTGTCAGTGTCTGCCTGCAAAAATGCAGGGACTCCTTTTCATTTGGAGGATCACTGCCAATTTCCAAAGTCAATCTAACAGTCAGTAACTCCTCTGCTTTTGACTTGGCCTTGTTCACCCTAGTGTGTAACCCTCTTGTGGAATTATGAATTAGAGTTAAATCACACATAACTTTAAACCTCAGCCAATTATCAGCAGAAGCACAGCACTCTGAAATAACAACAGGTGTGTGTTTCTCAGATTTCTTTGGCATCAGCAACATCCTCCTTCCCTCCAGCATTTGGGACTTTCGACAAGTGGCCCTTCTGTCTCTTCCCTAGTGTAAGGGGAAAGGGTATAAGGTTGCACCTACAACAACCATTTCTATTAACTTGAAAAAGCAGCTACGAAAGTAAAAGGAAAATAATCTGTCAAATTCCTGAAGTTGAAAAAAGTAGCAGTCCAATAATAACCAAGAGAGGTAAAAACTGTCACTCATTTAATTTGCAAGACACGAGAACAAAAGCAACACACAGTTTGTTTGATTTGGGGGGAGGAGGCATGTTTTTGTCATTAGGTTCAGTACTCTTCCACCTGGTGGCAACTAGGCTTGTAGTGTATATTCTTCTAAATCTTGTTAAAAAGATATACCGTATCACACAGTATCAGAAACCAACTGATGACGGATGTTTTTCAGAGTAATGGAAAAGCACAGTACAATAGCTACACTATATACAAACTAAGCAAAACCATGACTCATGACTGACAAATTAAATCCAAACACTTTGGGCAAATCTTTTGGAAATCTGAATATCCAGGATGCAAAGCATGGAGCTGGCATTCAGGATTTCAGCATTCTCTCAAATTTCATATAAGCTAATTGTTGTGCCTTGGTTTACCTCCTATAAGCCTGATAACTATACAAGGCAGTCATATTCATTTATTGAAAATGTACATTTTTAATGAAACATGATCTTCACTGCCACTAACAACTTGTTCCATGACTTCATCTGGTCCCATATGTTAAAAAATCTGTCAATACTGTATACAATGTGTCATTCTGACATCTTCCTCTTGCTACTTATATCCGCTGCTGTCAATCCCAAAGATAAGATCAATTTAATTAGTGGTATAATACTAAAAGATAATTCCACATTTCAAGGTCACTCTAGTTTTGGTTCCTCTGGTTATTCATTCCTAACAGAATAGTGTTCAGAATATGCATTTCATACAGAGGCTGTCTGTTGTTACTAAATACTCTGTTATTCTCAATTTTTGAATACTAGAAACCACAATACATGCCACAGGAGAAGCCAAGCCCGTTGATTCAGTTGTTTCTTTATCAGCTGATATTTTTTCCCCCAAATTCCAGCCTTAACTTTGTCAAATTGAGGTTAAGATTAAGGAAAGGGGTGGGGGAAACATGTTGTTGTATTTTGCTTAAAACACAGAGCTGCAAAATGTTTTTACACTTACAACTTGCCGTAAGGTACTTTACTTTCACTGAGTCCATATGGCAAGGATTAAGCTGTAGTGAAATATCAGTCAAATACGCCATTCATACAAGCGGGTCAGAAAAGCAGTTAATTATCATTTTCTCCATGAGGTCCCCACAACCTGTCTTTCAAATTTCCAAAAATAGGTAAACCATAGGGATGGAAAAGCTGTGGGTGAAGGGCTGTCTGAAAACTCTACACAGTGGTCACGAATCACAGGAATGGAGTCAGCAGCAAGTTTCCATGTTGCTGCAGAAAAATGGTCATTTCTTGGACTGGTCAGTCTCTACGGCACAATGAAACTGAAGGTCAAAAAACGTGAGGAAACAGTCCTCTAATCTTGGCATGAAGAGACAGTCAGACCACAGGACTGAAATAATCCTGTCCATCGAACACCCTGGCCTTTGGTGTTTCAGTAAGCCAAGCAGCGTCCTGGATGCAGGTCCTCGTGCCACTCAGAAGGTTCACACAGAGCCCAGTCACCACCATGCCCTGTGACACAGGGACACGTAACTGAGCACAGGGCGCTCGGGTACTGCCCCTAAGCCCTTGCAGTCTGGGGAGCGGGGAGACCAGGAGCAGCAAGTCCTCAGCAGCCACCAAGGAGCACAGCACGTAGCAGAAACAAAGCAGTTGTTCCTGTCTGTGCCTTAAAGAAATGCCCCGATGATTTTTTTAACAGTTCTGTGGCAGGCTTTCACAGGACTGCATGAACAACACAGCCAGAGGTAGCAGGCAGCTGAATTGCCTTAGAGCGCTGCATTTTTTAACCGTTTTCTCTTTTCAAGTCTACTGCAAGATGTTTGGAGAGCTGACGGAGAGCAGAACGTTGTGGCAGGAGTAAGGAGAGGGCATAACTTGACACTGCAAGCCTCATCTTACTGAGGGAAAAAAGACAAAGCTGAAGAGCAGCCTGGTCTCTTGAAATTCTTCTTTGAAAGTAACTGGATACCAAGCATATTAAATTACAGTCTTTAATGAGACAATTTAGTTAGAGCCTCTCAAGTTCATAATTTTTCATTTGTCTATATGCTTTGCTGGGATGAGGCACCTGCCTCTACAGGAGTTATGCTTCCTTCCCTTCCTTCCCCCCATACACATACCACCGCAAATCTGAAGGGATATTTCAATCACCACTTTGATAAAGGAGATCATTTTGGCATACAGGTGATCTCCTAGCAGATTAAGGATATTTACTTTCTTCCTGATGGATCATTCCCAGAGATACCAGCACAACGCAACCTACGCAATTAGTTTTCACAGGTGGCTGTTTTGCCTCCAGTAAAACTGCTTTCTTTCTCCTCCTGCAAGTCATAGCAGAGCAAATGTATATAAAAACATTTCAGATATGAAATAAACACTTTCATAAAAGCAGCTGTGATGCAATGTATCATTTCTGTCTGACCTGAGCTATGGAATGAACTTTTGTTGCCAGGATCAAAGATGGTAAGGGTAGAGTGGAGGATGGGGGGCAGGACAGGGCTGGGGGAAGATCAGGGCTCAGAATAGCACAGTGTAAAATAACCTCAAATACTCAAAGGGTAGATGCCAGCTTGGTGCAAGCACACACTCTCTGTGTACTCTGCTCGGCAATCTGTACAACCAAGCTCATGCTGCCGTGCACGACAAATCAAGACAGTTGTCTGCAACGTACTCTGTACAGCCGAGAGTTATGGAAAGACAGGCCCCTGACAGATTATGTGCCACAGGCAGCAGTGAACTTCCCAAAGAATAATAAAAAGCACATCTGAAGCTGTAATTTCACCCTCACACCCTTTTACTGGTCACTGTCTAGAAAAGTATAAAAGAAAAACACTTTTTAAAACTGCTGTCTCCCATTTTCAAGAGCTGTACTTTCAAGATACTACAATGTCAATGCAGAAATCTCAAACTAAACATACATTAAAGATGTTTCTATGTCAAGGGTCTCAAACCCTTACACAGTAGGGGTTCAAACGTAATTTTTTCCCAAGTTCTTTCACGACTACCATATATAGCAACTTGACCATATTATTCAAACATCTGGCAAGCTTCTTCGAAAAAGAATTTTTTTTTAGTGTTAGAAGAAAAGTTAGAAGAAAAATCTTACTTATTTCTGTTAAGTATCTCCTCCTTTACATGCTCATTGTATGGAGCCTACAAAGGTATTTGAACATTCAGGCCCCAAAACTGATGTGGATTTTTTACAAAATTCCATGTGCAAACCTAACCATGATGGATCAGGTCTCACTTCTAGTTGGTACCACTAAACTGCTTACAAGCCCCTTGTGAGCCGGAGTCTTCCACAAGGTGCAAATTGAGCAAGAAAACTGTCCTTAAACATTTTTTCACACATTTTGCTTTTTCTTTCAAAAAATGCAATGCATGAATTAATGTTCTAATGCCAGGGGGAAAAAAAAACCGGGGGGGGGGGGGGGAAAAAGTTTTTGACAA
>NW_008825114.1:3727485-3734504 GCF_000699105.1 Pygoscelis adeliae
GAACAATTACAATTTTTATCCAGGTAATTTTGCGCAGCATAACACATCAACTGGGCATTACTACTAGAGGTTTCAATATTATTTAGGGCAGAAGCTTTTAGCCTTTTCAGAAACATAAAGAAAAAAGTATCTGTGACTAAAATCGTGATGCTCTTTCATGTAAAAGTTTGAGTTTGGTATTGATTGCTAGGTAGGTATGTACACCACAGCGGCTTCATCCTCAAACTCAGTGCAGAAAACATAGCCAGCAGAGGTCTACAGCTCTCCTAACAAAAATCATTACTGACTAAAACTAACAATGCCAGTTTAGTAAATTAGTCTGTAGTTCAACCAGTAATTAAGATCTCAGTGATGAGCTGTGTAAGGTAGATTTATGGGGACATACTAAATCTATGGGGATAAACTACTGTAGATATATGCATGTTACATAGTGATTAACTGCAAAAAGGTCAAAGGCCCAAATCTGTCATTCTTCTTCATGCAAAGTGTTTATGAAAGCAATCTCTTCTGTAGATAGCAGAATTGACCAGAACGGTTTTCCTGTGTAATCTAAATATAAAAGTCTGAGTGATACTCCGAAGAAATACAAATAACTGCAAAAATGTGGTCAGGCAAATTTATGTAAATACATATATTTAGTAACTTGTATGAACACATTTTTTCCTAGTCTGTAAAGAAAAGTTTCGCTAAATAAATTGGAGAGTGATGGACATTTGTGTAGGGACTTCACCTTCAAAAAGGGCCAAAGGAATAAGTAATACAAAAAAGTTTGAAAAGATTACTATGAAAATTTGTAAAAACATGTAGGTTCATTATTAAAACACCAGCAACATGCTTATCCAGGGCCAACCTACTCATTTTGGAAACTAAAAGATACTTTTACTTTAATTAGCTTTGAAGAGCTTATATAGTTAAGAGAGAATGAGAAACAGATTCTAGCCCTTCTATTACAGCTACATTTGTTTATTAAAGTTGCACACCTGTGCAGATTGACTCAAGGCAAAAGTGCAATTGAGGACATAGTTTGGCCTGTAGAATATTTGTTACTGGTAACAGATGAGAAGGAACAAGCGCTGTGCTGCTATAACAACTCAGGCTAAGTTTGCAAGTTGACAGAGTGGAAATCAGACAAAGATATTTTACACTGTGTTGCTCAGACACAGAGAACTTTACTTTCTCAGGCTGACTAATTTTTAGAGTTACAGCACACTGTCATACCAACCTCTGCACCCCAATTAATACTGCCATTCACAGCAGGTTTCTAAAGATAACCTAAACTAACTCAACTTTTATGATGCAATCAAAACACTTCGAAGAAATTAGGGTTTGATTTTGTGTTACTAGGGAGCTTATCTTTCTTCATACCTTTACCATAGAAAGGCACTTGCCACAGAAAAGAACCAGCAACTTCTGATTGCCTAATGACTAATGGCTGCTGACCACACCAGTATCAGATGTAAAAAATACTTCACAGATCTGTGGCTTCATGGCTTCACTATCATTTTCATTTTGAAGAAGAAAGAAATAATGCCTAAGAGAGGCAAGGAGAAATAGCTGAGGTTTGTTCATTTCCTCCATTCATTACCACCACTTCAGCAAGCCAAAAATGGTTTCTTGTTCCCTCACTTAAAATGATCTTAAAAGAGACATTTGTCTTCTAAAGCTGTATCGTATCAATTAATAAATCCAATATCATATTATATCTTTTAACAGCATAATGTTTACAAGTAACCCATTCTTCTTTATCCTAGTTTATTACCATTCTTCTACTCCTCTGAAGTAACTCCTTGTCCCCACTATATTAAAATCCAACCACTTTTCTCATCACTTGCCTATTTGAGGAAGAACTGAGACAACAAGAGGGAATGTATTCCTCTTCTTAACTTCAAAGAGGACGCCGAGAGCTGGTAGCAAAAGCTGCAGAAAGTCCAGCGCTGTTCCTGGGCTGGAACATGCTCAGAGCAGATGGCACCTTCCAAGGAATTTGTCTGCCGAAGTCTGATGTGACTGTAAGTTAACATGCAAACTGAGCCTTCACAAAGGCTTAAAACTTGGCCACATTCAGGCATTTTTTCACAAGAACAGCAACAGGCATCCCCTGACACCAGAATGACCTCTATGCCAAATTTCAAGACTTTGCTCAAAAGCATAGAGGCACCATAGCTTCTCAATAAAACAGCTGTAAGATGTATTTATTACAATCCAACATATTATTGTTTAATCTCATTTTTAGGAATGTTTAGCCCTGTTTTGCTGAAACTTCATAATAAAATTCAGCTCCAGGTGACACTCTGCATGGAAAAGTCAAATCTCAAAGAAGTAAAGCTTGACCAAGTTATAAGCAACGGGAAGCATACTTGTAACAGGATCCTGGCTACCTCAACTCTCTAACAGTGTTACCAGGTCCACTTAGAATAAAAAGAAAGAATGAACATTTTAAGAAAAAGAAAGCAGCTGCACCTTTAATTCAGACATTTTAGAATTGTAGTAACATGAATACAGCAAAAGTCTTTATCTGGGACAAGAGCTGAAAATATCTTTCCAGATCGCTGCCAAACAGACAATGAATAGTAGCCAAGCTTGATATCCAATATGGGTCTTCATAGGGTACAGTGACAGCGTTTAGCCTCTTAAGGGATTTGTCTTTGAAACGATTCTGGCTGACAAACTTCTGGGCCCAAAAGAAGATGAGCAGTCTCATTTTCTGTCCAGCTGGTTGAAGCAGAAGCCTAAGCCACTCTTCTTATCCCGAGAGACACTTCATATTCACTGTTTTTTAAGGAGTGTTTGGGGTTCAGAACGGTGCTCAGCTGACTTATGGTTGCATATCTCTCTTTCTGCCTACCACAGCAATATGGAAAAGACAAGGTCAGATTTTAAGATTACCACGATGAATGGAGGCTTTGCTTCACACTTTAGATGCACTCTAAGAAGGCCTACAATAGAGACATACATAATGTCCTCTGCCCCGTAAGAAGGGACGCTCCTTTGCGACTTCTTCCAGTGCTGTGACTAGGAAAAATGCCTTCCTCCTATAAACTCTGCCCAGTATCATGCCAAATAAAAAGGCCATGCAGAAATCTTGTTTTCATATTGCCCATCAAGTCTTCAGAAGCAGGCAGCACACTTGACTCACTGCAAGGTGATTTGCCTCTGTAAATGTGCTTTTGAGAATGCTGGCAAGAAGCCAACTGTACATGGTAGTAACGCAATATAAAGTAGATGTAAAGGGAACAATGTACAGTAAAAAACTAGTTAAATCACACAAGCCAACATTACACAAATAAAAAAAAAAAGTGCAGCGTTTCTTTAGCAAATATAAAATAAAGAATTTATGCATTGAGGTCCTATATCATAAATATGTAGAATCAAACTAAACTATTAAAGTACTGTCTCTACTGGGGGACTTGTATGACTTTGAAGGAACTGTGTATTGTAGCCTGTCTCAGGGGACCCTGCTTCTTGGAAAGATTGAACATCACAGGTATTCTAGCTCCACTCAGTACTTACACATTGGGATTCTGGACAGATTTGTATCTCAATTCTTGGACTCTATGAAGTGGTCCACCTTGGCATGGGATAACAGGGAGTCTTTGCACTTCTTCCAACTTAATGTATAGTCAAATACAGGAGTCTAACTCACTTTTAGTTATGTTGCGTAGCATAGGATGGCTGCTGGAAAAACATTATGGGAAAGGATTGAGGCTAGGATTTTCAAAAACACATAGGCATTTTGAAATGTATAGATATCAGCTATTTACCAACTCACACATTTCAAGAAGTTAATGAAATCAGAATCTCAATACCTGTGTAATATTATAAAGAGAAATAAAGTAATTGAAAGCTACTACAGGGCTAGCAAATGTATATGTCAAAAATGCAAAGCTTTCCCTGTAGATGAGAAGGGCACTGAGAAAAGGTAACTGTTCACTCCTTTGAAATAAAACTGATATACACAGATTCTTACGACTTTACACTGTTTTGTGGATATCACAAATTATCAGTGTTTCTGATAATGATCATATTCCATATTCTTTTGCAGTAATTAATTCAGTTGATTGCATATCAACTTTTTTTTGCTAAAAAAATACATGGAACAGAGGAAAGTACTTTCTCCAGAACTTACTGGAGAAAGGTAAGTGAGGAACAGTATCTTACCTGAAGCCTGATCTAACCTAGGGAAGCGCAACAGAACAGATGACTCCAACACAAACATTTCTGCAGCTGAACTGAGCACAGGCTACAGTTTTGCTGCAAGAAGTCACAGCCTCTAGCCAGCATTATTCAACTGGAAGTTTTTGTTGTAGATCTGGCCCTTGCCTCATAAGAAGATATTTCAGGAAATATTGGACTAGGAATCTTACAAGATCAAGCCAATACTTTCTTTCTCCAACTGGAGCAGAAAAAGTGTAAAAATTGACTGACTTGCAGTATTTCAGCATTTCTGGTCCCAGATGGAAATATGAACTGGAGAATACGTCAGAAGAAAAAAAAAAATTAGTGAAAATCCAGTTAACTATTTTGCCCCCTTCAAAATTTTTCTGATTCAAGGTTGGCTTTAACTAGCTGATAGACTGTTATCTCAAGCAGTGTTCACCAAAGCATTTAAAAATTGTTCTTCTTGAAGCACATATGTTTGAACAAAGCCTAGTATCAGTGACAGCGAAAATGCCACCAGCCTCTTGTTTAGGATTTTTCTATTTACACATAAGTGATTCACATTTGTTGCCACATTCATCTTATTCTCTGTTGTCTATTATCAGTTCCTTTTCAAGGTCATTGTTTCTCATGCTTGTAAGTGTGATTATTATTCTTTGCTCCATGCAGCTTTGTATTTGGACAAGTTAGAAGACATAAAGGAACAAACATATGAACCAGTCCAGACTGCTCAATGTCAGTGCTTTTTTTTGCTATTGTATTCCATCTCTCCCATTGTACCTAAAATTTTTATCAGTGAAGAAGGTTTTAGATCTTGTGTGAAATATGTCAGAAACTCTTACAAAAGAAAAGGATGATAACATCAGAGAAGTGTCTCTGTTAATCACCAGCTCCATATGCTATTATTTGCATTGTTCAAATCTATTACAGGGATGGTTACAGCCATCTTGAATAAATATAACAAAATATAAGGAAAAGGAGTTGGACTTTTACATGCCAGTAAAAGTTTACATTACTTTTTATTTCACATTCAATTTAACATCTCTTGTTTTTTCCTTAGAAGAGTGCTGAGCCATCAGATTGGTGCCCTAGGGACTGTTACCTTAAAGCTCTTTTGACTTAATTTTTTTTTCCATGATTATGACATACTGTGCAGCTGAGAAATTGAAAGACCATCAAGAAAACAAGGAACCATGCTGCAAATACACAGCTAATCATTCAGTGTTTTAGAAAGTCTTAAATATAAACTAACCACATAATGTCTTTTTTTAATTTTCATTTGGTTCCTTTCCAGACAAAATTGTCACCAACTTCAAAACAGGGAATATGATAAAAAGGCCAGAATGAAACTGTATAAGGCACTTAGCAGTAAAGTTTTTAGTAAATATACTTTGCAGGCTGACCTTCTTTTTGTCCTAGCAGTCAATCTGAGATGTTTTGTTTTGTTTTGTTTTGTTTTGTTTTGTTTTGTTTTGTTTTGTTTTGTTTTGTTTTGTTTTTAACAGGAAAAATGTGAATGTCTTGGTTTGCTACCACATTTTTCTATTGGTAGATATATGGTTGGTTTAGTTGGTTTTTTTTAACCAGGCCTGGACAGAAGACAGGTCTCAATCCTATGCATGCATCTGAATGAGACATCAGTGCTACAATAGTAGCACTATTTTGGAACAGAGTTGAAGGACCAACATCTTGATGTTCACATCTGATACCTGTCAATCAAGGGAGAAAAACAAATGGGATAAAATGGAACTAATGCCTGAAGGCAGGAATTGATGTATGGAGAGTCTTACAACCTCAGCTTCCTGGAGCAACAAGAAAAGTGACAAAACGAATGTTTCTGGGTCAGCCTGTTTGCCACATGAAGATGTACAGAAGCTGCACCTTCCTGTTCTTTCCTAAAAGTATTTGATTACTTGAACTTTGAAACAGTTCTGCATTCTGTTCTCTTTTTTTAACTGTATTATAACAGACCCTAGCTATACAAATCCTAAAGGGATAAGGTTTCTGGCAGGTCAGCAAGCTTCCATGGGCTTGCTGAAGGAGCACAATAAAAAACAACGTTGTTAAGATTGAGGAAAAAAATTTCTTAGACCACTGCAGCAAGGAGCTTCATTTCATTCATGAAATGAAAAATGAATGTTTGAACTTGGGAAGTCATTAGCACTTTGCTATCTTATGAAGCATGTAATCCTACTGTGTTCAGACTAAAAAATCAAATCTAAGCTAGTAAAAAGAACATTCTGGTAAATAAACTCTTGCTTTGAGCTTTTATGACTCTTATTTACTGAAAAAGACTGACGAAGTTCACAAGTCAAACATACCAAATGCTTAAGTGTGCATATTTGTAAAGAATATATGGACGTGCTTTAAGCTGTCTGTCCTTTTAAAACTAATACTAACTACATTTTAAATGGCAATGAAAGGTCAAATGGCTTGTATATCTTGCCATGTACCAGTAAAGTTCCATGGTCAAGGAGACTGTAGGACAACCCCCTGTCTGCATGTACCATATCGGTCTGCAAAAGAATCGACGAACTACCATTGCAGGTAACAAACAAAACATAGAGGCAAGAGTCTCATAACATCATCTTTTATGAAGTACATTCACCTGTGTCTTGTGATATTTTATGCCATCTTTAGTTTAACAAGCATCTATTTCTTTTAAGTAATTTGTACTATACATACACACAATCTATTGATTTCTGCCAACTGAGGGATTTTCTTTCTCCACAGAAAGACAATCTATGCATATACAGGTTTGAAAGCTGGGATGGAAGCTCCAAGTGTTTTAATAGCCCATTATCAAAAATCACCCCTTGGCAACAAAAGCCCAGACCACTGGCTTGAGATCAAATCAAAGA
>NW_008825114.1:3734521-3764646 GCF_000699105.1 Pygoscelis adeliae
GGGAGGGAGAGGGAGGTGTTCTAAAAAGCTTACGATCAGAGGAAGAAAAAAATCTGGAAAGGGTAAAAGATGAATCAGTTCCATTTTCAGTCCAATCTACTTGTCTCTCACATACAAATCCACTGGATTTTCTAAGTGTACTCTTATTTAAAAAAAAAAAAAAAAAAAAGGACTGATATTTGATATTTGTAATTTTTCAATAAAGAAGAAAAAAATCTCACCAGAAAAAAAAACTGTATTGAGAGGTGACAGGAAACAAGACAGCATTTTGTCTTAAATTTGCACAACCTAATTTATAGTAATAAAGCAGAATCTAAGAGTTCTGGCAAATGTCAGTGCACTCATGTTCATTACATATGTTGATAGGTATGAAGCAAAGTCTCTGTAGGCCCTGCAAAAATTGCACACAGCCGATTTAATGCAAACCAGAAGTCACTGCCTGCTGGATGAACATTCGGTTTCATTCCCACATGGATATTAAGACAAAGCGGGGGGCGGGGGCTTCCTCCTCTTTTATTTACAGTTAAAGGGTGGGTCTTGAGGAATGAGCATGAGGCCAGTGAAGGATGGATTTGGTTTATGGGAAGACACCTCCCAGCCTCCCATTCTCCAGCCACCGCAGCGAAAGCGCCTGGGTTGTGTGTAACCTCCTCCCCCATCTCGCATCTGCCTTGCCCAATCTCGTCTGGGCCCGCTCCAATAACAACATCTGCTTGGCAGCTTTTCAAACCCATGGATAGTTATCTAACTGAGGCTTTTGTGCTGCACTGTTTATTCTATGTGAAGAAATGCCTCCTTAGTTGAAAGAGTACTTTAGAAAAGCTGTGCAGCTATTAGCAAGTGAAGCACAAGGCTAATAACCCCCACCTGCTCATCAAATTAATTATGACATCTGAGTCATTATAACTCAGAAAGAACACACGACTGCAGACTTGTCACATGTAGAAATAAACACACTCTGCATTAGGGGAGGGAAATATATAGCAAAAAGGTCCAGAAGAAGAACATCTAACCCTCCACATTCTGGTTATTAAGAATGTGCATTATTAACTTCCCAAAGGCAAAAACTAAAGGAGAGAAGCTAGGAGTGGATAAAATTTTCCCGCAGAACACATCTCTACACCTCTGTATGGGCTTTGTGAAGAAGAGGAGAAGAAAAACATATTAACACAGTGATCTTCACAGCAGGGCTGTAAATCAGCATGTTCTTTTCTGAGAAACCTTGTTTCCATAAGATTCCATAACAACCTCGTGGGAGAGGTGCACATATCATCTTGCCCCCCACCCAATTCGATTACTCCAAATGTAACACGCATATCTTTAGTTAAGATATCTTTTCAGACTGGAACACACTTAACAAGGACACTTAACAAAGTAGGGAAAATACCATGGAGAAAAAGTTTAAAGTCTAAGCCAAACTTGAACTCTCTGGCAAATAGCAAAAGGAATAAAAATTTCAAAATGTAAAGTATCTGCAAGATTCCACTAAGTTCAGACTGTAAAGGATAAAGTACTGCCACACTTCATACTCAGATGTTGCCTACTAATCTGATTATCAAAGCTATTGGATCATTATGCCACAATTCATGTAGATGATAGTTTCTTTCTTTCAATCACAAGTATGAATTCAACTCAAAAGGTTAAATTATGCATTCGCTTGTTACACTTCTAAAGGTCTCTGGCATTTATACACATGGGATGCATTTTCTGTACTTTGTAGCACTTTTCTGGAAAGAATCATGATTTTTTACTGTAAAAGACACAGCCTTGCACCTCACTGTGTACTTCACTCTCAAAAGTGGTTCTTAAATGCAAAGTGAAATTGATGGCTAATTCATTTTAAATAATTCTCAGACTTTCTTATTATCAAAATTATGTTATAGGTAAACAAACCATTAATACATTCATGTATTGTGTATAAGTTTAGTGAATAAAAAATGTCAGGCACTAAATACATAAAAGTTGGAAAAGTGTTTGTCTTGCATTAGTCCCAACTCATTCTTTGTCAACAGCACTTCCTCCAGAACAGCACACAGAACAGCCGAGTAACTTCTCTATTACAAAGAGCCCACCTTCAAGAAATGTCTCTACCACAAGCACTTTTTTTATCAGTTAGAGGAACAGAAAACATTTTCTAAGTAAGCCACAAAACACAACCCAAAAAGTAGATGGGATATTACCTGAAGGTCAGCTTCACCTACACCATTTCTCACATTAGTGCATATTTTTCACTGTATTAGTAGCAACCACCACCCTTTGCAAATAAAGACCTCCAGCATTATTTCTGGTGAAAAAATGCTGTAGAATTAACTTTCAGACAAGATGATACTGGTTGTCTAGCCTCTTTATATTTTTAAGTAATATGTATGCTAATTATTGAGACAACCATGTTGGAACCTCATTTTACCTCCCTGTTTTTATCTGGTTTTACTTCAATTATATACTTTTCCTATTCGAAAGAAGATTTTGATTGATTTATTCAACTTTTTCATTTAGCCCAAAGTTGAGAGGCATAAAAAGAAAGTAAATATTAAAATGGTAGTCCCAGCTTTGCTTTTGCCAAATAAGAAGACTGATACTCATCCTAGAAAATAAATTACTATCACTTGAATGTGTCAGTGCTGTAGAACCAGAATAAAGCAGAAACAGGAAATATATTAATCACACAGGCAGGCTGTTCTGCACAGATTTATATGCCTGGGAGGATGAGTCTCACATTCAGCCTTCTCAAAAGCTCCACTTTTTAAGAAATCATCTTCACTGGGGACTTGATGTGTTGATATTGAAGCCTATGGCTTCCTTCACAGTAGGATTAGGTTTGTAGACAGCAAAACTGAGAGTGCTCCTCCCTGCTACACTCATACTCCCTGCCACAGAACTGTTTGCACTGCCGTCCGTGCAACCTGTTCCTGCCCTGTCTGATCCACATGCACATATTGCTCCTTCACATCACAAAAAAACACCAGGAAAACTGTGAAGAAATAAAGCAAAGAAGAGCATGGTGCATTCAGGATTCTCACTGATTTTAGTTTAATGGACTATTTGAGAAAAAGGAAAAATGATACATGTACAGTTTTTATTCACTGATACAATCATGAATAATTCAATTTGCAGGAATGTACTGCTTCTGTTCTTACTGTAAGAACCCACAAAATACATATTCCTCTAGGATATGTTGCCCTGCAGAAGCATTTAAGCAAAGCTATGAAGCACACTAAATCTGGCCTTGAGCTAATATGTTTAGGGGTTTCTAACAGGAAAGGACAGGAAAATTTGTTCTCAACTGGTACACTGTTAACTGAATTTACAACAGTGTGCATGACAAACATTTCAGTGATATCATCAAGTTACAAAATACCTAGTAAATCTGGATTTCATCTGAATGCTCTATCTATTTTTCCCAAAATATTCTCTCATCAGAAATTAAAGTAAGTAGAGGCACAGAATTCATCCCACATCAGAGTGGGAAGAGTTAATGCTAAACTGGTCAAAATATTTTTAAGGTTATTTTTTAATAACTAGTTCCCACAGTTATGGAATTCCTTTACCATGATGAATAATAAATATGTATTCCAGAAAAACACAGCTAGAGTATATGAAAGGTTGTGCACCCACATACAAACACGCACACAGACACACACATTGCACACACATTATGTATGCTGAAGTGGAAGAAGGGAACGGTATGCAAAAAAGTGTGGTCTGTGATAACCACACATGAAAAACAGTTCTACATAGAATTTTCTGACAGGTTGCTAGATTTAGCAGCATTGTCACTGAACTCTTAAAAATGCCAAAGGACATGTGTGTGTCTTTCTCAAAATTCTGCAGTTCCTAGATCTTTACAAAGCACACTACTTCTCATATCCACTTAATCTCTGCACACATCTCCACCCCTGCTTCCTTCCCAATGGTATGTGGTCTTGAAAATACAAATGTTCAAGTTTCCTGGAGCTGATCAAAAGAGGAAAAGTCCCACTCCCAAGAGGCAAAACTAAAGGCTCCCAGTGCCCCCGAAGTTGTTAACTACAATACAACATAACGTGGCACTTCACCATAATTAGCAAGAGGGAAACAGTCTTTTTTTCACCTCCAATGGCATTAAAGAGATAAGCCAATGAATTCCAGATCGTATCTGAATGCACAAAGGTGTCTGACCAAGAAAGTGCTTATATGGGCAAGGAGTGACATTTTGTGCAACAAAGCAGGAAACAAAAAAAAAAAATCAGAGCAACACAAATCTGCTCAAAACCAGTTGTAGCTGCAGATATTGTTAGCAGCAATAGTATTAACATGCAACTGGGGGGGGGAACACATCCAAGAAAAAAGTCCTGTGATTACTTCTTCCTCTTTAAATTTTTATTGATAAATGTGGTCTGCAGAATTCCTCCTAATTTTATAAATGGTGTCCTCCTCCTTTATATGGATATATTCTTTCTAAAAGTGCCACTTTGGGTATTCAAAATGTTTTAGACTGAAAAGGCTTCATTCTCCAGCTTTTTGTAAATAACATTACTTGTGTGAACAATGCCGAGTGACTTTCTTTTCCTTTATCTGTCCATCCAGCTTTTGCCCCTGTGCCATAAGTCACTTTGAAAGTGAAGAACCAGAGACAGAAGCAAACATTTACTTCTCTGCAGCCATTCATCATGAAACTTGTCGACAGCAGTTCCAACACCTGGGGGCTCCTATGGCAGTTTTGATTTAACAGAAAAGGACAAAATGCATTACATACTCAGCTTATTCAGGTTTTTGTGCGGGAGGAGGGGTGTAAAACACAAGCAAAAGTAGCACATAAAACAGGCCTGCTAATGGCTCGAACCCCCCGACTGCAGAGCAAATCACACACAAACAAGGGCAGTAGTTTCCTCTTGCTGATCTATCGATGTGCCTTAATGATTTTCTAAAGGAACCACATCAAAGAGGGAAACAATTGTTCAGTTAACCATGCCTATTCATTCTTGGGTTTCTCTGCCGAGATTATCAACCATTTCAGCAGCACTTTTCTATAAAGCAGACACCAGTCCACCAGAAACCAGACTAAACCCTCAGTCTTCTCTTTTACACCAGTGAGACCACATTCTTCGGCAGGCACTTCTGACAAAACTTTTATTCCAGACTTAAACTGGTTAATCACAGTGGTAGCTCCTAGTCTTTCGGGGGCAGTGTTTACCATTTGCAGACCCCTACTTGTCCATGCTCAACATCATTAATTAGCATGTGCTCCAACCACAACAGTGCTTGGAAGGAACACTGCAGAAGCCAACACTGCCACAGCCCTCCTCTGAAATGCAGGACAGCAGAGAGGGGGACATCCAGCACTAGCACAGAATAAAAAGGAAAAAACTCCAAGTTTGGGGGGTTTGGTTTTTGTGGTTCGCGTTTGTTGGGGTTTTTTTGTTCATGTTTTCATATATTCTGCCTTTTGATACAGCATCCTTCGGTGCCAAAAACAAGGAGACACTGTAACAGCCATTCCACCACTGCTAGATAAGGAGTGTCCAAATGTGTTGTCCTGCCTGTAACTACACTTTCTATTTCTGTTCTGAATCACGCTCAATTACAGATTACACCAACAGGGTGTATGTTTCTGGTGCTGGGTGCCAAAATTATTTTAAAAAGCAATGTAGCTCACTGTCATTACGCCAAACCAAAACTGTCAGTGCCAAATGTGGCACTACTGCCAACAGTTGTCTACTGTTAGACTATACCACCCATTGTGGGATCATTCTTCCTCTCTGTCTATGCAGTAAAGTGGCTGGACTCTGTTCTCCCAGAGTGACGCATCAGTGCTTTACTCAAAACTGCAAACTCATTTTTGGACATGACAGAAGCCTTTTTTCCCCCAGCTTTCCCCCAGCTGACAATTCACTTAGAAGATTTTAGGCATAATTGAGAACACAAAACTACATGTACAAAACTGGACTTTTGACAATGAAGCCCCTAAAAATGAAGATTTTATGATTTTATCTGAGAACACAATTTAATCTTTCTTGCTGGTGTACTGGAATGCCCAATTTTTCATTTTCATTTCATAGACTTCAAGAAAAGTATCTTTTTTTCCATCAGCTTAAAATTAATATTGTAAGGGTCAAATTTGAAAAACTTACACCCAATCAGCAAGCCAAAACAGAACACAGAACACTTAAAAAACTGGTCCATAGCTTCTGGACTCTTACATATACTCCTTATCAAGATTTATTGACAGTTCCAAAACCACAACCTCTGAAATACCACAACAATTTCCTATTTTAGGAACAAGGTAATACAGCAGTCTCCAAGAGAGCACAATGCAATAACCACGGAGAATTGCAGATTTTATGCTGATAACCACTGCACTGCTTTTTATCCAAGTGCTTCGAAGTGTCTTACAAACATGATTAAGCCTTACCACGACTGCGAGATAAGCAAACGTATTAAGAGTTTTAGTCTAAGAGCTGAGCAGCTGAGGCACCTACTGATGTCCGAAGGAGTTTTGCCTTTGATCTCCATTCAAGCAGGAATTAATGAGGAGCTCAGTAATGAAACTGAAGAACCTGACCCAAATTCACAGAGAATTGTTTGTAGAGAACCCAAGTTCCTGACCATTCACTGATAGGAGCTAAGACAGACATTTTACACTCTGAATGGGTGTATGCAAAATGAAAATGGATCTTTGAAGTATTTGACAAATTTATACACAGGTCCGAACACATGCATATGGCATTTATTATCAGTCATAAAAAAAAACTCTTGAATAACCTAAACTGGAAAAGTAATCCAAGAGCCAATCTTTTATATCATTTTAATAGAAATTTACCTCAGGAAATTAATTTCCCTGGTTTGAAGTTAGGGATATATATAAAAATTGTATTCATTACATTGGATGCATTTTTGTGATCCTGTAACTGTAGAATAGCATTAATTGTAACATTCATTTTCATGTTATTTTTCATGTACTTCTACAAATTTTTAATCCCAGTTCTGCTAATGATTAATTGTTAGCGTCACAGAAATCATTACCGAGGAACTTTTTTTCTATTAAATGTTCAAGAAAAAAATGACTGAATTTTATTCTTGGCATTGTCAATGGAATTTTAGAGCAAATAAGTCGGGTTTTAGCCTTCTTTTTAAAACTCCCAAATATGGACTATATATAAACAGCTGAATTCTCTCTTCAGCAGCCCATCCACATCATTTACACAGGAAAATATGGTAGCTTCCAAGACGTATTTCATTTAACAGTCTGTCTACACTGGGCAATCACTACAGCGTTGTCCAGAGTTAGCAATGCCATCATGTTACTAAACTCTGCCAATGCAATAAATTTCCCTGCACAAAGGCACTCAGCACAAGTTGAGAATGTTCACACCAAGAGCTGGTACAAAGTTTTTACTGGAGCGTAGAAGAGAGTAGCTAACTTTGCAGCTGTGCTTATTTAGCTTACTTTAAACTGCTTTCCATACAGAGAGAAAACCCTAAACTCATTTGAAGGATAATAAATATATCACACTACTGTCCTAAAATCGCAATTTCTCTATTGTTTGGGGGAGGGGAAGGGGTGGACGAGAGTTCTGGCCTGAAAGAATGGTGGCATTTAGTTTTGGAGCCTCCAACCACAACATGAAAGTAGGCAAATGCAAAGTTTTATGTCAAAAGTTTTGAAATAAACAAATCGGTCCTGTAATACTAAACCACAGTTTCCCACACAGATGCCAAATAGCTGTTTACCTACACTAACACAGATTTCACTCACCTCCATGATTTAAGCTCACCCAAATCCTCAGTTGACGCAACTGCTGACACGTCGCAACCTCCTTACACGTAGAGCTATGTTTGAAAACTGTGTTCAAAGCAGTCAGTGTAATTGTTAAAAGTCTTTTTGTTCCATACCAAGTCTTTGAGAAATTCCTTGCAGACTACATTTCAGATGCTTTGCATATCTGATGCATGAAGGAAGAACAGGAGTGTCTCACTTCCTTCTTCATTACCTATTATGGGACAGCTTAATGCCCCATGGGGTATGCAGCGAATAGAGTTGTCTTCCAACAGGAAAGAACATCCTCTAATGCTGAGTGTACTGGGTGTAGGTGTCCAGGTGTTGGGACTGCAGGGGTGGCCTCTGTGGAAGAGTTAGGGGCTGCCCCATGCTGGACACAGCCGGCTCCAGCCGGCTCCAACAGACCCACCGCAGGGCACGGCTGAGACCCTCAGTCAAGATGGTAGTGCCTCTGGGAAAATGTATTTAAGAAAGGGCAAAACAGTGAGGAATGAGGGAAAAAAAGTGTGAGAAACAGCCCTGCGAACACCAAGTTCAGAGAAGAAGGATATGGAGGAGGTGCTCCAGGACCACCGTGGAACAGATATTTCCCTGCAGCCTGTGGAGAGGATCACACCAGAGCAAATGTCCACACTGCAGCCCATGGAGGACTCCACACTGGAGCAGGCGGATATTTCCTAAAGGACTGTAGTCCGTGGAGAAGATCCACACTGGAGCATGGGAAAAGGAGGAAGGAGAGGCAGAGAGGAGCTGTTATGGACCGACCAGAACCCCAATTCCCCATCCCACTGCATCACTAGGGCGGGGGGTGGAGGGAGGTAAAGGAGTCAGGAATGAAGGAGTGAAGTTGAGCCTGGAAAGAAGCGGGAGGTGGGGTAAGGTGGTTTAGTTTTTTCTTTGTTTCACCATCCAACTCTACTTCAATTGGTAATAAATTAGATTAATTCTCCCCAAATTGAGTTTGTTCTACCTGTGAGGGTAATTTGTAAGTGACCTCCCTGCCTTTATCTCGACCCACCAGCTTTCTTGCCTTATTTTCTCCTCTGTCCTGTTGAGGAGGCAGAGTGAGAGAGCAGCTGGGTGGGCATCTGGCAGCCAGCCAAGGTCAACCTACCACACTGAGAAAAGACAAAATGGGCTTTGTCTTTTTCTTGTTGTGACAGAATATGCTGTACTTGCCTGTCTGTCCTTGTAGTAGTGTCCAGACTAAAAGCCAGAAGCTCAGCTTATGGCATAAGCTGTCCTTCATCACTCTCACCTTTCAGCACACTCTCTGCTCATCAATAAAAAAACCACAATGAAAACTGTCAGGTGACAATATTTCCACATCTAAGATTTTGGAGTCCAAGAAAATGTAGATTTGTCTCTCGGTTTTTATATGATGTCTGTCATTGTTCTGCTGAAGTATGGACATAAGTATGGAACACAGAGTACTGTTGCATCTACCTCACTTTCCTGTACATACAGTTTACAATCAAAAAATTTATTTGTTCACAAAAAGATTTGTCCAACACAGCAAATTAACCAGGACAGCTATTCTGGTATAATATAATATCCCTTTGGAAAGCTTGCTTTGGAATAAAAGCATCTTTTCCTCTTCTAAAGCACCTTCTTTGCACTTCTAAAACACTTGTGCCCACAACAGTAACTTATACTGCAATAACTACTACAGAATAAATTACTTAGGATTTTGTATATTTACGTCTAGAGTGGCAAATAAGCATGAAAGAAACAAGATCACTCTTTTGAAACTAAAGGACAAACTCAAGCCCCTTCAAAAACTGAAGCAGCTGATTATTTTGTGCATTATATTTCAAACTATTAGAACATTACATCTGTTTTGTAAACTTAAGATTTTAACCAGATCAGTTCCCACACTAAGTTCATCCTCTGACCACCTAAACACTTCCTGCCAGCATGAAATAGAGATCAGCAGAGCGGTAAGACAAACAACCACCAGCGCCAGGGCGAGAGAAGGTTCCTGTGGGAAGCTGGGTGGACAGGACCGGTGGGGAAGGCCCCCTTTTTGCAGCAGCTATCCATGAGGTCATCTCAGCTGTTTCATGGAGTTGCACCCTTAAATTTATCTGAATATTTGAAACACTTCACTGTGAAATAAAAGATGTGCCAGAGCCTAAGGGGATTAACATAAGGAACAACGGTTACTATGGGAGGAAAAAAACCTGATTTCTTGACTGTGGGATTTATTTTATGGAGGAGTTTGTACCCAACTTTTGAGGTCTCTAAGCGCTAGTCAATCCCCTATTTTAAATATTCAACAGAAAGAGAGTAAAGAAATAGTAGAAAACAAAGTAACTAAAAAAAAAGCAATTCTAACTAACAAGCACTCTTCATCACCAGCCCATTTCATTTACATTGTCTCTGTGAATTTTCTGTTAGTGGAAATACCACCATTCCTTGCACACACACACCAACACACAAAAAAAGAAAAAAAAAAAAAGAAAACTTCATAATACATCTGGAACTCCTGGTAAGTTAATAGGGATTCTTAATCATCATATCCCCAATTCAAACGTAACACACATAGTTTTCTGGCAGAATTCATGCTAAACTCCTCCAGACACTCAGTGCGCGCGCACAGGCAAACAGTATAGAATTTTTGAATCAGTAAGTCATTTGGAAGAATCTCCAGAAGTGTGCCGAGGCATGCTTCTGGTGCTGTGCCAAATTATGTGCTTCTGTTTGTGGCTTTCAAATATGGATTAGACAGATGCACAAGCATGTACTATTTGGCAAGTAGTGACAATAGCCTACTCTGAATTTAGCAATTCAAGCTTTACTGAAGTTTGACTAGGTCAAAGAAAAAATTGACATATTGTTTGGGCTCTGTCTTTATATCCTTTTGCCATCTTCTGCTCACTTGCCAAAGACAAGAAGCCCCTGTAATTCCAGAATGACCTCTTTAGATAATTCTAGTGCAGGAATTTCAAATGGAAGGTTCAAAGGTCAAGTGCATTTAAAACGGAGCTTGCATTCGTACTTCCTGTTATTCTAAGACACCTCAAAAATTCCAAAAGTCCCACTGTGGAAATCTCTAATACTTCAATTTCTGGCCACAGATCCATTTGGAAATTAGTTAAAGGTAAAATTATTTGGAATAACATAGTCTCGTGCCTGGACTGTGCCATAGGTAAATACAGACTTTTGCACAATACATACCATGGGTTCACAGGCTTACTATAACCAACACCCACAGAGCTCTTCCTCCCCTTACTTGCTACCACAAGGTTGAATGACATACCTAGGGCAATACTTCTTGATTCTCTACACCTCAGAGCTTGAAACACAGGAATTTCAAACAAAGCTTTATTCTAGATTCTGCAATCATTACAACATTCTGCAAATAACAGACTTTAATCTTAACTTTAATCTGAATTTACCAGGAATATAAACACAAGTGCCATCATCTTCTATAAATCACATATAAAATGTCATACAAGGTCAATCCATGTACAGTCTGTCACTTTCGTCAGTTTATAGGTAAGAGTAATAGTTGAGTTACACATGGAAGAATGTACAGAAACCAGGAAACTTTAAAAAAAAGATAGAAAGGATTAGATATTGACAGTGGCTCATTGTTAATTGAGTCCCATGTGTGAAAGCTACAGAAAGATTAGTTTATACAGCTGCTGCTATTTGTCAAAACATTGCTAACAAGGTACACATGTTAAATCTGAGTATCTCCTTTCAGTCCCTAAAAAAGAATGACCACTCTAAATTCTATGACAAATATTAATTGAGAAAAATCACTGTTATTTCCTGGGGAATTCAACAATTTCAGATTATTCTTCTTATTTTATTATGACAAAAAGCATTTTTGAAACAATTTTCCATCAAATGAAAACCGAGTGTTTGGAGAGTACAGAGGCAGGAACAGGAGGAAACTGAAGGTTAAATCCTGGTAAATTCTGCTCTGTATTTCCAAATGTAAGTTTTCAAGGACTGTTTTGAAACAAAAAAAAGTAATGTTGCCGTCATTGCCAGTACACACCAAGACCTTTTAAAACAAAAGCATCCATAACTCAATTAAAAAAAAAAAATATTGTGTTCTGAAAATAATGGGAACTTAGGTTTATTCCACTTTTCTACAAACTCCCAAAAAAATCAGGGGGACTACAGATTGACTTAAATGAGGAAGCTCTACAACTAGGAAACATAGAGAACAAAGTAGTCTAGAGCAAGCCCATCCCTCCATCCCTCCATGCAAAATGCAAACAGGCAACCAGGTCTTGCAAAGAGGGAAGATATTTAGCTGGAGCCACCCCTGACGCTGCTGTGCTAGGTCATGTTACAAGGGTGGGCTACATTGCTAAGTGACAGCTGGGTACTTCAAAGGGACCCTGCTAGAAGACACAAGCTGCATCTTGAAAAGCAACACCATCACCCTTCCCTGACACATGGCCTGCCTCATCCCTGTCACTTGAGCTGGAAAGGAGCTATTTGAGAGGTCAGTGTTGACCACGCCCCGGTTCACATATTGCTATTACAAGTATGGGTGTATTTACAAGGTATTTTGTAGGAAGCCATGCACAGGCCTTGACTGTGCCATGAGCCAGCTGGCCAGAACTGAGTGCCTTGTAGTTGCTACAGCGTGCTTGGCTGGCTCAGAGCATAAAGAAAGTTTGCTGGGTCTGCTTACAAATCGCCGTATAAATATGTCCTAATCTTGCTTCAATTTTCTTAACGTAACTACTGTCTAATCCACTTCAGCACAAAGCTGGAAGGTGAGCTCAGACTTCTTTGAGTAAGAATTAGATTGTGATAAAAATGCCCAGCTACAGCACACTTCACAGCAGCACCCAGAAACATCCTTAAAAACGTAATTGTGCTTTGCCTTCTGAAACTGGAGGCCAGTAAGATAGTACCACACAAGACTAACCCAAAAGGGAGTCTGGTGGAGTCTCAGAGAACCAACGGGAAGCATACTGATAAATGTGGGCAGGACACCAGCCATAAGTTTCAATAGTTGAGGACGCAGTAATATGTCCCATTTGAATGGTCACAGGGACCACACACTGGATGTTAGAGTTTTCTTTTCGATTTGCCATTGATTTTTTAGCTGGCCTAAGGAAAGTTGCTTAATACCTTAACGGAAGAAACTTTATATTTTCTACAGACCTCTTGCTGCCTGTCATACACACTTAGACCTTTCAGTAGCTTCCGTACACTTAGACCTGTCTCTTGTGTGTCTGCACAACTCTCCCATGCTTGGCCAAACTTTTTTCATAATATAAATTATGAAAGATTTTAATCTTTTCACGTGTTGGGGGTGATGTTCAGGAAATTAAATATTTCTTGTGTTGAATTCAAGTCTGCCTCAGTAAGAAAACAATATTTAAATAATTGCATGATTATGGCAAGAAGAAAGAAAAAAACATGAACCACAACAAATAAACTATATTCTACATACTCAAAGAACATTCAAATTTAACGGCCAAATAACAAGAAATAATTATACCTGGAAATGCATCTGTGCAATTGAGTTGAATCCCTAAATGTTAAGAGTTCCATTGCTACAGAAAACCTGTTTTTTCTCAGGTTTCAAGCTTACAGGCAGCTGCCTCGTTTAAAAATGTTTAACAAATATTAGCAGGTAAGCCAGGTAGAGAATAGTGGCTATGACACTTCACAGTTTAACTTTGTCGTACGTGCTGTAACCTTGCTTACATACTTGCACCACTAGTGGTAAAAACTGCACTGGTTCCACACAGCACCAATGCCAGGTTACCGTAGAAAGTTAATACCTGTAATTTACAGTTTTGCTGAGTCAGAAGGAAGAAGTGGTAAATAAATACAACAAGAAGAAAGTCACAAAACACAGAACTTAAGTGCTCTTTATGTGGTCACATAAACACCACAGACCATGGTAAACGCCCCCAAAACCAAATTTAAGCAACAATTATCATGAAACCAAAAGAATGTATAGCAATGATTTTACCCTGTAATTCTTATTGGATCTACTGCATCAATGGCATGCTTTAACTTCACTTTTCTAGCTTGATGCTAAGCTAGGAACACGGATGTAATTATAGTTGTTGGCTTCTAACTCTCTCTGCAAACTATGCACAGATAAACTGCTATTAGTGGACATACACACTACAAATAATTGTGTTTTGACAATATAGGTAAAGGAGACAAAAAAATCTAAAAACACCAAAAGGAAAGCCAACCACAGCAATAATAAAGATCATGCCAGAAAGCACATCAAGGTCACTTATGGCTTACACTAATTCGCTGCAGGCCAAAAGTTCATTTAATTCACATGAACAAATGCATTCACATTATAAAGCAGAGGCTTCTTAAAAATCTGGACTTGCTTAGATGCCTCAGATTTCTTACTTTTCAACAAATGTGTGAGAACACTACCTGCCATGCATGTTCAAATATTTACTTTGTGTAGCAAAAAAAACTGTCTTGAACTCATGAAGTCTGTAAGACACTTTTATTTTGATACCCTTATCTGGATTAAAGCTGTGCCAGAGCCATACTTTTGTGGTTTCCAAGATGAACCTCTTAAGTGTTCTGTTAGAAATATAGTCTTGAATTGTGTAATTTTTTTTCACTTCTACAGAGAGTTTGAACTGCCTGCAAAGAACTGCCTGTGCTACCCACACACTTTTTATCAATGAACACTATACTAATAATCTTCACCATTTCTTACAAGCCACCATGTACTTTTGTAATTAAATATTTAATTTAAAAGGCTATTAAACGCACTGTTCAATATGATTCCATGGACAGACAGCAGATTACTTAAATGGGTAATCTGTACAGTACAGATTGAAAAACATTCTTTTAGACACTTTTGCTTCTGAAGCCTATGTATTTATGCACGTTGACAGTTAAAAACAAGAACTCATAGCTGTGTCTGAGGAGTTTTGAAATTCAAAAATGGAGAAACAGATATTGCCATTTTACAAACACTATTAATTTATTAATAAAATTAAAATGAATGATTGATCTAAAGAGAATTCATAGCAACATGTGCTGTGGTCCTAGAATTTCTCAGGTCAGAGACTTTTACAAATTATCCTATTTGCATCAGTAGCAACGACAGCATCACAAGAAAAAGCACCATCTACTGAACTCTCAAAGAGTACCAGGCATTCCCAGCACAACCCAGTAAAGTGAACTCATCCTTTAAGTTTATACCTATGTTTTAGTTTGCTTGTTTTCTTTCAAACAAGTAAAATTTAATCAAAAACTATTTCACTTCTGTCCTAGTAAAGTTGAAAGCGTAACTCTGTTTATCTACAATGTCTCCTGCTACCTGGTCTGCTGTATTAAGCTTTTGTAACAACCATAAAGATTAAGAAATTTAAATGTTCACTACGATTAACAGAAATCTGTTTTTCTAAAATAAAACCTTAGCTGCTTTCCATGGTTTCCTCTATTGACAGGTATTTTGACAACTATCATGGGAAAAAGAAAAAATTAAAAATCTAAGCATTTACAAGCATGAGAGCAGTATTTCTCCATTGACTTTAGATTTTAGTGCCAGAGGTAAGATACATAAATGCAATAGTTGTTGTAAAGAATGTGACATAGAATGTACCTATCTTTTCATGCTTGTGAAAAAGTATTTTCTTATTCATACCAAAGGACCTCTAGAATGTATGTTCAGAATACATTATCACAAATGAACAAACCAAATCAGTTTAATGATTTGTTTTATCTAGCAATAAGAAAGTGCTGAGAATCACAGCCTGCAGGTTGGAATGCAGCTGTAGGGTACCGAGTATTGCATTAGCGTAGAGACTCCACACTAAGTATTTGAAATACCACTATACACCGCTATCTCAACAGGGATGAAGACCCTGCTGTGCTTGGTGCTGAACTGAGGCACAGGAGGACACCAATCTCAAAAGACTGCATTCCTTTCCTCTCAGACACTGAGTTTCAAATCTGTGTAAAAGCATTTCTGGAAGCAGCAAGATAAAGTAGCATATGTTTATATAAATAACAGTTTCACTTAGGTAGCCAGGAGACAGCATGTTATTTTAAGTGGGAAATAATGCAAAACTCTTTTTACATTCCAAAGATGTTCACCTTCAGCAAGAGCCCTGTAACACAGCAGAATGACAGGACATCCTGTTATCTTAATGACTTAACAAGGTACATTGGTTCTGAAGAAGAAGAACATTACTTCTCCTGAGGTACGAGATTGCAATACAGAAAACTGCAGAGAATGTGACAAGGAATGACTTGTTACAAGTAATCCTCTGAAAAAAACAATGAAGTATTCTTCAAAACTAACTGATTAGTTTCCTTCTTGTTTAGAATCAGTTTCACCTTCCCATGCTGCCACAATCTGCTGTAATG
The DNA here is from genome assembly GCF_000699105.1 of Pygoscelis adeliae. Classification (NCBI taxonomy): domain Eukaryota; kingdom Metazoa; phylum Chordata; class Aves; order Sphenisciformes; family Spheniscidae; genus Pygoscelis; species Pygoscelis adeliae. Next base: position 3,750,624 of record NW_008825114.1, read on the forward strand.
TTGTATTTGCAAATCCTGGCAAGGATTGTTCTAAGATATAAAAAAAAAAATTCCCAAACCAAAACAACAACAACAAAATCCAGTAAAATTTAAAAGAACTACAAATGTTTGTCACAATATTTGGATTTAACCTAACACAAACAAAAGATAAATTCAGACCCTAAAGAACTGACAGTATTCCTTGGGGGTTCAGGCAGGGAAGGCGGGCGAAACAGTGTGCATAATTACATGTGAGCAAACTGACCTTACACACTTGCTATTTTGAGAATACTTGTTCTGTGCAGTTCCAAAAAAAATCTGCTGACTGAATTAACTAATTGCTCCTAGTAAATAAAGACGACAGTATCTCGATACATAAAATTAGTACAAGGGTTCTCTTGATTTTTTTTTTCTATATAAATAAACTTCAGAGATTTTGCTTCTCTTTTTTCCCAAATCTTTCATATTAATGTCTATGAAAATAAATGTGTAAACTGTTTTGCCTTCAGTCCTAACACCTGTTCCCTGGAGGTTTACATTTTGCAATTTCAGTTGATAATCCTCTCCATTCTGCTTTTTTAAGCATAGTATAGTTGATTTAAGTTGCACATTTAGCATAGATCTGATCTTCCACACAGCTCAATATAAAATCTAGGAAATACACACTAAAAAAGTATTGTCCACTTCACAAAAACAGTTACTTCTGAGCAAGTGGAACAGTTAAAATCTCATTGTAAATCATTAAGAGTATAATTCCCAATGACTTCACACCTTAAAACATAAGGGAAAATGTGGACCTATGATAGGGAAGGAGGAATTGGGGTAACTACACTGTGGAGATACAGGTGACATAGAAGAAAAACCTATAGGAAAGCATTTGTTCCCCTAATGAAAGGTCTGCTTAATTATGAATCTTGCACGCTTAAGGAAACTTGACTCATAATAACCAGAAAAGATAGTGGGAAGAAAAGATGCTGTAAAGTTACAACTTGTGAATAAAAGCACCATCTTTGAACATGTTACATTCTCAAGTTGAACTGCACACAGGCTTCATTTATATTCTAGTTTTTGCATATCGGTCAAAATATAGGCCCCCCAAGCCTTGTCTATTAGGCTTTGGACATTATTTTACTAATTTCAGGGAGGTGAAAGGGTAATCATCCAAAATACTCAAAATCATCAGGAAAAGTTTCAAGAATATTCTATAGTCTAGAGGAACAGCACGCTTCTGTCCACCAACTCTGCAGCTTCCGACAGCAAGCTAGCCTTGTCAGCATATTTGCCATCTTGCCCCTTTTTTTCCCTTGGTCTTATGTCATGAGCAGCAGTAGCTTATTGCCCATTATATGGCTCATGGAAATCCCAGACCACTGTCCTTGCCATGTGCAGACTGACCGTAAATTTTAAGTGCAGGGAATCCAAAACATGGGGGAGATGTTAGAACTACTGTTCATGCACTGCACCATTGATGTAGTCTCCCATCGCTTTTGGACTTCAGGGAGGTCTTCCCACACACACATGAATGGCCCAACTGAGCTGCCAAGCTCTTTCTCTTATATTTTCTACAGCTGTTTTATTATAACATCTGTGCTGCAAGGGACAGTGAATAACATCTCGTTTCTATCTTCAGCTGCACAGCCCAGGGCATGCAGCAAACATACACATGAAATCTCCAGACTGTGTGTCAAATGAGCCCAGCACTATGACTCCACACACTGCTGTGTGTTACGAAACCAGGCCCACAGGAACTGAGAATCAACCAAGGTAAGGCAGCAACCTATTGTCCCTTCCACACCAGACCTCCAAGTAGAGGTCACAAAAGATATTCAACTCCAGCTGCAGCAAGTGCTACCACAGCTATGCAGGTGTTCTCTGTTCTTAGAGGGGAGCAAAGGAAGTGGACTCTACTCTTCCCAACATGCCCACCATCTGCTTTTGCTCAGATTTCTTTCTTCCTTGCAGTCTTACCAATTGACCATCCACTGTTCCACAGTGAATGCCAGTGAACTCTTTGAACACACTACTTTAGTTAATTCAGCCAGCGCCAAAACTTGGCATAGACTTGAACTGCAAGACCCAAAATACCTTAAAAATTTCTTGAAGACATTTCTTTCTCAGTTTCCAAAAAATCCAAAGCAAGACACTGACAGTCATTAACCTATATGCCAGAGGCCTCTTTCGGTATCTAAAAATATCTCAGTATGTGTAGTCTGGCACACAAACTTTATACAACACGTGTGAAGAACAGCGGTTACAGCGCACGGCTACATATAGCATTTTCTCACAAGTAAATAAAAATATGCAGGAAGGGAACAGACGAGAGACACAGTATATACAGAGAGTTGCTTTTGGTAATAATCCACTTTATAGCAACAGGCAACAGTGTTGCTTTTTTGCTGTTTTCTTTTAGCCCAGATAAAATGTTTCCTCAGAGTTTTCTTTAACAGTCATGAGATTATCACAGTTGGTGCAACAGATGTTGGTCTCCAGGAAGAATGGCCTGATCCTGTAAAACCTGCTTTCTCATGTGCAGACCCTTTGAAAGCAGTGGGATTTATGTAAATAGGGATTTGCAGGATTAGGTCTACAGTCTAGAGAATCTGCAGTACTTCAGTCATACGTGTTCTAGTTTTGTTGCCTGGGAACCCAATCCACCAGAATATCTCCTGAACAGGCCAAGCATCCTCTACAGAAGCAGTACGAATCTGAACACAGTCCTTCCAACATGAATTCAACATTAGGACTTTATACTACTGTAAAACAACCCCTCCTGAGTCAAACAAGGTTCAAAGACATCAGACCTGATCCACGTTAATGTGCAAAATACAGGAAGAATGCCCCTTGCATTTACAAAACTGGGGAAAGGAAAAAAAAAATTATTTTCTCCTTTCTTTATTTTTTTATATTTCCTAAATGGAACACAACATTGGATATGCGTATTGTCCTCTCCCAACATTAAAACCTGGCGCTGCAAACATTTGGTATACAGTAACTTTGGGTTACCATGGAGACAGAAGAAGAGGGACTACTATTCAGAAGTCAACAGAGCCGTCTCGCGCAGGGGTTTCAAAATTGGTTCCACTGGCAATGGAGATGGCGTCCTCAACCGCCCCCTCCTCACACGCACTCCTTCAGCACTCTCCGCTGCACCCCCTGCCCACTCCTCCCTAGCCCCACATGCATTGCCTTCTCTCACCTCACCTAGTCCCCACATCCCCCCAGGTTCTGGCAGGAGCTGGGCTGCTGCTGCAGCTTCAGTTGGCAAGGAGGCACACACAGCCCATGGCCACCAAGCAGTCAAACAGTGACAAGACACCAAAAAAGCTGATGAGTGGTAGCTACCTCTGTGGAGATGCTTACTCTGGAAAGCTGGGAAATGCTGGCCCATTTACTCATCACCTGTGATGTCCAGCAATGCAGTTACTCTGCCGCTTGGGTCTGCCACCCAGGCAACGAGAAATACGCCAACATGGCACTGGTGAGGCCGCACCTCGAATACTGTGTTCAGTTTTGGGCCCCTCACTACAAGAAGGACGTTGAGGTGCTGGAGCGTGTCCAGAGAAGGGCAACGAGGCTGGTGAAGAGTCTAGAGAACAGGTCCTGTGAGGAGCGGCTGAGGGAACTGGGGTTGTTTAGCCTGGAGAAAAGGAGGCTGAGGGGAGACCTTATTGCTCTCTACAACTGCCTGAAAGGAGGTTGTAGCGAGGTGGGTGTCGGTCTCTTCTCCCAAGCAGCAAGTGATAGGATGACGGGAAACGGCCTCAAGTTGCACCAGGGGAGGTTTAGATTGGATATGAGGAAAAATTTCTTCACCGAAAGTGTTGTCAAGCATTGGAACAGGCTGCCCAGGGAAGTGGTTGAGTCACCATCCCTGGAGGTATTTAAAAGACATGTGGATGTGGTGCTTAGGGACATGGTTTAGTGGTGGATTTGGCAGTGTTAGGTTTACAGTTGGATCTTAAGAGTCTTTTCCAACCTAAATAATTCTATGATTCTATGTGCCACTTTCAAATAGGTCATGTGCTACCAGTGGTACAGAAACCAGCCTTGAGAACCAAAGTAAGGCATCCTTGTCAGTAATATACATAATAACTAGGATGCGTGCCAAACACCATTCACTCAAACTGGAAACTACATATCAAACACCACAGCAACAGACATAGTCAGACTCACATGCATACATTATTATTAGAAAATAAAACACACATATAACTGAGAGAAGTTCAAATGAGCCTGCTATGGTAACTCCAATGGGCATATTTTTCCAGAGTAGGTCCACATCGTCCTGTGGGGAACCCACAGGAGCAGTGTACATAAAACCACATGAAGATATCATATGAATGCAGTTTTGCTGCTTTCAGGACCCATGTGAGCTTTTTCAGACCTCACCATGATATCTTTATGTATCACTTATACCATGCACGCAAACTTCAGCAGAATCAAATTTAAAAATTCTAGAGCTTTTTTGCAACTTATATGCAATGTGTAGATTAATCATTAAATGCTGTTCTGTGCATTTTGACACCTGTTTCCAGGGCATTACAATGAAAGCCAGGGACGTCATACATACATTTGCTGCAATAAAACTGTCGCTAACCGCTGCTTCCCAAAATACAACCCGTAACTGTTACTATTCAGCGATCATATCTGCATGATCTAATATTGTTGCTGTATAGTGTCTCTTCTTAACTGCATCTGTTGGTCGCAGACACAGGGTGCCTATCAATGGCAAGAGAAGTGTCATGAGTACAGGGAAGACAGAGTGTCTCGTTATACTATAATATGGAATTTAAGAAAAAGTCTATGTATAGCCCTCTGTAGGTTCCTCACCAGATGGAATAGGGAGTTCTGTGTTAATGCTCATCCTACTGTGAAACGCATCAGCAAGCCCAAGTTAGCATTAATATGGCTTGAATTCTGACAAGGTCAAAGTGGCTGGACTATATTTAAAAACACTTTTATCTTACTGCAATAGGATAGCGTGTTCTAAGACTATATACCACAGGAACATAAGACTTTTCTGCTGATTTAACATAGGCTCAGAAACTAATGCTCTGTACCATGCTTCAAGTTAATTACTGCTGAACAATGCAGGAAAACAGCACAGGACTCCAACACAGTACCAAGAGAATTAGTATGCCCGTCTGATCAAAGAAAACTAGGCAGGCTATGTCCAGGAAAGCAATTACAAACCTGCAAAAGTCTGAGAGAAAGTTCAGGTGATTTTATTTGGTCATTAATTGTGAAGTCAAAGCTCAGAAAAGGAGCAAATTTGACTCCTTCATTGACATCATTGGACCCTGAGGTTACAAAGGACATCAAGAGATCACCTGAACCACCTCTCTGCTGGACAAGTTTAGGTGTGTCATTTTGGTAGATGCCTCCTAAACCTGTCCTTGACAAAAATAACACATTCTCCTCTCCCAGTCTATACTGCCCTCATCATTAGAAAGTTACTGGGTTTTTTCTTGAACACAATCTTTTCTGATGAAATGTTAAGCCTTTACTTCTTGTCCTACCTACAAGGAAGGCTAATCAGAAATCTAGAAAGTTTCTGGCTACCTCCAAATAATTCACACTTTTTTTTCTCATATGCAGCACTCAAAACTAGACAGTGTTGAACACCATTACACTGCAAGTCCTTTCAGTTGGACGCAATTAGTGGTGTATGAGTCCTTCTAACAATTGTTGTAACTTCATTCTAGATCTTGGTTCACACTACCGAATGATCAGTATCATTATTTGACTCTGCAATGGTCCTAGTCCTAAACCTGAAATACATCTTTGAACGCACATGCTTTGCATCACACAAATGTTGGAGGACAAACAACAGATTAATTGCTGGCCCTAATGCTGTGTTTGTGAGTGCTAAGAAGTCATTCCAAATGTTCCAAAAAGGATTAATGCAGTATAACAAGTCTATTTAATTACTGAAAGACCAGTGATCCTCATTTTACTATAAGCAGCTTTTCCTTTATTTGGAGGCTGTAAATAGAACAGAAATCATTACAGGACAACTATAATTCCAGAATATTCAAGTTATAGCAGCAATATAGTGAAAAAAAATATGTGAAAGGCCAGGGAGGACTATATAGGCACACTGCATTTGCATATGACAATGTAAGATTAGGCACATGTTTTAAAATACACCAGCACGCCTCACTATAGTTAAAATGCAGAAACAATTTTTATGCTTTATGCAACAATGTGATATCTGTTTCCTTAACTAAAAAAAAAAGAAAAAAGGGGCAACAACTAAACCAGTAAAAGTAATTACACATAGCTTTAAAAAAAAAAAAAAAATTCCCTCAGGTTTAATAAAACCAAAGAATTCCATAAGCCTTTATAGATGACTGAACTGCAGGCAGTGAACTCACCTATGAATGCATACATGGTAAAATCACAACTTGATACAGATTACTTTAAATTATGTGCCTGAATCTAGACAGTGCGATCAATTTTCCAATTCTCCTTTCTGCACAAGCTGGTTATTCTTTAACTGGAAGATAAACAATAGAATAACTTTTGATGTTAACCCTGGGTTAGCTGTAAACTGCACTGTTTCAGTATCTCCTGGGGAAAGTGCATGGACAGACTTCTTTTCATTTTTATAAATTAATGTCACTTCCCACTCTGAGAAGTAGACACAGTAATTTTGTAGGTGTTGATGTTATAGCTGGCTCATTACCAACCCTGAAATATCATCATAAAGGAAGGAATGAGGAAAGCAATGACTTAAGGAGTAAAAGTAGATGGCACGCTAGGTCCAACAGGCACAAGTTACTAATTAAGTATTTAGGAGAGTTTCAGCACAATCAGTGGGGGCTTCAGGCAAAGGCAGGCCCTTCAAGACAAGACCCTGGACCAACCCCTTACAAAATAATGGTCTCCCCCTCAGCTGCCTCACAAACCAGACCTGCTCAAGTCTGGGAGATGAAACAGGATGACCAGCATATTGCAGACACAAGCATGCTGTTACATTAGCTTGGGTTTCATCTCACACCTCAGCCCAAACTCCTGACCATCCATCCTCCTCCCACGCTGGTGTGCTCTGGTCTGAGCTACTGAAAAACCTGGACTCAGAGTGGAGAGAGGGATAGGGAACCAGACTGAGCTCAAAGGCCACCCCTGCAGGCACTGCAGATGCCTTCTCTGTCGTGGGCCAGCTGGATGAACATACGTATAACTGCCCATGATGATTGTTTCTTTTATCTTTCTGCCTAAAGTATTTTTTCCCTTCACTGTCACAGGGCTAGAAAACTCAGACAGATCTCTGAGCACACCAAAGCCCCTGTACCGTGGTCCCATCCTCAAGGGCCAGCCCTGGCCAGGGCTCCTGAAGACTGAAGCACGGGTGACCCAAGGAGGGCTCCCACCACAGATGCAGTCTCCTGTGGTGGGCCGACTCCGCTGGGCGGTTTCTCTCTGACGCCCTCTCCCACGGAGCAGTACCACCGCAGGGCTTGCAGTGGAGGAATGCTTTGTGCTGGCCCTCCCTGCTTGGGCAAGTTTCTTCCGTCCGGGCATGAGAAAACCGGGTAAGACATTTCTTTACAACGCAGAGCCCACTTGGGGGCTGGGCAACCGGCACACGGATTTTGCTTGCAGTGAAATACAGGAAGGGTTATAACTTTTCAGCCGGTACGTATCTCAGTATTTCGCAACCCTCGCTGAGGCAGCGCTGAAACAAGCGGTGCTCTCTCTCCCTGGGACCGGAGGCACAGAGAGACTAAGCAACCTGCTTGCGGTCACCTGGGGAGCTGCAACAGGGCTGGGCACCAGGACAAGGATTTTGAAGTCCTTGCATCTAAACACTGAGTCATGCTTTACATTGTCGTCACAGTGATAGCATTCAAGCTCCTTGTGTCAGCATTCCCACCCTCTTCCTTCAGAGGAACTATATAACTGCAATTAAAAATCACACCTAGATTGTGGAGTTTCACACGGAAGGAAAAGGTTTGATCATTTACAAGTGCACAGGAGCTCTGTATATACACATACAATCCTATTTTTTTTTTCTTTTAAAAAAGAAAAGAATGAGTCGACAGAAGAAATCAGGTGGACTGCAGAAATATGAACCTGATCATACACTGCAAAAGTCAGTGCATATAGTGCTGTGAAAGAAAATATGTTTTAAATTAAGTCAATTTGATTGAATAAATCTACTCATGTGAGCAAAGTTTTCAGGCTAAGGCCTCAAATTAAGAACATACCAATTATCTGATGACCACTGGATTACAAATTTACTTGTTTTATAATGGTACCAGTACTAGCATATGAGCTTTCTTAACCCAGCAAGGCTGTATCATGCCATCAGTTTTTCAACAGATCCAGTCACTGATTTCAAAAGGCACTGCTTCCTAAAACTGCGGCACAATGCAGCAGATGATTAAACGTAATACCCATCTCAAAAAGCTAAACTGTCCTAACAGTCAAATTGTAGGTAATTACGGGAAGCACAAAGCCTACATCAAGAAGCTGACATTAGCATCAGGGACATTGACAGTAGGCAGCCTGTCGGGTGGGATATGGGGCCAATGGTTCCCCCCTCAGTAAGAGTAATTCTTAAGGACAAGTACTTTCCCCTAGAAATAGTGTTTCACCAAAAAAAAAAAAAAAAAGGCAGACGACAAAGGCTGTTCTTTCTCCCCTTTTGATAAGTTTAGATACTGCATCAAGCATACAGTGTAAAGTTCTTTGCTTTAGAGACCACGGTTGCTTTTGAATACAATCTGAGTCTTTAAGAAAACGATGTTTTGGTACTAAAGAAATCAAATAGCCACTCATGACACTGACATGAAATGCTGCTCCATTTCATGTCAAGAAATTATTTTGATGACTCTTTTTTCCTAAAAATTGAAGTGGTGTGCATACACATTACATTTTCATCACAAAGCATTTTCGAAGCAGCCTTCTTCCCAGCACATCCCACTCGAACAATGCTCACAGGAAAATGGGACTGACTAAGATGGTGTTTGCCTTTGAAAAACATAGCAAACTCGTGCACCCTAACAGAAGAGAAATGCACTGCAGCCTGAGAGGGGATAGAATTTCCCTCCAGCCCTTAGAAATCCTCCCGTCACCTCTTCCACTATGGAGGTCTGTCAATTTGCCCCCATCGCTGTCAGCAGGACATCAGGAGCACATCCAAGGGAGGACACGGCTGCTCGGAGGGACACCACGAAACCCGCTGGGGTGTAAATTTGGGGACAAGGTCTTCTTGTCAGCGATTACCACAAAGAACCGGAGGAAGTGGCGCAGCTGCTGAACAATGGAGAGGTCAAGCAGTTCGCAGCCATTTCATGACCCAGACAAGTCAAGGTCAAGAGATTCAGGTAGCAACTTGGCCTGGGCATGAGTTACAGCACAAATGAATTGTTTTAACAAATCGGCTTTGGTCAATTAAACCTAACAAGACATGTTGCATCACGTAGCACGGTTCTTGACACTAAGGCCGGGAGCCGAGACCAGCCTCGTAAAACACATCTTTTAACATGGCATAACAAATTTAAGGTAATCTGTCCAGAAACTGCAGATGTCAGAATAATAAAATACAAGTTGTCTTGACTAGGAGATGTTTTCACACTTTTAAATCAGGAACACTGCAGTGTAGTCATCCCTTCAAGACGTCTGGCATCATTTTCAATGGCATTAATCATGCAATGGAAAACTGATGCTGCAGTAAATATACTTGCTATCTCTCAAACAGAAGGCACTTCATAATAATCTTCTAAGCAAATCCAGCATTTCCTTGCTAGTCACTTCATCAAAAAAGGCTGAAAATTATTTTGCATTTTAGGCCAATGTAATTCACAAGCAAAAATATATACTCTGTAAATATTTTAATTATATTTAATTTCTAAAGACATGGAGTTTGTAATTACTGGATTCTAATGTGTGCACATTTCTTTGTTTCTATTTTAAAGAAAAATGTGCAAATTCTATGACATCTTGTCAGAAGATAGCTTGTGAAGGATACGGCAAGATAACTGGCTAAAAACTAAAATACAATGCTAGATTTAAGATATATAGTTCATACTTTTCTTTCACTTGTTTAAAATCATCCTTTATGAAAAGGATGTATAGTAATTCAGGTTAATATAACATGGAGATTGGCAAGACAAATACATAAACAATATGTTCAAGACCTAAACGTTTAAAATTCTCAATTGTCGAATAATTGCAAATAATACAGAATATACTTACTTGTGCACAGCATTTGCGTCAAACCAATATCAGAAAACTTATCTTTTTTCCTAATTTCTCGATGGACACGCCGAGTTTCTCAGACAGAGTTCACTAACTGTTCATTTTTGCATTTGGCTTTCCTGTTCACTCTCTAAAGAAGAAAAGGGGAACTGTTTTGTTCAATTTCCGTGTATATTTTTTCAGGGGGGAAATAATTAAAAGCCCAATTAAAGCCATAGTGATGCTTTTAGTGAAGGTGACTTTATGGAAGGACACTGGAAAACATAAAAGTTTCCCTTCTGCTCTGGAGATAGGCAGTTACTGTTAAAAAATGCAAGGTTTCTCCAAGGGAAAAGAACACTTAATGGTTGAATGGGCTTCAGCTAAGCTTTCTTACCATGCTTCCCCCATGGCCATATCATAGCAACTTCTCCTTATTTCAAATCTATTTCTTAGAGTAAAAAAAGCAGTTTAAAAGGTCCCAAACACCGGAAGTAGTTAGGAGGAAACTAACATTAAAATGACTCTCATGTCCCCATAATTTTAAGTCACCTTTTTGACTTGAGGAGGGGCATGGGGGCAAGAGGGTTGTAACACACAGGAGTCATGGGGCATGAAGGCAAGAGCTCTGGTCCTCAGGCTGGCTAAAAACATCCGAAACGCTATTACTGATAAACACACTTTAGACTATCAGCCTTTCCTCAGACAGAATCCCTCACAAAAGCCAAGTCTGAAGTGCCCATATCCCACCGACTGTGAAAAAAGCTAGAACAAACGTCACGCCAATAATGAGGTTCCTAAGAAACAGTTAAAGAAATACATTTATTTATAATAAAAAAAGCACAATATACTTCAGAAAAGGAAAGAACCTCTCTGAAAGGAGAGTTTGGCAGGGGGAGAGTGTAAGAAAGTAATCTTTCTGTAAATAAAAAGGTGGGGGGAAAAGATTAACCACTGTGCTAGTAGAATGTTCCCAACTTCACACACAACTCACTGCTCCCAGACAGTACAATATACACACCCAAATCAACTCTCTTTTCTCTTGGACAAAGCTAATAATCTAAGATTTACTTCTCCTTTACTAGCTTCTGAGCCTTTCAAACCTCTTCTAATCCAGGCTTCACTGCCCTGAGCCAGGTTTTTAGCAACTGCTTCTAGAAGTTCCACCAGATTAAAAAAAAAATAAATAAAAATAAAAAAGGAGAGACAGAGTACAATCATGAAACCTCCCTATAATGAATGACGTCTTCCTTGACATCTGTCAAACAAACTGGCTAATCACACAGACCTTCTTCCTTTTCCACATTCACTTAGCATCTGGAAGGTGTCTCCAGATAAGGGATTTCTTCTCCACGCCACAAAGGAAGGAGCAACCCTATTCAGTTAAGTTAGACATTTAACTTGATTTTGAGATCATCCTAACACGAGTGATTACAGCAAAACAACATACCACCTTGCTGTTGAGACTGGAACATAATGCTTTAGGAAGCCTCTTGAATTACTGTGCTTGGCACTGTGGTTACGTTGCTCCAAGGACCAGAGCTTCAGAGGGCCACCAGTCCTTGAGATGTCTACATTACTCTACTAGCAGCAGGGAGGAGGAGAAGCAGGAAAAGCAAGGAAGAAGGGAAAGCTAGAAAAAGAAGCGGACTTGACAGCAATCTCGTGCAATTAACTTTAAAATCCAACCTGCAGTGGTATTTAGTGTTTAATAATTTTAATGAAGTTTTCACAGTTACAATGAATTCAATATGCATGAAAATTGTGATGAAAATGTAATGTGTATGCACACCACTTCAATTTTTAGGAAAAAAGAAATTTAAAACATAAATCTCTGCTGTTATTTGAAGTATTTTCTTTATGAATTAGTGGTCTTATTTATAGCTTAAAAGCATTTTTTTGTTCCCAGTATTGTTCTTCTGTCTGAAACTACCGTGAAGCAAGAATCTTCTGTTTTCTTTTCTATTGTTTTCTTTACTTTATAGCTTCTTGCTGTTGATCTAAATGTCATTCATAAATTAACACTGACCTCTAAATTTTCAACTAGTTGCACAGAATTTATTTAACCGTAAGTCTCTTTTGTCTTAAAAACAATTAATGTCATTTAACCCTGTGAAAATTATTCCCCTTGGTGTACCAGGTAAGAAAAAACAGAATGAGCTAAAAGCTCCTTCCTAAAATGTATATATATTTCATTCCTGACCGCAACAGTAAAATTAAATATGGAAAATTCCCTTTCCTTTCTCATGAACCTGTCATATGACCTGTAACCCTGTTCTGAGGGAAACTAAAGTTAAAAAGAAAAAAATATACATTTTTAATTCTTTGGATCTACTGTCCGAATGTCAGTTCACACGTACACATACTGAAAAATGAAAACTGATGGGTGACCTTTTTAAATGTTTTAATATCCTACATCTTCATAAATAAAGTACCTATAATCATCAATTGAAAAACATTATTACACCTGTATATACACCAAATTAACCTCCATCTCCTAATGACAAATGTCTTTCCTGCCTGTAATTTTCAGCACAATAGAGATACTCAACAAAGTAGTCATCCAAAATTTTACATTAGAAAACTAGAAAAGAAATTAATATAGTGTCTTTTTCAGATGACACAAAGTTCTTTAAAATTACATTTTCCACATGCCTGAATAGACTGGAATTGCTCAAAGTAATTCAAAGGTTTAAAAAGGTTTATTATTCCCTATCAGATTCTTAAACTACAAAAAGCTCTTATCATATGAGAGCAGATAAAATATAAACTCATACTTCTACTTCTGCACTGGCTTTCTGATTCAAAATTGAGATTTAGCACAAGGGATCAGCATGCCGTTTCACTGTGTGAGTAACAGGCTCCTAGAGCACCTAGATACCTATAGGCACAGGCAGTGATAAGCTCTGTTTCCTGTTGTTCCCAGTGCGACTAATAATTTGCTGTGTAAACTCCAACAAATCACCTTGTACCTTGACATATCCTTCTGCAAAACAGGTAAAATGTTCTACTGTATGTTCCCAGGTAAAGTATTCAGAAGGAGGCAAATCATTAAAGTTAATGGAAAGGAGCAATCAGCAATTCAACCGTTTGATTGATTCTTCTAAGCCCATTATTTTTTTATTATTTGTACGTGGAAGCATCAGTGTACACAAGAAATGCAAACCATCGTCCAAAATCCATCTGGGTGGTGTGACACTTAGACATATGACCATTATGACTTACGCAGAAAGGAGACTGCTTAAAACATAATTTTTATTGTGATTTTAAGTGGAATTTCTTGTAGTCACAGCAAACCAACCAAAATAGTTTTATTTATCATTTTAAAATATGAAAAGTATTGTTGTAATATTACTATAAATTTTCTATACTTACTAAATGAAAACTAAAGTATAACATGAAAATGACTACACAAACCTATTTCAAACTTTGAGCTCCCTATGAAAATAAATTCAGAAAACTCAAAAAGCTTAATAAAAAGATCAAGCCATTGATACACCAAGAGTTCACACACCCACTCCTGCAATTCAGATATATCATGTTCAAAAAAGAATCACAATTCCTCCTGGAAGGGGGACGCATTTTTCAAAGTAAGACAGTGCACATGTGTTGCCAGGACTGTCTTACGTGAAAAAGCGATATCCCCGTTCAGTTAAGGATTACCAGTTTGCCGGCGTTAAGCTAGGGTAAAAACAGTTTCGAATCAATGCAGATGCGGCACTCCGCGCCCCAGCTGAGCTTATCTGAAAACGCGCTTATTAACAGTACAAAGCACGCTACCAAAAATCGGGTAGGCCCGCGCCCCTCGCCCCAGCGGCTGCCGGCGGGAGGCATGTGGCGTGCAGGCAGCGCCAGC
>NW_008825114.1:3764712-3772345 GCF_000699105.1 Pygoscelis adeliae
CAGCCCCCCCCCTCGCTCTCCCCCTCTTCTCCTCTCTCTTTCCTTTCTTTTTTTTTTCCCCCCCTGCTCCCCCCACCCCCCCCAAGAGACAGGACACAGTCTGGCGATTCAGGGACTCACGCAGGCCAGGCTTCCTTCTGTGCAGCCCTTTGGGTAGAGCTGCTAATCCTTCTTATTAATTAACGAGATAATAGCAGTTAACCGGAAAGCAATATTAATGCTAACTACCTGGGAAACTTCCAACAGAAATGATTTAGTCTTTTTGCTGATTTCCTGGTAACAAAGTCGTGCAGCTGGAACTGTAGCAGTATCTGACGGTTTAAGAAGTTAAAAAAACAAGAGTGCCTGAACAGCACCAGACTAAGGACATCTGCATCTATTTTCTGCCCTCCTTCTTAGATAGTTTAAAAGATCCTCCCCTCCCTCAACTTCAGAGTTTATTAACAGCTGGGGATGCGGGCTCCCACAATTATATCACTCTTACACAAGGACAAAGGAGAGTGTAAACAGTAACATGACTGATCTGCGAAATGTACTCTGAGAGGCACATGCGTTAAAAACACCTACCATTTACATGTACCATTGCTTCAGTCCTTTAAACTCCCAAAGCATTTCTGAAGGTCTACTATGCTTCATTCAGTATGTGCTGAAATACCTAATATCAAGTTTGCATTTTATTTATGCTGCAAAAGATGGCAGAGATGACACGGGGATAAGGAATTCTGCATATGAGGCACATTGCTATAGATATTTTATGTTTTAGAAAAGACAGCAATGCCATTTTTTCTTTTTTAATTAGCCATTGTAAGAGTAAGTAAAACATCTATCAGAAGAAGGGATTTATATTATCTGTGTTCTGTTGCAGCAAACAAGTACTGCAGCTTTCATTCACTGATTGTCAAAAACTTTCCAATGTGCCCACTGCAATGCGGATGCCAACCAACGAATCAAAGGCATTCAGCAACTAGACAAAGAGGGTCTGATGCCAACCTCGGTGCCACTGGCAACCATTATTGGCATCAAGCACATTGTCTGCCTTTTTTTTCCCCTCTCCTGGCACTCGACAAACAAAATGGCGGTTCTTGTAGCAACGGGAACACAGCATAAGCGCTGCACTGAATCAAATACCATCAAATGATTTTATGGACTGAGATGTGTTTCATACCAAACGATAGACACTCTCAGATGCCTGACAGGAAAAAAAAAAGAAAAAAAAAAAAAAAAGGCAGTTTTGTCAATAGAAACAACGTTCATGCCATTTTCAAGGTTTGGGCTTTTTAAAAACTCAGTAGGGGGGGTGGACCTGATGCACACAACAAGCAGAGCCCCATAGAAGTGTGTTAAGATCAATAATTATTTTGATGTTAAACATTGATCACAGTGTGTACTTCCCATTTTCTTCCTCCATTTCAGTCAAAGGAGCAGCATTGCAACCTATGTCAAGCCCCCCCCCCCTCTTTTTTTTCTTTAAGATCCTTAAGCACAAGAGGATAGTAGAAAAGGAATAGGGGGAAAAAAAAGATGCTGAATTCAGAGGGAGATGAGCAAAAAGTAGAACCAGATGAAGTTGGTCAATGACAGAACTTCATAGGTCGGTCCTTATTTCTTCTTTCAAGGCACGCATGGAAGTAGAAGCTCTTTTTATTAAGAACTGAAGGGATTATTGACACTTCCAGATCTGGAAATTGTCAATATATTGTAACATTACTCTGCACTGCAATGCGGATGCCAACCAACAAATCACAGGCATCCTAGGCTAAACAAAGAAGGTCTGATGCCAATCCTGGTGCCACTGGCAACCATCACTGGCTCTCAAACTATCCTTCCTCCTCTTTTTCCCCCTAATCTTCTTTTTTAAAGCAACAAAAAACCAAACTACTTGGCCCTTTTATTCATTTTATGTGCCAATTCCTTCTTCATATTTCGTTCAGGGATTTAATTGTTTCTATGTCTCCGCTTAGTTTTTACATGATACTATTAAGCAGGTTTATATATTCTAAAAGAGAAATAAAAAGCAAAACAGCATGTGTAAAATGCAGCGTTTTGGTTGACTTCACGCTTATCTTTTGCAAAGCCTGGTGCTCTTAATCAAGTGCACTACAAAGTGCCACAATTAACCTGCTTTCAATGAAGATAGAGAATCAAAGTTTGACAAAATGAAAAAAAATACAAAGAAAACTTAATATGACTTCTTCAAGAAGAGAGCCAACAGATGTTAACGGAAGATTTACTGTGAAGCAGCAAGACAGATGCAAAATACATGCAGTTTACAATAAACAAAAGGGTCTACTAAGGGTGACTTGGTACACAGAAATTAGCCAGCTTCATCTTCCAGTATATTCTCAAAGTAGCATCGTGTAACTTTGAAAGATATAGTATTACAGCATGCTTATCTTACTCATTTCTGATTAGACAAGTGTTTTAAATAAACTCATATTCTCAAACCTTTTAAATCAATAAAATCAGCTATGCCCTGCAATTCCTTCTCCCACTTCAAGTTACTGGCTTCCAACAACTTAAAAGTCGACAGTGTGTAAGAGTACTCTGACCCCAGCTTCTCTGGCTCAAGAGCTACTTAAACTGCTTTGCCTCCCTTTGTAGTTTTGACTTTTAGAGACAGGTAAATCCATTAGAATTAATCAGTAAGCTATGTCTTGCAATATATGCATTCAAAATATCATTTGAATTTTTCTTCACAAAAGGAGCTTAAAGGTACAAATTATTTGTAATTAAGCTATTTTGTTTAATGCTATCAAAGAAATCTTTCCTCCTATGTTACTGGGGACCAGATTTACCAGACTCTGCAGCTACTTAAAGTCGCTGCAAAATATCTAAGTGTTGTCTACTGCTGTGGAGAGAAAAATACAAAAAATACAAGCAAGGGAAAAAAAAAACAAAACAAAACAATGAAACATATTTTTTCATGATGAAGAATCAAAAAAATTGAACCCTATTTATATGTTCACGTAAACATAGTGCTCCACTTGTGTGAGTAAATGCTAAAAGACAAATTCACTGAAAACAAAAAGGTTGTGTTGTGTTCTTTTAAAGAAGGAGTAAACACTGAATGAAGACATGTGCAATTTTACTTTTTTGTTACTAGCAAAATCCATTCTGTTTGTTTTTCAGTTAAATCCCGCAGTTATGTATCAGGCATCAGATAACAGCCTGCCATCTGCCCTTCTGCAGGCCATTTCTGCCTACTACCAGGCCAAGTTGTGAAATGGCCCACCATCTGCGGCCGATCAAACTTTCCCTAGTTGAGATCTGCGGCTAAAAAAGAAACGCTTTATTACTGCTGATCAGTCAGCAATACAAAGACATCTAGAGGATGGCATAATCACCAGAAAGAACCAAAATGACCCCTCACAGAGAAAAAGCATTTCAGAAGGCTTAGTGTCGGAGAAAAAAACCTTTATCTACTTACAGCCATTTACAATTTCGGGGAACCTGCCTATGAGTATTGTTATCTGAATATGCAATATGACTAGCAGTTTCTTCCCTGATACATGATTATCAGAAGCCCTGTTTTTATTTTCATTCTGGAAAACTAAGCTTAAGAAGCTTTTCCATAGTGTACCTGCAATTTTCCACATTTCAATTATCTGCCAAATAAAATTAAGTATATGAGTGTGATTATGAAAATATACTTTTCATGGAAAATTCTCTGAAAATATTACAACCTGGATCTTTGTTTTAGAGCTCAGATAGGTAAGATGAGCTAGTGATGTAAAGTATGAATGAAACGTTAAATACTGTATGCTGTAATTCTGACTACATATGGTAGTATGAATACGAAGCAGTATTTCTGTGCTAAAGTTTTTTCACGTTTTATTTTATAGACATGAGAAAGTCTACAATCGCTCTTCAACGTGGTAGTAGGTTCATCGGTTTAAGGATGAATTCTTGGTTATTTATTTCTACAAAGATAATAACAAATATTTGTAGTATTCATTGTGATTGTACAATTGCACATATCTGCATCTGTTACTAACAGTACTGGGGGAACTAAAAAAAAAAACCAACTTGAAAAACAAGAAGGTTTTCTGAAGTCAGACTGGAAAAACTACATAATATATTGCCACTTTCTGACAAAAAAAAAAAGGCAACTACAGCAGAACTAAAGTACTACCTTGGCATGTCCCGCTCTCTCTGTCAAACATACATGTCATTTACCCAGGTCTGCAGGAATGTGTGTCTATGTAAGTATATACGTATACATGCTGATTTACATATGGATATGTACCCACATTACGTCTATAGACCACAGAATAATGTTTCACTGGAAGCCAGCCCATAGGGGAAACAGGGATAATTGGAATCAGAGTTTGACATACTAACATAGAAATACGACAATCTGCTTCCTACCTTGCTCCTGCACGTAGTATGCCAAAAACAAATCAAGCTCCTTGACTGATACTGTTATGTGATGTGGCTGGACGCAAAGTGCTGGATTTGTGCAATGTGGGGATTTCATGAGCCGCTCTCCATCCGTACTTTCCAAGGGGATGCCTTTGAACAGGATCACCATGACTAGATCCAGACGCCAGACTTTGTCAGCCTGTCGCAGGCAGTCGATTCTCCTAATCTTACCCTTCTGGTCAGGATTGGACAATACACAGCATGGGTGCTTCTTCCCAGTCACCGTGAGCACAAAATCCTCCCGGAACTCTTGGCGAATATCTTTGCGCAGCTTGGCCAAGAGCCTGGATGCCCACTTCTGTTTAATTTCAGGCTTTTCACTAAGTAGCTCATCCTTGACTGCTCTTTCCTCATCCTTTGACATTCGTTTCTCATGTTTTTTAAAGTACTTGCGTTTTCGAGCCTGAAGGTTGAACCAAGTATAGGCAATTGCACGGACATGTGGAAGAAGTGCCTCAATGAACGGGTGAAATTCATCCTGCAAAAAGAAGTGGAGGGAAAAAAAAGAAGAGAAGAAGAAAACTCGAAGTCAGTAAGTTCTCATAATCAAAGCAGTATCAAGAAAGGTTTCTGAAAATCTTAAAGTGAAATCCAAGACGAAGAGAATAAACACTTAAACACTTAAAATTTACGCAAATTTCTGCATAACACCTTTTATGCAATTACTACCACTGTCAGGCAGCAGACAAAAAGTACACAGAGATTTCCATTTTCCCCATATTTCATCCTTTGAAAGAACCATGTGAAGATTTTATTTTGTATGCCTCGCCTCACTTCATCCCACAACGCTGCAGAGATAACACTATTTAAAAGAGATGCTATCGAGATGTTTTGTTTCTAACATTTAAATATTTGAGTGAACGGCTAACAGCAAGAAAAGTACCATTGCACAAAGAGGACACTGTAAGGTTTTAAAAAATCTGAGCAGAAACGTTCAGAAGGCTGAGGCGAATGCCACAGTTCATTTCTCTTCTCTGTGGCACAGAAACACAAAGCATATACATGCTCAGTGTAATGCCACACAGTTCCCGCTTTTGGAGCATGCTCTCAGCAAGAGACTGCTGGTGGCACAAAGAGCATGCGCCATTAAACTTGATCCATTTTCTTATCAAACGTCCAACATTCCAGCACTGAAACAGCACCATTCCAGTGGTGGTAACTAGAGAAACCAGTATACAGTAAGGGAAAGCAGGCAAAAGACACAGCACGTCGTATACAAATCCTGAACTTTCTGCTTTCGGGCTTCCCTCCCACCACCCCCAAATTCTGTAAAATAAAAGTTTATGAAGTTGAGAACAAAAATTACATTTATGTTCTTCCGGCAGCTCCACTGTGGGTTTTGAAGCCCCACAGAGTCACTTAATTTGTTAACTGATCACATGAGTGTGGCAATTATTCTAAACCCCTTAAAAATCAATCTGAGGTGTACAATGAAAAATGGCAACTTGGCACAAACTTTGCATTCTTTGTGTTTCTGCATGCTGTGGCAGAGTGACATTACGAGTGCACCGCTGGTCAAATGCTGCTTTTGTGAAATCCATGCAATTTATTTACAGTTCCAAAATATCCCTTTCTGTCATCTGGCTTCACCTGCAAGTTCTTATCTTCTGCCTAGCAGCGATATGGATTGCATTAAGGAGGTAATGCTTAGTTGTCAGTTACAAATACATCCTATAGCAATTAAATTAATTTGTTTTGTCTGCTTAAAGTACCATCCTACACATCGATGTTAATATCTAAATAGGCCTTTCCCAAAAACTAATGCCTCTTTTCCATGAGCAAATCTGTTTAAAACAGCGCGATCTGCTTATCAAACATTACTGTATTTTGGTTTGGAAGGGAGACCTTAGGGGAGGTATCTTTCTTCCTGTGTGCAGCCATATTTAGTTTTAAATACCGTGCAGATTGTTCATCATACAGAGTGGCACAGTGCAATCAAACTAAAACTGAACCTTTTTTATACAATTACATTCAAGAATACATTTAACAAACTAATATTTTAGCTACGCTGCTAGACAAGGAATGAATTATGTTTAATCGATAGGCTGATTAACTCCATTAGGTAAAAATGATGAAAGTATAACTAATGGTCTCAATTATACAGAGTTCAGACTGCCATTGTAGAAGCTTCAGGCCAAGAATTTAGTATTTAAATCTTCAAATTTCAAACAAACTTCAAAATTTCCTGAATGGTAAAAGACCCCACTAGATCTAGTTACCTGTCTTCTCTAACTATCCTCAAATCAAACAGAAAACAACAGAAGAGTTGCAAGCAGTTTACCTGTTACCATGTTACCTTCACAGAAAAAGAAAAAAAAAAAAAAAAAAAAAGAGGAGACAATATAGGAAGATAATTGAGGACAAAAACAATTGCATTACAGTGTGATGCTTGACAAAGAGCCACAAAGGCAATAATTAAACTGATTAGTAATTTCCAGCTGAGATTTGAACAATTCTGATACTATACTGGCACATAAAACTAGGCCATGGAAAGAGTTAAACCACAATCTGTTCTTTGTGTGGGAAGGCAATACTGCTCTGAGTAACCACAGCCCATGATAAGACTTCCCTATCTTCATACGCTTTCTGATGCCATGCTTTTTTTCCCCTCAGTTATAACTACTAAAGAAAGTTTCTTTTTTTCTTCTACAGAAGTCATCTTAATCGAAGTATTCAAATACAATTAAAAAAAAAAAAAAGCATAAAGGCTGTGCGGTGTTAAATCCTTACAATCCATTTTAGACTGAATAAAACAGATTTACTACAGATTTTGAAAATTCTAACAGCTGGGACTAAAGGTGGGGCGAAGGCAGGGGGCTGAAGAGCTTTGGGAGAAATCAATTTTTGCCCCAATACAATGATTTCCCCTATATCTAAACACACTTCAGCATTTATGACTTAAAATGGCAATAAAATTAATGTGGAAATATTCTACGCTACTAGAATACTGCACATCTAGTTTTCATTTTTAAGAACATCACAAACTATTTTGGAATGGCTATGCCTTTAGGTAATGCACATAGTATTACCAATAATAACATATAGCATTTTACATCTATGAAAACTGTATAGAGAAAAATTCCACTTTTTAAATTCCAATCTGTAGTGGTTGAATGTTTCCTTTTCAAATAATGAAAAAAAAAAAACCCACCACAAAAAAACCCCCAACTTTTAAAAACTGTATTCAGGCTTTTCTTTCACAATACCATTA
>NW_008825114.1:3772363-3774993 GCF_000699105.1 Pygoscelis adeliae
AGTGTGAAGGAGAAACACAGCAAAGAACATCCTGTGCTGAAGCAATACTATCAGATATCTTTGAGACATTCATTGTGCATCTGGAGTCCTTTCAAATGAAACATTACATGACAAGAAGAAGTGCCCGTAAAAATGATCCTAAATGGAGATTTGCAATTAATCACACACGTTCTCCACTAAACGTCCTAGAAAGCCATCTACAGAATTTTATTTTTCCCCCACTTAATATTCATATAGGCAAAATTGAAATATTTTTTTATGTGGCACTTACCCATGTGCCACAGTTGCTCTTGCAATGAAGTGATTTATGGAGGTAAGATTTTGAAATGTCACATCAAATGGCTCAGGTGAACCATTGTGCACGGGCAATTGAAATTAAAATGGAAGCTACTATGTAATATCTATGTGGCTTGTAAATAAAGGAAAAAATACCAGTCATCTAACGATCATAGGTAGGCCAGGTTTTCTTGTTGGAAAAGGTAAAGGGGAAATTGTAGCGCCTTTCTAGTATCTTTCACTTTTATAAACTTTCTATCAATTCATGCAAGTTTGAACTGAGGACCATACAATAAATATACCAGGCAGAAGTCTAGAAATTTTACACAGAAAACTTCATGTACTCAATTTCCCTGCATGGATTTTGTCTGTGCCTAATGAAACAATATATTCTAGGAGGAAGAGAAAATGGCAACATATTCTGAGTTTCTTGGACCACCGTAACATAAAAATAAACCACGGCAAAAATATCACAAGAGACCAAGCACTTAAAGGCATACAGTAACTGCATCCTATCATGCCTCAGCAAGAGAGATAAATGCAGTCTACACTCACTCACTCCAAAACAGGGGGAAAGAGGCATATGGGAAGGAGAGGAAAGGACCCCCAAAAAATTAAATTGCATTTGCTAAGTCTTCATTCTTCCTTGGAGTTATTTTACACCCACCGAGCTTTTATTGAAAGAGTGATAGGTAACATTTGAATTGCCAAGGTTTGTCTTAAAGCTGTACTTTGGATTTTAGACTTGTTTCTAAAAGGTGCTTCAGGGCTGTCTCGGCACAAACTGAACTACTGCTTCGCAAGGAGCTTGGTCCAAACAGGTATTCTGTGTTTAGAACTTTTACGAAAGTATTTTCTTCTGAGCATACACTACCACAGTCAACGTGCATTGCAAGAGCCCTAGAGATGGAGAACACAATAGAGAGAACAATTTTGGCAGTACTACTTTAACTCAGTCGCAATTCAAAATAAGATTAATCAATTTTTGCTTTAAATAAATAAATAACACAAAGTATGAATTCTCATTGCCAGTGTAATCTTAATTTTTAATTTATGGAGAGGAAACATGATTTTTAAAATGCCTTTATCATTCCAAATAGGTAGAGAAAGATTCTAAACTAAAATCAGTTTGCTGCAACTGTGTTCCATGTACGTACCACTAAATGGGAACTGTCTCTGCATGGCACATGATACAGCGTGATTGCAAAATATTATGGAGAAGTTATCAACACACGAAAGCCAGGAATTAATTGCTTTCTTGTATTTATGGCTGTAGAAGCACAATGTTGTGTTTTTGTATACACCTGCGTGCGGTATTTTAATACAGATTTGTAAAGAATGAGGAAATCTATTACATCTGTGAGTCCAAAAAGCAAACATATGGGGAAAAAAGTCATTAGAGCAGGAAACAACAAAATGAACTACCCGCTGTAATAGAGGTAGCAGTGAAAATTTGCGTGTTTCCAATGTAAAAACCGCTTTCTTAAGTTGTACTCTCAGGTTTATACCCTGGTGCAGAGGTCTTACTGCCTGTCAGTAATTTCACAGGATGGACAGCCCACATAGAATTAATTTTTACTAATTGCAGATTCCACCATACATAATTATTTCTATGTGTGTACCTATAAGCATGTGCGTATCTGTTAGACCAAACGCTTCCTACATGCATTCATTTCTCTTTTGAAGAAGAAATATTTCAACAGTACTCTTTTCCAGCTTTGCTCCACTGCAGCTCACATTTACTTGCTGAAAATATCCATATCTAAGTCAATCACACTTAGATGCCAAACAAAATATAAACAATAAAAAATGTGTCAGCCAAAAAGCTACAGGACTGTATCCAATCACTGAATAAGCCTTATCATTGTTTCCATCTTCATTCACAATTTATGAATACTTCGGTCCTTTTGAATTACAATGCTTTCTAATTGTGGAATAACTTAAATCATATTTATTTATTCACGTGCAACCAGAAGTGCATCGTCGACTGCTTAATAACAGAATCGCAGGAGACGTTACTTTCGCACGTTTTCTGCTTCTTTCGCTATTTGTTGCACCAATGTGGAAGCAAGCAGTTATCGCTTCATCAGTTTACATCACATCCTCCTAAGACAGACTTTCACAAAAGCTTCTGAAAACTATCCTCTGGCTTTACAGACCGGGATGGCTCTCCGGAACAGGCTCCGGTGCCCCGGCGCTCGCTCCCCATTACCCTACTGTCCGCAAGGACGGTCCCGGGGCACCCGGGGAACTTCCCAAGCCCGCTCCCTAAACCCCTCGGGTCTCAAAAACCGCGTTTTGCCGCGGCGGAGACCCCCGCTCGGGCTGCGCCCCGCGCTCCGCGCCGCGCTGCC
>NW_008825114.1:3775070-3776081 GCF_000699105.1 Pygoscelis adeliae
AAGTGCGGCTGCAAAACCCGGCTAGGTCTTCCCCCGTGCTCGGGAGGATGCACGCTCGCCCGCGAGCACTGCAACTTAGCTGGGAGGGGGGCAAATGCCATGCCCCTGCATAACCGAACAAGAAAATACTGCACAGCTTGGACACCCCCTCTCACATCGCCCTCGCTGTTGGCAGGCTACACATTATTAATTAAGCGTAAGACGGGACTACTTCGCACCGGCGAGCGCTCGTTTTTTGTCGAAAACAGCACTTTTCCTTTCAAACCCTCTCATTAGACTCTGCGTAAACTGGCGAGGTGAAAAGAGAACAAATCGTTTGATTCCAATCAAATCAATACTTCTCAAACCTGCTTTTTAGCGTAATTATGCTCATTTCCATTTTGTTAACCCTTGACTTCTTATGCACCAACAATTAACAGTATTTGTCTACGGTGACACTTTGAATGGATCTCCCCAAAACAATGGCCTGGTACAGTTTATTCTCTACTATTCCCCCCTGCGAGAGGAGTTTGGATCTGACAAGCAGTCCCAACTGTGCTTTAACCCGTTACAACTACCAGCAATGACGCCTTAACAACTCACATACATTTGAAAAAAAATTAAAAAAACACGTGAAAATAAATAAATAAATAAACAAATAAATTAAATAAAATGCGTCTATACCTGAGTGAGACAGATTGGAGAATACATCATGACTCCGCTTTGAGAACACGCTGCCCGGAGAGCCCCTAAGAAAAGCCTCAAAAAGGAATAATTTCATCTATTCATTTTACAGTCATCTGAGACTCAAGGAAGATGAAATCAATCAGGACGGGGCTCTGCCCTGGATCACCACAACTTCACAACAAACCCCAGTCCTCCTTAAATAGCCAAAGATTCAAGTTCACTCCGTGTGCTAGATTTCCCGGGGTGAAATCCAATCTACACTTTTAACCCTCTTGTAGTCGGCGGCGCAGGAGTCTTGCTTTTGCTGCTGCTGCTGCTGGTGGTTGTTTTGCAGATGAGGGAGGA
>NW_008825114.1:3777362-3783504 GCF_000699105.1 Pygoscelis adeliae
CGCAGCCCCCGGCGGCGTCCCGGAGGGACCGCTGACTTCCTCCTTGCCCGAAGTGAGAGTTTATTCACGTCAGGCATTTCACAACGACACATCAAGGAAAGCAGGCAGGTTCAAGTCAACCATGAAATGGTCACTTTTTAACCCCGTCCTGTCCTCATTAGGGAAATGCTCAAACACAGCCCATTTTCAAAGAGGGCTCTTAATGAGGGGAGCTTGCCAAGTCTACCAGCTGCAATTCCCATAAATTTACAAACCAAAAGAAGCAGGGGGATGGGCGGGGGAAAGAGAGAGCCCGTACAAGACAGGTAACGTCAAAGGAAACAGCAAGAGCCCAACGCGTTAACCCTTGCAGAATCCACGCCGCATCCCCGCAGCTCGGTTTCTGGCTGCACTTGCCCAGTTCCCTCAGATTTGCAGGGTTCAAGCAACAGCCACGGTTTTTCCCTTGTACAGACCACATTGGTAAGTGACAAGTTCAGAGCATACGCTTAGGCAAGAAGGGATGAGGCAAACTCGGGGTTAACCACAATGAGCAAAATTTATTTTCATATCTGGTGTAGAATACCCCCCAAATCCTATCATCTTTTCCTTTACCCAGACACTGCAAAAAGCTGATAACGCCAGCTTTAAATACTGGAGTTTCCCTTTGAATAAATATTCAATTTAACTGGAGTTAATTTACCATAAAAGACATTCCCCTTGGCACAAATGCACTGATGTCCTTGAACACACCTCTTTGAGCGCTTGAACTCTTACACAACAAGCCATTATTGTGGACTTGATTTAAAACTGTAATAACCCCCCTCTGTTCCCCTTCTCTCTCGCACCCCTCCGTGAGGATCCGGGCAAGCCCCCAACACATCAGCAAGGCTGCCCCTGTGAGCTGCACAGATGTGAGAAGTCCTCCCTTTCCCTGACAGGGCTTGCAGAGGGCCCCACTCCCTCCCAGGTCCTGGCCAAGGGACCGCTTTGCGCTAGAGACCTGTGCACTAAAAGCAAGAACCATCTGGCAAGGTCCCAGGAGCGAGGAGGGGCAAGCAGGAAAAAGCAAATGGAGCAAGGTAAGGGCAGGCACCAAGCTGGGCACTTTCTGCAGCCCTCGCTACTGCAAGGGGATGTGGAGTCAGGATGATATTGGGTTTGCATCCCCGCAGGAGCCGGCTAAGGGTGGGTTTGCATCCCTACCCAGAGCGGACAAGGTGGGGCTGAGCGCAGCCAGCCCTGTAGCATGTGCCAGTACCCCCCAGAATAGCGCTGCTGGGGATCATGGCAAAGCCAGACCCTCCCCAGAGCCAGTCTGCTGGCCAGGATTGAGCAGGTCCCTCATGTGAAGGCCTCCTGAGGGAAATGGAGCTGCCTGGCCAGCATGGCTCAAGCAGCATCTTGTCTAGCATCATCTCATGACCTAGGAGGCGAGGCGGGCATGGTGCAGGTTGCCATGGGTTTGCCTCCAGTTTGACCCACAGGCTCCCAATGCATCAGTGAAAGCAGCTGGGCACCCAAAAGCCATGTTGCGGCTCTGTTCCTCCTGCTTAATCCCAGTGGGAACCCACACAGGAGGGAGACTTTGTCCTGGGAGAACCCTCCACACACACACACACACGTCTACACACGCCTACACAGACACACAAAAAAAAACACACCCATCCCACCCACCCCCCTGCCAGGCTCCTTTAACAGGAAAGCAAGCTAAAGATTCTTTCCAGAACAGAGAAAGAATTCCATTAAAATAATAAAAAAGGGGAACTCTCTACCACTTCCTTGCAGAGGTACGTAAATAGGTATGTGGGAAATGGGTTAGCCTGGAGAAACATGGTATTAATGCAGCAACAACAGCAGCCACAGTGGCTGGGCCCTGGCATGCAGGGAGACCTTGTGGGAAAGTGGTTCAATTGCTTTCAAGTCCTGGCTTGCATTAACTCCCCATCCCCCTAAAAACCCTTCTGTCCCACCCCACACGCTAAAAACCGTGCTACTGCTGGAAGAAGACAAGCCCTTGAAGCTCTGGGCTGGAGGACAGTTGCTTTTTGTCCTCACTGCCAGAGCCATGTCAACCTCCACGCTGTGAACTTCAGCTATCATTTCAATGTGGGCAGTTCAGAAAACAAGCATCACCATCTGACCTTCCTGGTGAGAGGCACCGAGAGCTCCATGGGTCCAGGATGGCCTGAGGGATCTTGCCCTCAGGCAGGATGCGATAATGAGCACTGATAACACACGCCTGGACACACGCACAGCTGGGCACACGGGTGCTAGAAAACTTCCTACAACAAAAATGCGCCTTCAGGAAGAAAAGGCACCTTTCACACCAGTAAGTGGCAAATACTAAAGCTATGTGTGAATCTCCGTGAGAGCGTGCACCCTCCGGGGGGGGTGCTGCCCCCACGCTCCCCCCCTCCATGCCTCCCATCCACATCTGGCCAGGGTGGCTGGGATGGAGGGACATCCACTGCCCACACTGCAGGATCTGAGACAGCTCATCTCAGGAAAGAACCAGAAAGGCTTTTTGACACCATGGCCAGATGGGCTCGCTCCCCACCACCCACCCTAGCTCCCCAGAGCAGTTTTCTGCCGCGGTGCAGATCCTGGTCTGCCAGACTTGCACTGAAAGCCTGGTTTTTCCCTCTCTCCCTCACAGACAATGCTCACAAACTTTACCAGATGCTGCAAAGTGGCACTGCCCTTGGACTTCAGAGATAACAACATTAAAAAGTGGAAAGGCCAGTTAGGCCACCTATATCATTCCTAAAGCGGAATTTCAGCTGATGCCCTTTGGCCAGACAACTGCTCAACTATTTCAAGTTTTGGAGCACAAGACCATTATTATGCATCAAAAATCAAAGAGAAAGCTATTGATAATGCTGAAATGTGCAGCCTAAGATTCTCTCAGGATACAAGCAGGCAGTTTGGCCGACTATCTAAACATACACATACTGAACTTCTGAGAAACCAAATTTTCATGAAAATTCCAGTAGTCTTTTTGTGAAAATCAGAAACAATTGATTCTGGCATATGGCATTTCATCTAAGAGATTCGATAACTGAGAACCAGCTCCAAAACTTAAGAGGTCTCTGTGATCCAAAATACAAGCTTTACAGTGTTTTTTGTATCTAGTTTAATAAAAATACTGTTAACTTCTTTTTCACCCTTTGTTAGAAAATGCCGTTCAGACACATGTCCGTTGGATATACAGTTACTTATGTTATTTATGTATGTACTTAAGTACATACATAAATACTGAGCAGCACAAATACAGTATAGTTTATGTGAACTATGTGTAACAAATAACCTAAATCATACTATATTATCATAGTGTTATCTAATGGCGATTCTATCTGTATGACTAGTCTTTGTGCCTTGCAAGACTTCTTGTACCATCATATTGAACTACAAAGTAAAGTTTCATGTCTCTGGCATAACCAGAGCTGTGGTCAGTTTTCTTATGTACAGGAGTACTGTGTGCACATATAGATATATATGTATATATAAACATATGTATAGGCACAGAAAGTTGGGTAGAAAACATTTAGGGAACAAACATAACTAGTTAAATAAGCAAACTGATAATACATTGGTTTATGGGGTCTCGATACATTTCATATGCGGCTGAATTGTAAGGTACTTATGTCTTAAAATGCAAACAGCAATCAGTAAAACTTCTAAGTCAGTGTAGTATCACACCTATAAATACATGTATCATAATATTCACTAGCACTTTTTGTTTTTTTGTTTCTGGTTGATGAGAAGAAACACACACTGTATATAAACTGTGTATGTGTATGATCAGATAGAAAGTGTGCATATATACAACCAAAAGTAAAGAAACACACTATTGACTCTATACAGACACACATACGTATGAAGGGTGCACGCCCTTGACCCCTGTCCACATATGGTTTGATGGGGGACTATAATACTTGAGCTTTCCACAGCTCCCAGACCAGCAAATGAAAACATCAAACCTCAAGTGTAAAGCTGTAAACCACAACATTTTGGGTTACACAACTGTGCAGTTTTTGTCCTCACTGCGGGTCACATTCTCAGCCTTACAAAGGCATGAAACCCTCTTATCCCAATACAGTAAATTCTTTAATAATTCACATTTGCTGATCTTAAATGCCCTGGACATAAACAGCAGCAGCAGCAACAACAATAAAATTTTGGCACCACCTTTTCTGACAGTTTATATCACTTGCCAGATTTTGAGAATATTGAGGGGTGGGGGCGGTGTGTAGAAGCTGTATTTAAATGTCTGCCCAAATTAGAGTTATAAAAGTGCTTTATTTTTTTTCTTGTGATTCAAAGCTAAAAATGTACGCGTTGCAGCTCAAAACCGCTTCAGAGAACATTATGAGTTAATCTTGTGTGTTTTGGCGCCTTTTCCCTGCCAGCTACTGTACTTTAAAAAAAAAAAAAAAAAGTTGGAGATCTTGTCTGTCCCGTCTCAAGTTCAATGGCAGCGCTTTCCAGCAGCGGGAGGAGAAGATGGCCATGTTCGCAGCCCTAATAATAATTCAGATCACGCCACATCGGCATCTTGTGTCAGAGTCGAAACTGGCTTCCCCGCCCCCTTCAACCTGAGAGCTGCCAAGTCCTCACACACTCCGCATTCAACCACAACTTAATGGATGGGATATTGTGCATTAAAATGTGGCCCAGACACACAGGCGAAGAGAGGACAAGAGGGAAAGCAGACAGACACACACACACACACATACACACAGACACGCAAGAGAAAGGAATGAATTAAAATACACACACAGGTCCCACAACAAAAAGGCAGTGAAAAAAGGCAAAAAAAAGGAACAAAAAGAAACCCTCTAAAGTAACTCTAAAAAACAAGCCAGAAATGCCACCCGAACACTGCATCCTGCAATATAGCGTGAAAGAGACCAGCACAAGCCTCCAGACAATTTATGGAGCCGACCATACACAACAGCAATGCCACTTCCTCAACATTATACATTAACACTGCAGTCCATTAACTACGAAAACCACCAAGACAGCCAGAGAGAAAATACTATATTAAAACGTGAATAAAGAAGCAATCTCTACAGCAACAAGAAAGAGGGGGAAAAAACTGTCTGCAAGGTACAAATAAAGTAGCATTTGCATTAATCCTTTCCAGCATTTAACTGATAGTTGCCTGCCAGAGAAGAAGGGGGAGGGGGGAAAAGTTGAAGCAGGAAATGTGCCAAGTTCAGCACTTTTGGACGCAAACTCCCATCAACTGATTCCTGGCACAAAAGTGTGACCCATATACAAAAGCTGCCAAAAAAGCAAAATATAAACAATCCACCACTTATATCTCATCCTGTAAAGCAGAAGGGATATCAGCATTTAAGAAGGGGGTATAACATCCACTTTGAAACCACAGAGACACGATCTCAGCCTGAGAGGAATTACAAAACACAAATCAAGCAAGTTAAAAAAAAAAATCTTTTTATATATATATATATAACAAAATCATTTTAAGCACCACGTACCATTGCAGTGTATTGCATTAAATAAACGAGATTTTGAAATCTTTAACACACACCACCGGGCCATTGACTTCACGTTTTTGGGGAAACAAATCTATTCTTTTCTCAAGGACTCGGTGTGTTGGGGTCTTTTTCGTGTTATTATTTTTTATTTCCAGAAGTGGCCTTCTGCCTTGTTTTGAGGTAGGGTTTGGTTTTTGTTTTGTCTGCTGTTGTTGTTTCGCCGTTTTGTTTTTTGGGGGGGCGGGGAGTATTATTATTTGCTCAGTCTGGCTTTTGGGTTTGTTTTGGGTTTATTTTGTTGCCGTTTTTTTGCTCGACACGGAACGGGATGAAAATTCTTGGCCGGAGCGAGGGAAGAGGCGGTGAAATCACAGCCTGCGGGCAGCGGGCAGCCCCCCCGCCCCCGCTCCTCCTCCTCCTCTCTTCCCAGCCCTCCTTCCTCTTCCGAGCTGCCCCGCTGAGAGCACGTTTCGGGGGCGGCTGACTTGAACGCGGTCCAAGAAAAATTTTTTACCTTTTTTTTTGTGCTTTTATATATATATATATATACACACACACACACACACGTATCTATACAATGTATATACATATAGATGTGGATGTCACGGCTGTGCCGCCTCTGCGCGCCGCGGCCCGCGTTCCCCCGCCCCGCCCCT
>NW_008825114.1:3784158-3792967 GCF_000699105.1 Pygoscelis adeliae
CACCGTGCCCTGGAGGGGGTGATGAACGTCGGCTGGGAGAGTGGAGGCGTTAAATCGCTTGCTACCGCATCTTAAAATAAATTTTAAAATAAGTACCGAAATACTTCCGTTTAGTCCTCACAGGCCACGTTTGCCGGGTACATTTCTTCACACATACTTCCATGAAAGGCTTTTGCAGACGGGTTATGCAATTTCGTGGCTCCAGATGCCTTTTGTAAACTACCGCAGCAACACAGCTCCCTCCCCGCAGGATTAACTTCACTCCGGAGGAATTGTTCCCTAGTCCAAACCTGAAGGCAGTAAGGCACCTCGCAGAGGAAGGATTTCGCGTCTAAAACTACAGAATTCCTACAGAATTCAGGCACTTGCAATGAAATAAATAAAACTGCATGAGGCGAAAGTGTGTGAAGAGTTTTGATCAGTCAGACAACAAATACATTCCTTCCTGCTAAAAATTGTTTGCCAAGTACAAACTCTAAAGAATCTTCGTAATTGCTTGGAGACCATTGCTGGGAACAGGAGGGCCTCTCAGAAAGTCAATTTTCTTTTGTTTGATTAAAAAAAAAAATTCTAAGCTCTAAAAATACATTCTACTCCTAGAATGAAGCACAAATTGCCATGAAATAGGAAAAAAAAAAAAAAGCTTTCAGACTTAAGAACAATCACTGTGGGGTTTTTCTGGTTCTTTTATGAAGAAACCAAACCTAGAAAAATTAAGTTACAAATATGTCTGTTCGGTGAATTGGGGAAACGATTGTTCATGCTATGTGTGGCACAGATTTTGTGAACTTTATTACAGTCAGTCAGTCGAGTGGAGAGCAGACCTTTCTCCGTGCCAGAGGGAACCTGTGGGTGTTGATTTTTTAAACTTTTAAAATTTTTTTTTCTTTGGTATAGAATTCAAGCTTTGAGTCAGAGAGTGACAGACAATTAACGATTTGCGCTGGTCATCAATGCTTAACAGAGTTTGTTACAAGAGCTTTGGCAATATTTCATGATAGATTTCCAGGCTTTTTGTTGCTCCTTAGGTTTAATTTTGGCGCTGCTGTTGTGACTGCTGACAAAGATTCAAGTTACAGTAGACAGGCCCATTACACTGCAGCTTTCTCTTTTTTGTTGTTTGTTTGTTTTTGTTGAGCCTATATAGTTACTAAGCCTAACTGCAGGTGATTTAGCAAACAGGAACTTTTTATATTACGTCAAATAAGAGAAATAATGGCATCGGGGAAAGCAATGGATATTGCAGTCTTTTAGAAAGAAAAATTATGTTACCCAAAGTTACTGCCATAGTTACTCAGTTTAGTTTAAGCCTAGATTGTTTGTCATATGCAACTTTCTTGAACATATTTTTAAGTTCAAATATTATGTTACGTATCATTTCCATTGCCTTTGATTTCTCAATTGTATAGCACTAGCAAGTCTTGATTATGGCTTTCTTTTCCATAAATACAATCAAAGGCACTTATATTTTGTAACAGGCTGACCTTAAGTTCTGTTGATTCTGGATTTTTTTGGTCTTCTGAGGTTATATATCTGTATACTTGATACTTCTTAATGGTCACAATGGATGAAACATGGAAAGACTGTAAATAGTTTTCCTCTGCGGATAATTGTTACATACTCAGTTACCTATCTGGATATGAGTAGATAACAATCTGAAGGGAGATAGACTTACTTGCAGAATTTCCACTAAAACAAAAAACAATCAAAGAATTATTTGACATCTTTATAACAGGATTTGTAAGAAATTTCTCAAGACTTATTTTCAAAGCTGCTTATATAATTTGCTTTATTAAAGCATCTGTATTTTCAAGGTTTCCTCACTAATCGACAGGAAAATAAAATGAGTGAAAGAGGATCTGGCATATCGATCGTTCAACAGTGAAGTCTATGAGTAGCGCAGCCACAGAATAGACCGAGTAAACAAGGATCACATTAAGCGACAATGCGGTAGGCAGAGTCTCAGTACAGTTCAGCTGTGTGCATGAGGGGTACAGCCGTCCTCATGCATAACAGGACAACTGAAAAAAACAGGTAGCTTTGGCTAAATACATCATTTTGCACGTGTAAAAAACTGCTCTCGCCCTACCAGCTTTCAAGTAGGAGCTTCACATTTTTCAGGGAAGGGCTACTGTAGCTAAAAAGGTGCCGCTTGCTATTCCTCCAGCAACCCGTTCGGGTTCATCTGGGCAACGCACCATGGAAAATCCACGATTTGCACATGTGCATGACACTTGCTCATTTTTTCTGGAAGTTCATACTTTTGCCATGCTGTTCTTTATAGGCTCCTGGCCCCGCAGAGCCTCCTGCATAGTTTCCTAGCAACTAGGCAGAATTATAACTCTGAGCTTGGCACCCGCAAAATGGTTTCTTCTGCTGCTTCCCCCGGGCAAGTACTCTGTGGTCTAGGGTAAAACGCACTGGGCAAAGAGATGGGGAGTGCTGGTCAGCAGGCTTACAGAGACTGGTGTTAGTAATTCCCTGTACTGCCAAGCAAAGCCTGGACTTCCCACTTGCCGTGGCGAGGACAAGTGCCGTTCATTCCCAGCCCTGCTCTGGCATATTAGGTAAGGGAGAATTCAAGGAGATTTTGTAAAATTATTTCTAAAATGCTGAGGCCTCGGCAAGCAGTAGCAAAGTTGCTACCGATTACAGCAGATGAGATTTTTCACTTTGGATAATAAAGCAACACAGGAGAGGAAATACGGCATACACAATTTTAGTCAGCAGCAAGTCTCCCTTTCCTTGTCCAGGAAAGCAGCTGCAGAATCTTTATGCACAGCATCTATTTCTGCCTAGTTAATAGTCTCATACTATGTACTTTTATTTGGTTAATCCTGTTCTTCTATTAAAATATGTTGGAAGCACTATCAGAACATCACCACACAACCACATCATCACCAGAACAAATTAAAAGAAGATTAGGAGATTACAGAGTGAAGCACTAAAAGGGTATAAAATTTCCTATACGTTCCATACAACAGACTGCCTTCAGTTCTTCAACTGTCCTTAATAATATGGCAAAGTATAATTTCTTTCCCCAGAGCCTTGCCTCTCTCAATACACAGGATTGCTGAGGAACTGTAACATCATTGTTTTTAATAAAAAAAAAAAATAGCTGAGGCTTAATGGTAGCATTTAAATGGCATACAGAGCCTTTTGAGTTCACACCTCGTTAAGGTGAACAGGAAGGGAAGGGGTGCACATCTTTGTTGTTACTTTTGCCTTGCAGCATTTTCAGCCAAGCTATGTGAACAGACCAGCAGCACATTAACTGACTTTGTAGCAGCTGTATTTTTGTAGCAGGTTTTTTTTGGGTTGGTTTTTTTTTTTTAAAGTTTAGAAATTGCAGAACATTGTGAAATGGAGCCAGGGCAGGCCCTTAGAGGACAATTATTTTGGTTTCGTATTTTTTGCAAACCAGTCTACCAGATCCAAGTCTCCTTCTTGCTCCAGTTAGGGGGTCTCTTTCCACTGAACTTCGCATACTCCACTGTTTCTGAGATGGGTCCTACAGCATCCAAATTGACTTGGCAGAATATTTCTTGCTCTGGGCACAAGCATGCTTACTTGAGCTGACCAAACCCATATGTGAACGTGCACCTGAAGAGCTGCACATGGCCCATACTCCTGTAACGGACTCTATGTTGCAATTACATAGGTGATCGGATTTGGTCCTAGGATAGGTTTGGCACTAGGATTTCTGAGCATGTCTTCCAAGGCTTTTAGCACTCATCAGCTTGAGACCATGTTTCAAAATGGTCAGAGGAGGAATTTCTCTGTCCCTCCCAAGCTCCTGTGAAAAAATGCTTTTAACCTGCTAACCCAGCTTCTCACTTTCATTTCTGTCCTTTCCTGTTATATCAGCCTGGAACTGGATCAACCACTCATGAATGGGGCTTTAGCGTTCTTGTAGCAGGATGCAGAAGAGATTAGGGAAGGCAGCAAAGGTTATTTTCATGTGAACATCTTTTACACTGGGATCTCCAGAAACAAAATGGAGGAGAGCTTATTTCTGCTGATGGGTTGCTGATATGACAGTCTGGCAGATACCTATTGCACACCGCAGTCACTATGGGCTCTCTATAGGCACACCAGTATGACAGATTGTGCAAATGAAAGCTATCCTCTCAGCGTGTAGTCTTGGGACATTCAGCATTTCTGCATGAAAAAGAAATACGCTTGAGGCTTGACCACAAACTTCTCCTGCCCCCCATCTCCAGGATCCGCCCATGAGGGCAGACATTTTTGTCCAGAGTGGGTGATTTTGCCACCTGGTGGCTTTTTCGTCCAGACTTCTACAGGTCTGTGTCATTATGGTGTCAGCAAGACAGCTGAAGATCTCACAGTAGCAAAGATTTTTTACATGATTGATGATCTTGTTCCTGTTGCTACTGTGCTTAAAATAATAGGTAAGGTTTGAGAGAATGGGCTTCACAAACTGCTCTGTAGCCAGTGTTAAGATGTGGATACTGCACTTTACAGAGAAAACCTAGCTATCTCAGCCTGAAAGACAACACAGGCTTCTGTCACCTACAGAGTAGAAAGATGACCAGCATGATGCTGTCCCAGAGATGACATTTACCAGTTTGAACAGCAGGGATCTTACTCCCTCCCAAGAGTATGGATGTTGGCAAGACATGTGTGTCATTTTAAGAAACACCTCTTGCCCTCTTCATGCTGGTATCGCTGCAACCAGCAGAAAACTGGCAGCTGGAGGAGAGTGGTAAAGTGTGAACTCAGCAGGTTAAAGAAAAGACAGTCCTTCTTACCAAATCACTTCTGGATAAAAGCATGGCCAGTGTCATTTCTACTCCTGCCTTCTCTAGTATCCTGCACCATGTCTCCAAGGAAAGGGACTGCCAAGGCTCTCCACCAGTTTTCAAGGCACAGAAGGTGCACCTGAGACAGGTGGCTAGAAAGTGTGCTCGTCATCAGTGGGGCAGAGCCCGGTAAGCAGGGAAAGAACTTAAGGAAAGCACTGTCTGCACTCACCCTTGCATTGCTTGTAATGTGCAAGAGAAAATGTCATACTATGGAAATAAAATGGGACGTGGCACACTCCTCCAGCACTCATGGATATTTTTTCCATTGCTTTTTTGACAATCAGGAAACTGAATATGTTAGAGTCTTCCCGACTTCTTCTTCTCTCCTGAACATTCACATGTCTGGGAATACCTGTGAAGATTGCCTAATCAATTTATTAAACAATTTTAAAAATATTAAAATAAAAACATTAGGAATAATGTGTTATTTAAGCATTTTTAGAACCGTTACAGGCATTCCAACTGACTATAATAACAATTTTTAAAGATGCAGCTTTGCTATGCCAGTAAGTCCTGGTGGTACAGTCACACTGGTGGTTGAGAAGGATTTCTGAAGGGGACTATTTCCCTTTGACCACACACCAATGCGCTGTGTGGGAACAGAGTGAATGGGGAGCAGTACCTACTGCCAGACCTGGAATAATAGAAA
This sequence comes from Pygoscelis adeliae, assembly GCF_000699105.1. Classification (NCBI taxonomy): domain Eukaryota; kingdom Metazoa; phylum Chordata; class Aves; order Sphenisciformes; family Spheniscidae; genus Pygoscelis; species Pygoscelis adeliae. The sequence continues at coordinate 3,789,634 of NW_008825114.1, forward strand.
ATCTTGTACTCTCTGGAGGCTGCGCTGGCTGTGCAAGAAGACAGCATGCAGGAGAGGGCACCAGTAAAATATTGGAGGTGGTTATGCTTCAGGAGTAGGAACTCTTGCCTTGGAAACTGTGGTAGTGACCAGCCACTTAGCTCCTTTCTCTCTTCTGCACGCCTTGCTGCATGCCCTTCCAGCCCTGATCAGAGAGCTGTATCTCAGCTTTTCTAAAGAGAGGTCACTTTACCTTCCTCCTTTTCCATAGCTTGCTTTTTTTTGTAGTCATTGCTCCTCCTCACTTCACTGGCTTAAATGTTCATCCAACTTCTGTCCAGAGTTGATGTGTACTTCATGCATCTATGAGCCCTTTTATCGTACTCTGTTGATTCTGCTTTGCTTATTGACCCAATCTAAGGAGGAGGAAAGTTCCTCCAGGAAAAATGAAGAGCAAATAATTTGTCCTCTGTTTAAAGAAACAAAAGAATTGCTCCTTTGTATTCTATGGCATGGCAAGACCACAGACCTCTTCCTTTATCCCTGAGCAACCAGGTTCCCAGCTCATAGGTGCATTATGGGAGGGATTTCAGATTAGTTTCTTAGCTGACTGGAAAGAGAAGTCAGGGAAAATGGACTGAGAGGTCATTCCAGGATGTCAGTAAGGAGAGATTACTAGTAAGAAGACAAGTAACTTTCTCAGGTGTAAAAAACTCTGCCTGTCACTGCATGAGCCGCTAAGTAAAGAGCACACCATGGTAGAGAGAGGGCTGGTGAGCTACGGGAAGTTTGTTCTGGCCAAGGAGCCTACTGAGTGTTGATATTTTAAACTTTAAATGCTAAAGGCAAATAACTAGCATCCTGAGTAGGGGAGGGGGAGAATTTAAGCAGCCATTGACAGGAGACTAAGGTAAAGTTTTGCAGAGACTGTCAAATTTATTCTCTCCTCTCCCAGGATGTAAGGTTGTGAATGGACAACATCAAGGAAGCCAAATTCCACAGCCTTGGGTGGAGATTTTTACTGCATGCAAACATTGGTGATCTACCGCCTGGACTTAGAGACAATGTTTTAGGAGTATCACTCTGCACTGGTGTACTGCTGTGAATGTTACAGGGAGCCCTGTCTGGAGAAACAAGAAGCTGTAGTGGCTAAACTGAAAGTCACAGTTTTCTTCAAAAAAATAAAATCTTTAGGTCAAAAGTAGATATTTGAGGCAGTCTTAGGGACCCTTCAAGCTCATCATAGTCACAGCTGTACACGTGCACAGCAAGGTGTGTCGTTGCCGTATTTTGCTGCAATTGCAGTTCTTCACTGGATTTATAATGGCACACCCTGAAATCACAGCAGGCTTTCTCACCTCCATCTCTGAATGTGCCTTACTGTCAGTGTTGATTTTCTGTGCACCTACCAAAATTAAACTGTAAACCACGATCACATCAGGGGGTAACCAAACCCTGTGATGAGCCTGGTGTTGTCAAGAGCTGGTTAACCTCAGTAGCATGTCCAAGGTGAGACACGCATGTAAAAATAGAATGAGCTGCCTGACAGGAGAGTTACATGTGTATAAGCCACAAGTGACCACAGGTAATTTGTGTTACATAGAAGTAAGCCACAAGAAGGAAGAAGACTGGAACAGCACAGGCCCAAGGAACTGCAGTACAGCACTGAGGAGCTACCACAACCTGGCATGAGGGTTTTGGACTTCATCAGCAGTCACTCCATATAGTGAGATTCTCAAAGACCATTTTAAAATGAAACCCATCCCCTACCTGTACCAGCAGGTGGACAAGCAATCCTGGCTCTCACGGACATGTAAGTTCAGAGCAAAAAATTTTATTTGAAAGTATGTAAGCTAAAATGTAAGTCCTGCTTCGTACTTTAAACATCCAGTGAATTTTCCGAAAGGCTGGGTTTTGTGTTCAGAGGAAGACTTTCTGGCATGTTAATAGTTTTTACTAGACACAGGAAATTTGAGTTCCAAAGGCGACATTTTCAGAATGTTTTGAACATATGGAAAACAAGGTTATAATGGAACTTCTCTGTAGCTTAGTCATACCCTGTAGTTCTTTGAATACTCTGAATATAGAGACACATGCACTCAAGTTAATAAGGTAAGACTATTAATCTTCCTGTTAACCAGCTGAACTGATTGATGAAGTAATATATTTTGCAGCACAATATGCATTAACACAAGCAGGACAGCACTCGGCTCTTGAGAAGAGGGAGTAGAGAAAGTCAGATGAGTGTGCGACTGCCAGCAGCAGGAGGTCAGTCTAGGCCAAGAGCCGCTCTGTCTGACTAGGATGAGCAAAGGCAAGCTTTGTCACAAGAGTGGTACTGAGTGCTAAGGCAAAACCAAAGCAAAGCAAGTTCCACCTCTTTCTTTATCCTCCCAGCGCCCACCCCCCTCATCTGTATCATTAGCCCTCCCTGTCTTCCCTCTGCTTCTTACTGAGCCTCAGAAAGGAAAATACGTTGGAAGTGGGAGGAGCTGGAGCAGCAGGAAGGTGTGTAAAGGGCATGGGGAAAGCTCTATCAGACTTTACAGTGTGTGAAGGAAAGTAATACGTGAACCTTTCCAAAGAAGGTGGCAAAATTAACTTACAGCCTGTAAGTAGAAATACTACCCATTTTTCAGTAAAGAATGTATTTTACATAAATGCATATATTCCTGCTCTCTGTATAGAGGTGGAAATGTGGGTTGGTAGATTAGAGGAAAAAACAATCAAGCAGTGCTTTCCCATTACAAAGTTATGTGGTGTTTTCTTCTGCACCAGTGAAAGGGGTTTCTTTTTTCCCTAATGGATTTTCTTTCCCTTCCTAAACCACATCCTCTCGTGTTTTCTGTGAAGTTTTGACAGATAAAGTTTTCTGGGAAAGCACGGGCTTCTTTGTTTCTGGTATGCATTGTGCCTACAACTCTTGTGGACTCAATTCAGGAATAGGATTTGTTTAAATGTCTTTTTTCATTACTACTCCATTTTTAAGGCCGAGCTGTGGTAGTGGAATGGACAACATCAGAATTCAGGCTCCACCTGCACCAGCAAAGCTGCAGTGCGTCCTAACACCTCTCCCTGAAGGCAAGGTGAAGACTAAAGCCAGGCCACACCAGCAGGACCCAGCATCATCCCTAAGCCAGCGGTGTCCACACAGAGAGGTCTATCCTACCTAAATTGCAGTCCAGACCAGGATGGTCCCAAGCCCATCCCCAGCAGCCGCCCCGGGGCTGGGGCAAGTTGCTGCCCCCATGGCTTGGACCAGAGGGGTGGCCACCCTCTTTTAGCCCAGGGGGAGCCAGGGCCAGCGACTGCAGTGGGGAAGGCCCCGCGGCAGCTGGTGCGGGGCCGCACTGCC
>NW_008825114.1:3793021-3794334 GCF_000699105.1 Pygoscelis adeliae
GCACTGCCATACTGCCTCTTCTCACCCCATACCTGCCACTGCACAGCAGACAGGCAGAGGTGCCATGGCCGGAGGGGAGGCGACCACAGAATGGCATGGCAGGGCAGATGCATGGCACCCATGGGCTCCACTCCTTCCCCTGCCGGGAGCATCTTTTTCTTTCCTTTCTTTTTTTTCTGTTTGTTTTAATTTTATTGTATTTCCTATGCTGTGGGAGGGAGCCACGGCCAAAAATAATGTTGCCAAGCCAAGGGGATTGGCACATGCTGCCTGGAGTGTGCAGCAGCAGCAGAGGCTTTAAATAGACCAAGCCCTGGCTGCAGGCTGCTCCTGGAGGGCTGGCAGCCGTGCGCCAGCGAGGGGGGACTCCGGCTGAGAGTGCAGGATGAGCTGCACCTCGCTGCCCCCATGCCCACACCCATGGGGTGTCTCACCCCCACCCGTGTGCAGCTCCCCAGCCGCCCCCAGCTCCCTGCTCGCCCCTGGGGCAGGCTAATGGGCTGTGACGGCTGGCAATGTGATCCATCCCCTGGAAACAACTCTGCAGTTACTAGAAATCTGTCATCAATAAAGCTGTGGTGGCCTGGTGGCAGCACGTGTGTGTGGGGAAGCCTCAGCTCCAAGTGTTACACGTGTGGAATGCCAAGTGTGGTGAGAACTAGCCCAGAGAGGCATTATTGGGGATGGCTCCACAGCTCTGCTGCCGCAAAAACTGCACAGTGCTGTTATTTCATCAGATGTTGACCACCTGTGAATTTTCCAAGATAAAGCAGATACATCATTTCTCTCTCCTCATCCTTTCCCCAACCCAAAAATAATCCCTGTGGACAACTCCCACCACCCCTAAGTAAACAAGAACCTCGAAGCCTGGCAAGCCGAGACAACCCTTCCTCCTTGGGTGACAGTGGCATGGGGCAGGGCAACGAGCAGGAACCTCCAGCCCCCCGTTTTGTAGCAGTGCACGATAAAGCTGCCTCCTGCAACTGTGTGACATGTAGGAGGGCCCCAAAACCAGCTCCTCTGAAGCCTGCAGCCTGCAGCGCTCTTCGGTGGGGGAATATCTCCCGCTGCCTAGTGCTTGGCGTGCAAAGCAAGCAGCAACTCCTGCAAAGCTTCAGCGCTGAGCTGCCGTCTATTTGTTCCTTCAGATTAACTCCTTCTGCCTCCTTCTGCCTCTCAGCCTGTACTCCCTCGGCCCCTTTTTTTTCTGTCTTACAGCAGCCGTCGATTATTTCGCTCTCCCGGGGGGTGAGGGCCCCTCCCTCCCCTCCAGCCGCAGAGAGGCAGAGGCAGCCGGTGGGGCAGGGGCAGCC
>NW_008825114.1:3794380-3794965 GCF_000699105.1 Pygoscelis adeliae
GCTTCCGCTCGGCCCCCCCGCTGCAGGGCAGTGTGGCTTGTCCCTCCTGGCGCTTTCGAAGGCTGCCCGCGCACTGAAGTCACTCTCTCCGCTTGCTAGCTTCGTTTCCTAACTCCAGATCTGCTTCCTCCCCACAGCCCCAGTCTCCCAAATAGACGACCTCCAAAAGTGGGTCGGTTTCTCCCTGATTCACCCAGTGTATGCGCATTCCCTTGACTCTCTTGTTGTTGTCGTTGTTATTCTGAGCACAGTACCACCGGGTATTGCGCGGTCCTAAGAAAGAGCAATACTTTCAGTCTGATACCGATTGCTTACGTAGGATGAAGAAAAAAGCAGTTAACATGAATATAAATTTAGGATACAAGAGACACGTGTTGGCCATTTCCTCTCTGACATCCCCGTGTTACTTTTACGGCGGACGGCAGCCCCGCTTACGAGTGTCCCGAAGGGTACTCTTTCGAGGACAACGGCACAGAACAGGTAGGGGCGCCGCGACTGCTTGTTTTTCTCTCCCTCGCCGATAGACACACAAACCACGGAGAGAACAAGGAAATGTTCAGCCTCTTAGGTTTCACCAGCTGAAAA
>NW_008825114.1:3796156-3799427 GCF_000699105.1 Pygoscelis adeliae
CACCGCTCAGCTGGGCTGCCGTGGGCTATTTCTTCCACGACGTCTCTACTGTGCTTTAAACAGTCAAACCCTTTAAAAACAAACGCCACGCCGCTCACAAGAATAGGGAAGTAACAGCTCTCTGGAAACGCGTCTACTGGAAAAGGGGAAAGCTTTCCCTGCCTGCATAAAAAGTGGTCGGGGGATTAAAAACGTGGGTGTTTGGGGTTTTGCTGTTGTTGTTTTGCTTTTTGTTTTTATTTTCCCCTACGGTCTGCAAGGAAAGAAGCTCTCTTTTCCCGCAGTGTGGACGGTGAAAGTCTCCAACATGGCACCAAATATCTCAGTAACGTGGGTGGTGTAATCGTCGTGTTGTTAAGCATTTCCTTATTGACGTGCACCACGTTTAGCCTCTAATCTCCGAAATGGATGTCAAAGCAGTTTCTGACATCTTTAGAGAGCCTGTCCTGCAGGTAAGTAAAAAATGTGAAGCTGTGGAAGGAACTTGCTTTGGGGCTGAAAATGAGACTTTCGGGTTTGGCTTCGAGTGGCAGAACGGCTGGAGCAGCAGGATTACACTTGGCTGTGCATTTTGGCATTATTATGACCTTGTTCAAACGCATTCTGATGTGCCATGAGGAAGGTATAAAATTAGATTAAAGCTCCCAACAACCCATCAAATCCCGTTCAGAGCCCCGGCTCTGGACTCAGGCTTGTTTAAATCACTGACACTTTAGAACAAACCCCTTTCACCCTTCAACTCTCCGGGCAGATTTTTCTGTTTGATTACATTAATAATTTAATTTCTATTCCCTACCGGCCCTTCCAAGTGGGCAAATCAACCCCCTTCCAACACGGGTGGGGGCTGTTATTTTTAGCTCGTTGGCTGGAACAAAATGTTCCAACGCTCCCTGCTTTGAATCTCATTGCGGTTTGACTACTCTTTGATATTTAAGACCGTCGGTTTTCCTTGTCAAACTACCTGTTATAGGAAATGGCTCCCCTAGCTTGGCAAATCACTCTCAACAAAGTAGACAGGAGCGTTTGCCTAAGTAAAGAAACGTTTCAAAAATGTTGCAGGGAAATACCCGAAATATTAAACTGGTAAATCTTCCATAGGTGCTACGCTTATGATGACCCTAAACGATGTGCCCAGCTATCAAAATAAGTAAGAACTGATCAAAATATTGCCATGCCTTCTTGTCCCCTTGATAAATACATTTTGTCGGCACTTGCTGAACAGTTTTTGGGAGTTCCATATGCACTTCATAAACAGCACTAAAAGTGCGGGTCCGGTTCAAATACCATTTAAACAGCCCTGCTCCCCCTTCCCAGCTGCAGTTCTGCAGCTACTGTTTCAGTAACAGAGTACTTTAAAGTGCGTTTAAATATCCCCCCCCCCCCCCCCCCCCCCCCACCGCGGGCCCCCCCCGCCGAGCCAACAACGGGAGCTTCCAGCTGACACTACTACTGTGTCCATTTTAAAAACGTGTCGCTGTGTGTTTAGCTACAAGCTGTCCAACGTAAATGCAAATAGCGCTATGAAAGGACACGACAAAGTAGGTGGGAAGGGAAAGGGAGAAATCCACTTCTGTCAAGTGATGCCTCCTAAAGAGTGAATTAGAGTAATTCAGACTTTAAAAACTAGCGCCCTTGAGATTATAATGCCATACGCATTTATATGTACGCATAGGTACAGTCTGAGGTGTAGAAATGATAACAGGAGTTTTAAACTTCATGGCTGCAGATTTGGAAAGTTCTCATACCACTTGCGCCTGGACATCCGCACACATTAGCAAAAACACTGCATTGAAGTAAGTGCCTGATCACTGCGATCTTCTTCGCAGGATTTTTTGTTACCGCCAAGGGTATCCTCATGTAGGATGCCCTTCGCGGCCAGAGGCCAGGGACTGAACGAAATCAAATGAATAAAATAAGTGCGAACTAGTCTTCTTTGCACCGAGAGGTTGAAATATGTGTAAGGGGAGCGTCTAGAAAAGATGAAAATTCGAGTTTTGCAGCTCCAAATCATTACCTTCTCAGCAACAGAACACCGTCATTGCGCACGAGAGAAAGGGACAAAATCCTGCTCGTTTAGTGATTGTTGTTATGACAAGGAGCAATAACTGTCCTGTTATAAAAATAGTGTTTGTTATGAAGAAACTGAGTGAACAGCCATCCGGATAAACATTCCCTGCGTCTGACAAGCCTACTGTCTTCGTGATGTTTTGTGTGCTGCTAACCCCCCTGTCCTTTTCAATCATTATTGTCTTTTTTTTTTTGCTTGTAATTATGCACATTGTTTCCCACTTACCCTAGTTTCAGCACTAACGCTCCGAAATTGCACAGAGAAATAAAAGAAAGGCTATTTTTTCCTGTATGTGCTCATCGATATATTCAATACCTATTCTTATTGTGCAGTAACCTTTTCGTATGATTATACCAAGCCCACTCAAACATTACAGTTTCTAATTCCTCTATATTTGTAGTGCATCTTAGTTGCTTTTTCCCGGTTCTTGAAGAATAGTGATAAACTCTCTTTGACAGGTAGGGAAAACCTACAAAACCGGAGTGCAATACTGACATTGTTCCTCAAGTTAGGCGCTTTCTTTTTGTATCGCTATTTAACTCTGTTGTAACAGCCAGACGGACCGGTGTATTTAAAACAAGCGGACTCCTTGGGTGTATGCGAGCAGATAATGAGAGGTACACGTACGGAGAGCCTCCGCGGACACCGAGAGCGCAGGGGCAGCGGGTGTCCTGCAGCCCCGCTACCTCTCCGCTCCCCGCCGCCAGCTCCGCTCCAGCAGAAGCACTGGCACGAACCGCAGGCTGCAGCCCAAAGCAGCGCTTCTCAAAAAGGAGAGTAAAAACGGAGGCAGCGAGCCACAGGGCATTCGTCGCAAATGCGTTCCCAGCCCCACACAATAAAGAGACTCCAGCCTCCATGAAGAGACTAAATATAAAGTAAGAAGCCCACAACCACAACGCAGGACGTAGTTTGGGGGGTGGTGGGGAGCGGGGGGACGTGCGTCTTTTGTTCGCCACGGATGCGCTCGGGAAGCTTCATTTCAGCTCTGCCGCCGTATTTGTTGCCGGATTACCACGGTGAAGGCGGCCGGGTTTTGCGAAGGCGGCGGGCCCCCCTCGCACGCCCCCGCGTACATCTTTCCGCGCACGCACAGCCTCCGCCTCGTGAGCACGGGGAAATCTTCCTGAGACCTTACAGACCACCTCCCGCAGCGTTAGGTCAGCGGGATTTCTGCGGTTACCGCGGCCGACCTGCCCCACT
>NW_008825114.1:3800244-3800571 GCF_000699105.1 Pygoscelis adeliae
GCCCCCGGCTGTAGGGGTCGGCCCCCCAGCTGCGGGGCTCGGTCTCCTGCCTGTGGGGCCCGCCCTGCCTATCTGCCCTCCTCTCTTGCAGCTCTGGGTCCCCACCCACCTGGGTATGGGGCCCAGGTTCCCCCTGTCCCCCCCAGGCCACAGCACCTCCCCAAGGGAGCCTGGTGGCGGCTCTGGGGCCGGGTGTTGACCCCACGGGGCCATGTTTCGGTTCTGCTCCTTCAGCCCCACGTTGCCCTCCTGTGCCCACCCTAGCTTTCCTCTGGGGCGAGGAGGCCCTCTCCATCCCTGGGGGAGGCCCAGGGCACCCCTCTGCAC
>NW_008825114.1:3800665-3805765 GCF_000699105.1 Pygoscelis adeliae
CAGCACGAGAGACCCATCCTCTGCCCAAGCGCTTCCACAGGGCACATCCACCTTCTCCTCACAATGCACAAGGGCATTGCAAATATGGCCTCGTTTACTTGCACACAAACCCCTCGGAGGTGAAGGGATCGTTAGCCTCACGTTATGGAAGAGATGCAAAGGTAAAAATTACTAAGTTTACGTACCCTGCTTGAAATAATTAAAGTCTTGTTCCACTTCAGGTCTCCTAAGTACTGCGCAATAAAAACATTATTGCAGACACAAGTCTGTATTAAGGCTCCAGAATTCACCCTAGTTCTTAATTTACTGAGGTATAGTGAGTGCTTAAAACTGTTTACTGATGTCACTGCATGCCGCTTCTCCATTGAGCAAACTGAAAAATAACATTCTATGGAATCACCCTGGCAGGTTTACCAGCGAGCTTGATGCCTGCAGAGATGCTTATGCACAGCTTTTCCACCGAGCTGTCAGTTTCTTGCAGTCTAAGCTTTGTGCCATGTGCTCCCGAATGCTATCTCATCATGAAGAGATATCGTTTGCTGAGGATTTTTTACCCCCCCCCCCGACTTCTTAACCAGCTCAAATCTAACATCAGTTGGCTGTTTTTAAGTCATCACTGTTACTATCTTCCTCAGCCATGCAACCAATCTTCAAAGGCAGCCAGGTTGCCAGTGTCATGCCATTTTATGAAATAGGGAAGCTAACACCAGGATGCCATTACCTTCATGAGAGGCAGAGTGTGCAACTCCTGATCTCCACTGTGCTTTAGGCAGATGAGGTTGGCAGAGCTGTGCAACCTACCAAAACGGAGAGCATCAGCTCCTACCATAGTCATGAAATGAAATACAGTTCTCCACTTACTACAGAATAGCAGAAATTTAGACTGAAGTCTAAACAAAGTCTTTGTTTGACTTATATGTGAGCGAAATAAAGAGACATCTTCAAGAATAAGAGAAAATGAGACCTAACAAGGAAGGATGAAGCACCTAGATTTGTTCTGTCTTGAAAGGAAGGTCGAGGAGAGCCATGGTAGAGTTTAAGCACAGCTTTAATGGTGATGGGGAGAGGAGAGGGAGGTGACATTTTTTTCCTTGCCGTTTGAATATGCCCATCCCTAGCATTTCCAGACAGAGTAGCTGGAATTTGTCCTGCACCTCTGGGAACTGAAGGTCATACGGCATGTTTAGAAATGACAGGTGGGGCAAAGGTGGCTCTTAGGATGCCTGCTGTTAGAGAAGCCGAATTAGATTTTGGTGTAATTTATCAGAGCTGGAGGCCACCCATTGTTACAGTAGTCTTCTTAGTGCTACTTACGGCCCAGTATGCCTTACATTTTTTATGTTAATTTCCTTCCCTTCATGACCCACACATGAGTAACGGTGCCTCTAGTCCACTGATGACTGTTGAATACCTAAGAGGCAATATCAGGTGTGAATGAAGATCTCTGCCAGAGACTCCAGCAAGCCCAGTCACTACATAGGCTGCCACCTCTTCACTCGGACAAATTCCTTAGGCCAGAGCATAGCAGCAGGCAGGGCCATGAGAGGAGGAAGGTTTTGAAAGGGTTACTCAAGTCCTAGTCCTATGCACAAGGCTCCACCCAGTCTGGTAATGGGGGGATGTTCAGCGCATATTTCTGGGCTTAACTCACAGTATCTTAACATTACCCCTGGGATGAAATATACCCTCTTTTATGAGCTCGGGAGTGGTAAAATAAGAACGTTGGTGAAATATGTGGAGGTCATCCTAATTCATGAAAATGAAACAGGTTCCCTCCAAAAATGATTTACTGTGTTTTGTTACCATATTTTTGGACTGCCATTATTTTCTATAATTAATCTTTTATGGGGCTTTTATGATTTTGTTAAACTGAGAGTTCATTTAAAGGGAATGTTCTCCTGCTCCCTTCCCTGGTTAAGGCCCTAATATGCAAAGTCAAGTTTAATTTTTATTTTTCTCTTTGCAGTTCACCTCTCAGAAAGCTTTTAGATTCTGAAGGAAAAGAACCTCTCCTACAATGGTAACCCAGGGACCAAAGGAAAGGAAAACAGCAGTGTAGCTTGCTTTTATGTTCAGGTGCCTCCTTGTGAAGCCTATTTGAGAAAATCACATGACAACCCTGAAAAGCATACTGACTATATCCTCACCTGGTTTGGGGGTTCTCTATTTAATTTCTTTAGATCCTCTTCACATCCACACCCAAGGACACTGACTTACGAGTAAAATGATGTGATGGTGTAGCCTTCAAGACTGTTTATCTTTGAACACTGAATCAGGTTCACTACCTCACTTTGTACCCACAGCAGAACAGACCTTGAGGCTACCTATATTCTTTCTCAAGTGGCCTGATCTGCCGCTGCTAATCAGATAAGTGAATCCCTCATGCCTGAAAGGGAGAGATGCAGAATTCACGGGGGACTCAGGGTCATGAGCTCTACCATACCTTCATAAAAATTACACTGGTTGTATAATTGGCCTGTAAGTAAAGTTTTAAGAGCAAGAAGCCACAGCAAGTTCTATTGATGGTGAGCTGAATCTGCACTTGCCAGAGGCTTCCTAGCTGACCCCCAGAACAAAGAAGGTACCTTTGTTATTAAAAAAGTCCCTGTATCATTCCTGAAAAGGCAGCCAGAATTGGGAGGTAACTGGTCCTTTATTTCTGAGGCAAGCTCTGCTGAACAGCTGATACTGAGCAGGAGGGGATTGTTCAAACATCTGTCTTTGTAGCTGAGTTGGAAGCTTCTGAGATGATTCCCCATAACGGCAGTTATAAAGAAAAATGAACAGGCTGGTTTTAGGGCAAGCACAATTAAAAAAAAAATGTTTTAATTCTTTGTCTGTGCAAGATTTTTCACTAAAAAACAGCCTATACTGTTAGGCATTTCTTTGTCCTTTCATCCCATCTGTTAGGTATGTAAGTATTAAGAGTGCTACTCTTTTTTTCAGTAACAAGGTATAAAAATTGATGCATTGCCCTTCTTTTCATTAAGGGATGGAAGTGAGCAATGAATATAGACTAAGGATATACTCATGGCAGTTTGCTGTCATTTCGCACAATTCCAGAAGTGTACATAAAATGGAAAGTAGGGGCCAATAAAAGCAGTTTTTTGAGTCCTATTAGCTGCCAAGTGGAATCACAATATATGGTTAGCTGGGAATCTGCAAGATTTCTCACCTAATTCTACTGGACTTAAATTTTAATTTGCCATCAGAACAAAACCTCTAATTGCGAGAAACAGCAGCTTATTACATTTTCTATGTGACTCTGACTCACACATTGACCAAACTGTAAGGAAAGAATTTTCCTTTACATACAGCTGATGATCCCGCTTGGATGTTCTGTACCTAAAAATTCTTCACGATTTACTAATAAGAAACAGAGAATGAGAGGAAATTATCTTCATCTGTTTCTCTCACCCATAAAGCCCAAAATAGACAAAGTGTTAGAGCAATTTCATACCCTTGCACCTTCTTCAGTTAACTCTTCTTGCACAGTCCTCAACTAGCAAGCCATTAAAGAAGAAAAATATGTGTGGAGAGGAACTTTTATATCTCAGATATCAGTGAAAGGTTTGTAGTAAATACAGGGGGAAAACATAGAAAAACAGTAGAATTAGGAGTTAGAAGAGTAAAGGGAAAAAAGAGGAAAAGGGCACCTACTGAGACTTCTCTCTCCAGACACTCATGATCAAAGCCCACCACTGCCGTTAGGCAATCAATCTGCAGTTGCATACATAAAACTTTGGCAGTGTATAGTCTCCACTGCTTTCAACAGAGGCTTTAGACATCTGAAACTGGGCACTCTCCCAAAATTTAGATCCAGTTGCACTATACATTCCAGAAAAGACAGCACCAAATCAGAGGCCCTCTTTTACCCATGTTATTTTCAAGCTGCAGTGTATGGAAAGTTATGCTCCAACCCCCCCATTTAACCTCTTGGGCTGGCTATGTTTGTGTCCTCCAGCTTTGTCAAATGGCGCACACTGCTAGGAGGCAATTACTGCCTAAATGCATTGTTGTTTTAGGAGAGATTACTGAAAATGTGTGCCTGTCCTTCCTGACTAATTCCTTCTAGGATCATTCAATCACCTACAGACTTCTTTATTTTGCAAATAGAAATCTACCTTGGCATAACATTTTGTAAGTGTAATACAACTTGTTTCCTAAGATGAGTGACCCTGAATCTCCTGATTTGTTTTGCTTTTCAGCTTTTAAACCTCCGTGTCTTTTGCGCTGGGACATTCTCCTGCTCTTGATTCAAAACCGGTCCTAGCAGCCAGCCAAAGTTTTAGCAGCTCCCTATTCTCATTCACTCCACAGTCAGAGGTTTTTCAAGCAGCTGCACTGGATTTCCTTGCAGGGAGATGAATTCAAAGGAATTCTGCAGTCACGATCGAAGCACAGAGGGCAGCCTCAGTTACTTAATCCTAATCTATTTACCTCTATCTCTAGATGCTTCTGTCTTCCGCTGATTAAACACCTCTTTAGAGATAACTTAATCTCAGTGTATCTGAAGAATACAGAGGCTGCCCTACATTTACAAGATTTTACAATTCCAGAATACTCCATTTCCTAATACTCTATCTTTCATTCCATTATCAGAAAAAAGTGCAGTAGCTATAGACACACAAGACATTTGCTGAACTCTTCCACATCCACTTAAATGCCCTGTGGAATGTGCAGCCTCCAGTGAAGTTCTGCAGGAGAGATCCTTCTACAAGAAAAAGTCAGAGACCAAACGCCACTTAATAGGATACACATAGAAGTGTGGTGAGATCCAGAGCATGCCCATGAAATCATCTGTGTATTTACGATAAGAAGCTCACTCCCTTTTGGATAACCTCATGATTGCTTTTGTTAAACCCTTGACAGCTTAAAAGGAATCTTGCTTTCCAGTGTCTGGGCCTTCTTCCTTTCTCTTTTCTTCTCTCCTCCCCGTACAAGGGCCCCCTCTCTTCACTCAGCTCCCACTCTCCCTCTCAAATGACATTCTTTCTGTACTTGTCTGCGCAACAGCACAAGGCCCAGGCTGTGCTTCTAAAAGCCAGGAATAATGCCCTAGTCTCTTTGAGTGATTGATGCACTATCCATGGAGAATAT
>NW_008825114.1:3805789-3813499 GCF_000699105.1 Pygoscelis adeliae
GTAAAGCCATGCACATTAAGATACCTGCTGATCTGCTTTTTACTTTCACTGTAAATTAAACAGAAGAATTTGGTGAATGTTCCTTGACTATATGGTCTTTCTTGTTGTTGTTGAGAAGCTGACGCCCAAGATTTCAAGGCAGATCCAGACAAGGAATCACACAGAGAGAGATGTATGTTACACAAAGGTCTATAGTTAATATTTAAAAGAATTAAAATTTGAAGAATATATTTTGCTTGAACAGATCTATGAGGCAATTCTTCAGTTCAGGCAGTGCTGCCTATTCTAATTAAACACACACATAGCCTTACTTTGACTAGTATATCTAGAGAGCTCCAAGCAGCTGGCATTTCCTTTCCTAAACCCTTGGCCTCCTCTGCCAAGGCCAGACATTACACAAGTACCTTCAGTGTCTATCCAAAGAACAGAATACAGCCCAGGATATGGATACTTGCCCATCTTGGGTAAGTGGAGACATACTGCTTCACCTTATGCCTAAGCCTGAACCTGGGGCATGTGGACATCTGTTACAAGACAAGCTCTGAAGTGTTAAGAGATTTCAGTTTTACTGTGATCTTAATAACCGAGAGCAGTTCTATCCTTTAATGTTACAGGGGATGTTCCTGTTTCCATCAAGTCAACAGCAGAATTCTCATTAACTTCATCATTAAATGGGAATATTCACTGAGCACCTATCAGGGGAAACAGATATGGTGAAAGTTGGAGAATTGTAAATGCCTACACTGAAAAGCTTGATCCAAACATCCCGGGATGCTGGCAGTTCACATCTGAGTCCAAGCTGTGCAGTTCAGGAAAAGCTTTATTAATATCCCTTTAAGAAATTAACCTGCTGCTTTTTTCCAGTTATGATTTTGTATAAGGAACGCTTAACCCTTAGGACATTGACTTTTTTCCAAATTGCCAGACAAACTGTTAGAGCACAGCTGGCTTTCAGTCAAAAACTATCCTGGGCAAGCTGGAATTTGGAAGAAAATAAGGTAGTTGCTATATTAATTTATATAGATAATTAAACAATTTAGTTAATTTACAGTTTCTAATTATATGCTGCTATATGTTATTTTTCTGTATCTCTAAGTCTCATGAGTAAAATCAGAACTGAAATGACTCTGTAAAGCTTACAAAGGTTTGCCAAGTTTCAACTAAATGTTGCCATCTACTGTTAGAATAATAATAAAAAAACCATAAATGGGTGAAACTAGCACTGTAATTGTGGAAGAACTTAGTGGATATTTGCGTCCTATTGTGCTGATGCACAAGGGATTTTTCTTTGAATGCACAGGCAATAATATGTCCGTAAATCCTTCTGTATGTCAGGGGGAGAATAGAGTTCATTGTTTGCAAGATCTCATTATGATTACTTTTCAGCTTCTAAAAATGTTGTAATAGTTTCCAGATCCAGCATTTATGGTATTCAGTATGTTGAGAGAAAATAGGCTTCATTGAAAAGCTTGTTCTAAATGTTCCTCATCTGTGCTTTTTTTGACTGAGCACGTAGAAAAGTGATAGTAATGTGCATAGCAGATTTCTAATCATTTTGCTTCTCCAGTATTAAAAGTTAAAAACACCCCCTGCCCTTTACTGACAAATGCATAAGGGGTAGCTTTATATCAAGATCAGGCATGAACATCTGGGTAAGGACACAAAGACCTATCGGTTACAGACTGCTTCTGTTCTGAGCTGACAATAGAAAAACTACTGTCAGTCTTTTACTTTATGCACAGCAGAAACAGAATTTAAAAGGGGTTAAAAATCTCAGAGAGGACACTATCCCTGAAGCTCCAAAAATGAAGGCAATGTGCGTGTTTCCGTGTATGACACTGGAGCAGGAGATGGATTTCAAGCAATTACAGGATTTCTGGATTCCTTGTGCCTTAGCTGACATACTACACTTATTTCTTGATGTCACATATTTGCTTGTTGAAAGGGACCCATTGAATTTTCTACATCAGATTTTGCTGGAAAAATATAGTAAAATATATTCACCTAACAAGACCTAGTATGTTTCAAACAAAACTTCCCATAACTTTGAAAAATCCTCTGCGCATTTATTGTTTTATTACATTCTGAGACAAAAATCCTCAGCTGTCTGTCACAGGCATGAGTTGTGAAAAGGTTAGAGGCTATGCACACTGTCTAGAAAAGAAGAAATCTGAATACAGAAAAAGAAAAAAACATGCATAGTATCGTGCAGTGCCACCTATAGCTGGAACTGTGAATTATAAATGATTTTTCAGTAGTGCTGTAGGGACTTGCTGTTGCTGCTGATGGAGCAGCGTTGTAGAATGGCTCTTGCTCAGCTGCATAACACAGAAGATAAAATTGAGGGAATATTGGTCATGTTTATTGTTTCAGAGTTTCTTTGAATTCTATCAAATTATGTTTCTTCAAGGTACAGGAATATGAATTTTTATTATGTAAGTTCTGATTCAGCAGACAAGTGCAGTTAATGTGAGATGCAACATAGGGTGGATTGAGAGACATTGAGCAGTAGTCCTGGACCCTGGAACTGTGTACTGAATAGTTTGTTTTACCTTTGTCTGTTACCAGCATGAAAGGCAGAATGGGTCAGCCAAAAGCAGTATCAGAAATGACGTACAGGTCTCTTTGTTAAGAGTTATGCAATACAGGCCAAAGCTCTAAGAACTTTTTGAGATACAAAAAAGGATGGAGTTAGGAAAGCCCAAACTTAGCAGGAGTTGAAATTATCAAGGGACGTGAAGAGCAGCAATAAGGTCGTCTATGGAAAAGGCTAAGACACTCAGTGACTTCTTTGCCTTGATTTTTACTGATTGTGTTTGTCTTCAGGTCTCCTAGGTCTCTCAAGGCCTTGGGGAATGAAGCATTACCCAGGGTAAAGGAGGATTGAATTAAGGAGTGCTTAAGGAGGTTGGAAACACACAAGTCCATGGGACCAGACAGAATGCATCTCAGGATGCTATGGGAGCTGGCTGCTGTCCCTGTGAGACACTCTGTACCATCTTCAAAGTCTCATGGTGTTTTGGAGAGGTTCCTAATGACTTGAAAAAGGTAAATGACCCACAGCCTTGTTCAAAAAGGGCAAGAAGGTGGATCTAGGGAATGTCAGGCTGGTCAGCCTCATCTCAGCCCATGGTAAGATTATGAAGCAAATCCTCCTGGAAGCCATGTCCAGATGACCGAAGGAGAATGAAGTGATTGGGAGCATGGATTTATCAAGGACCAATCATACCTGACCAACTGGATTGCCTTCTATAACATCCCATGTAGACAAGAGGTGAGCAGTGGATACTGCTATTACCTCAGCTTAGTGAAGCCTTCAGAGCAATCTCCTGTAGTATACTTATAGCCGAATTGGTGAGATATAGACAGTATAAACGAACCATATAGTAGGTGGAAAACTTTCTGGACCGCCAAACTCATAAGGTAGTGGTCATCAGTATGGAATCTGTTGTTGGATAATTGTGACATTGTGCAGGAATCAGTCTGGAGCTAGAAGTGTTTAAAGCAATCTTTTGCTTGCAAATTTTTTGATTATGAATCTTCTTATTGTAAATAAAAAGCAAACTTTTCTGGCTTCCAGACTCTTAAGGAACTGAATCCAAGCATATGAGGAAATTTGTTACTTTCTTTGCTTCCCTAAAATGTTATTCCTTTGTCTGAGTCTGCTTTTTGGGTTAGAATTGTCAATCTGTTGAAATAAAGTCTGGTCATAGCATGCTAATGCTAGATCTGGTAAAGGAAGCATCTCACTATACATGAGAAGTGCCTACTTCTGATGGATTATCACTTCACCATCCTTTACTGCAACTGTGCTAACCCCAAGCTGTTCTGGGACGTCTCCCACATTAACTCTAGTGCCTTTTCAGTGGTGGCAGTAATAATTGCTTTAGAGTTAAAAAAGCTAGCTCTGATTTACCTAATTCTGATGATAGGTTGCCTGCTGGACACTACAAAAAAACTCCAATAGCAGACATGTCAATGTTTTTGCTAGGACTCCCCCCATCTAATGCTGTCAGTGAAAACATTTTCCAAAAAACCACAGTGGAAATATCTGGCTTCAGTGTTGCTGCTCTGACCCATTAAGAGGCGTGACCTGTTCATAGACGCGCTGTGCTCTTTCTCTGCATGAGCACAGATGTAGGGATAGTTTCCCCTTAACGGGAGCAGAGATACAGCATGAAGAAGGAAGCAGTGGCCAGTCCAGTCTCATCCATGCAGGAGAAGGCTCGGTGCGGATCTTATCAATGTATATAAATACCTGAAAGGAGCGTGTAAAGAAGATGCAGCCAGGCTCTTTCCAGTGGTGCCCAGTGACAGGACCAGAGGCAAAGAGCACAAACTGAAACACAGGAGGTTCCCTCTGAACATCAGGATGCACTTTTTCACTGTGAGGGTGACCGAGCACTGGCACAGGTTGCCCAGGGAGGTTGTGGAGTCTCCGTCCTTGGAGATATTCAAAAGCTGTCTGGACACGGTCCTGTGCAACCTGCTCTAGGTGTCCCTGCTTGAGCAGGGGGGTTGGACCAGATGACCTCCAGAGGTGCCTTCCAACTTCAGCCATTCTGTGGTTCTGTGATTCTGAGCAGCTTTTTCCCATAGGAAATTGTGGCATAGTCTATTAATCCCATCCTGTTTGAGAATAGTTCTTTTCTATGGTAGTTAGCAGTGTACGTTTAGATATGAAGAAGCGGAAGGTACCATGCAGATCTAAACATGTAGCTATGCTGAAGCACACAATCCTCCTATAATCACATAACAAAGCAAAGAGTTCCCACAGTTGTGTGGAAAGATAGTTTTGTTCCTTCTTCAGTACATGCATATTACAGGTCAAAATTTAAGTCACATAAATAAAACCCCAAAAGGTCTAGGTTTGTAAGGATCAGGTATTAGACTGCCACAAGAGGCAGGGAAGAGGAGTGAGATGCAGCGGGATTTACGAAAATCAGCTCCCAGAAGCTGTTAAATTAGATGTGCAAAATAATACAATTTAATATGGAACATGCTTTCGGTCTGTTTTGGAGACAAGCTGATCTGTCCAAGAGAGCTTTCTAGGCTTAATTGGTCACAGTTCCTGGTAAGAACAGAATGTTACAAACATCTATGAAACTTTGCAACTTGGAACGGAAACATGTCACGCATCTTAGAAGCTCCTTGGTTCATACACAGCAGTTAGCATACGCTGAGTCCAAGGAGAGCAGTGATCAAAAGGCCAAACAGTATTTAGGAAGGACACATTTTGTCATTGATATTTGTGGCGTACCAAACTTTGAAAAATGAGGATTTTGTTGCAGATTTTATGAATTGTAGTGGTGGTGTATGTCATTATTTAATTCTGATTTTCATGACGTTTGGTGTTTTTCCTTAAACAACTGTCGGAGACTGAGGATTATATAATAATTATAACCATATAATTAATAAATAATATACTAATAAAATTATGATGATATAATCTCAGTTTTCATTGACAAAAATAATAAGAAAAGAGCACCCCAAAAACTAGTTATCTGTTTGTTCTCCCCTTCTGTACAGCCCCTCCAAAAATGTGCTCTCTTGGTGTCTTAATGGTTTAATATAAAATCTCGTTATTTTTAAACTGGTCTCATGCTTTTGAAAGAGAGAGCTGAGCAATTTTTCTGCTGTCATGGGAAAGACAGATATGAGGTATAGCAGGCAGTGAATTAAACTCTCCAGGGTTGAAAGAGGCATAACGTAGTTTCCTTTACTATTCAAAGTCTTAGTTTCTTTTCACAGAAAGGGATGGCTTTCTAATGACTAGTGAAAAAACACTAGTCTCAGGAAAGGCCTCTTTGTCCCTTTGGAGCCAGGAGTCTTCTTCAGCGGTTCAATACTCTTCATAGATAAAGCTTTGAGTTCTTGTCCTTTAAGTGGTGCTTTTAACAAGCAAGATCAATAAAAAAATCCACTTTCCTAAAACGAATGGCAAAGCCCCAATCAATGCCCAGCCTTCGTCCACAGGACGTGGGCAGATCCATACTCTTTTCTGCAGACCCAGCAGAGGGAGCTTGTTTGACCCAGAGAAAATGCTCAGTTAAATATTAAGTTGTTTAAGGTTTTGGGGAACAAACCATTGCCTAACCAGACGTAGTAAGTCAAAATTATATGAAACAAGTTATTATTTCTTAACAGATAAATCATTTGGAATGGTTTTCACGGAGTGTAACTAAATGTAAGCACATTTTTGTAATCTAGTAATAAAAAAAAAAGCGCTGTGCTCTGCGTTTGACAGTAATAAAAATAATGTCATTGTGCTACACTTTTAGTCAAAGTGAAGTCTAAAATCAGGATCAATTCTGTCATTTGAGTCATCATAAAAATTTATGTTATGACAGGCATGGCAGTTACCTCTTTCTGCTTCAACTTATTATTTGTATAGGGCAATAACATCTCAAAAAAACTATTAAATTGTATTGGTTAATACATATGAGGGCTTTAAATACTTCCAACCCATTATCATCGTTAAGACTGTTGTTAGGCATTTGTGCTGGAGCCACATTTAGGACAGTGTTATTTATACACACTGGTGTTAAAATTACCCAGCTGTTGTGGATGACCTTCTTTCATGTGTTTCATCCATGATTTGTAAAGCATTTTTCTAGCAGCCATGATTATTTTACTCTGTTGTCTGGATTTTACAGATATGAAAAATAAGGAGTTATAGCTAGATGTTTTGCTGAGGACTGAGAGAGAACAGAAGTCAGATTTCGGGGCTCTCAGAGCTTTGCTCTCCTCACAAAATACCATAGCAATGAATGCACTGTAAACTGAGGACACTGAGAGTGAACTGCAAAATGAAGGAAGATAAGGTCATGTTTGATAAACATTAATGGTACTGGTCATTGCAGAAGAAGAGATTAATTGCCTCAGGGTTACTTTAACCTTTTCAGGTTATATTCATTTAAGAGAGCTCATGTAATAATTTGTTTGGTAATTACTTGATTGCATAAATATCAGGATCCTATAGCTGTAATTGCTGCTACTGCATCATAAAAGGAATTTTTAAATTATGCTTAGGAATATATCTGATTTTGAAATGACACTGACGTATCATTTACGTATACTTTAGTTAATATCTAGATATCATAGACGATGTATTATCTCTTCTGAGAAACAGAGATTTGCCAACAAATGAAATTCTCACAGGGCCTTTGAGAGACATTTTACAGGTGGAAAACCTAATTATATGTAGATTGAGTGACATGCCTCCTGTGGTCACCTGTTGCAAGCCTATAGCCAATTTTCCCAGTCCCTTTCATATTACAGACACGTGAGGTATCAACCGTGATGTTCTAGCACAACTGAGCTAGGTTAATATTATTGTTCCCTGTCACCATCCTCCAAAATAAGAAGTTTTTATATCTCACTCATAATCAGTCTTTCCTACCATGAAAGATGTTTAGGGAACATGTACATCCTGAGAGGCCCCCTTAGAGGGCGAACACATGGCTGGTTATGCTGGTAGATGTGAACTGGTCATAACCTCTGGTGAATGTAGCAGTGATTAACAGATGAGAGGTGGCAGCAGTAAACCTAGTTCAATTACAAACAGAACAGCATGTGAAACTGCAATCACTTTACAGCCCCAAACCTTATAAAAGCTCTCCCCCATCAAGTTTAATATGATTCTGATGTACATCAAAGAGGGAAAGATACTGAGAAACATGGTGAGGAAAGGTTTGGTAAGCAGCATTC
>NW_008825114.1:3813515-3831773 GCF_000699105.1 Pygoscelis adeliae
CTTACAGAGAAAACCTTGTCACTTTTCTTTCGGGCCCAGTATAAATACTTTTTGCCAAAAAAGTACCTATTAAGGGCAGATTCTCAGTGAAACAAATCAGATCATATCAGTAAATAATCTGAATCCTTTGAATATTCAAAATGTAGACATAACTGGTGAAATCACTATTAAATAATAATTCTTTGTTTAAACAATCATTTAATAGCCACTGAATAGATTTTAATAGTATGAGTCAATCTCCAGGATCAAACAGTGTTAATCAGTGCCCTTAATTCTATTCTGAGGTTTAGATTATGATGTTATCCAGCTCCCGGACTGATTTTTAACATGGTAATCACTGAACGTTTTATTATTTCACAGATATCAACCAACCAATTGTTTGAGCTTTTTTAAAAATAAGTATTCTCGAAAAATGTTTATTCAGCATAAAAAAATCTCTTTCAGACCAGTTGAACGCAGAGTGAGGGGTCACGAATTAGATTTCTCAAGCAAGCCAGAAGTTTGACATTATTGTACCTGTTCATTATGAACTCCTGCCAGGTAAATCTTAATTACCATGCAAATCTAAGCCAGATAATTTTTATACTTTGCAATTTTACAGCATAACAAACCATCATGAATATGGGTCTTAACCACTTTTAGCTGCATGTAGCATACTAAATAAGATAATTGGGGAATTTTTAACAATACATGTGTAGGGTTTGGGTGGGGTTTTTTTGTTTATTTGTTTGTTTTACATTCAGTAGATGCAATAAAAGACCTCGTCATGGAGTGTAATGTCTTTCTAATTTTAGGACTGAAAGCAGTAGAAAGTTCTGCCACCTCCAGAGTTTAAAGGGGCTCTACTAACAGCAGCTCTCATTTTGTCATCCCCTGAGCCGCACTTTCCTAACCCCAAATAGCATATTCAGGAGGTAATTAGCACAACAAAATCTGACTACAATCATCTGAACCCCCTTATTTTAACACTAATTAACAGACATTAGAATAAGTTTTAAAATCCACTGTTTTGTTACCAAGATTAGAAAATGCATTTATGTGGGGTTTATAGTGTAGGTTGTTGAGCTGTTGCTTAGGGAGCTCTCAGTGCAGCCAATGCAAGGGTTCACAATGGAATTGACCAAAGCTATTCCCAGAGATATAAGATGGTACATAAAAAAAGAAAACAAAAATTACAGTATCTTTTCATTGCAGCCCAAAAAACCTCACAGGAGCAGGGCAAGCACTAGCATGTGTGTAGGCAACATCTGCTGGTTGCCAATGGGACAATATCAACAGGGAAATGTATCTGAGCGCTCATGGGCCCACTGGTACACTACTGTTATCTCATTGACAGTAATAGTATCTACTAGCCTAATACTTAAGCTTGTATTGTCAGCATTATACAGAATGAACTTGTGATATATTTATAATATACCATCCACTATGCTTGTGAGGGTGTTTTCAGCAATAAAACATTTTAAAATCTGAAGGAAATGTTGAAGACAGAAGAGGAGAAAAGAGTTTTTGATAGCCAAACAAGAGAAAGAGTAGCCCTGTATAGATGATGTATGTGGACTTGAACAATGGATGTTCTGAGTAACAGCAGTTCTGCTGGTACCAACGTCACCTTTCTCTGAAAAAACCCATTTGTAACAGGAGTGGCAATATCCCTAAAAAGGCTCAGAGAAGAAACCTGAAAGCACCCTTACAGAAAGTGAAGCACCATTTCAAGTTTTAGCAAAATTATACAAAGATTTGATCAATCTGCACAACAGTCCACACAACTATACTGTTTATGGACCATCTTATCTTTTATTAGTCTCTTGTTAATTGTGTTGTGACATAATTTTACACTGGAAATCAGGGCCTACAGGCAGCAGCTGAAAGAAAAGGTCTTTAAACAGACAAAAAGGAATCTCTGTGAGTTCCCCCATAAAGAACATTTTTGTCCTGTGTGTGGCATTGGTAGCATTTTTCCTGCAACAGCAATGACCACAGCCTCATAGCTGAAGATAAATGCTGAGCTGTAACAGCAATATTGGTGAACAGTTACTCCAGCCATAGGTGCTATGAGCGGGCAATGGTAGGCAAACACGGGTATCACGTGGCTTTATCATAAATATCCATCAGGGCAGCAAAGCAGACTCCCCAGCAGAGAGAGGTACCCCTTCCAATACACACACCTCTGGTGTTTGCTAGGCATGGGATAGTAGCAATATATTGCTAGAAAGATTATGCTATGCTGCTAATGGCTATTCACATATTAAAGGAAGTGGCACAACTAGTCATTATAATGAAGATTTCAGGAAACTAACAACATCTTTCAACTGAAGAAGCACAGGAGCTTGGGATGCACACAATAGAAAGAGGGGGGATTCATGGTTGCTGGTTGATGCTAAAGGGGACAATGCTGGCTAGACCAAGGTGAAGATAACAAGCTGTTTGGCTGCAGAAGTGTGACTGAAAGGTCATTTCATTCCTTGTTATGTAATCCTGTTGAGAGAAATCTTCATATTGGAACAACAAGTCAGAGAGATCTGCTTATTTCCAACAACAAAACCTAAACCTTACTAAAAATGTTCTGGGTGTCATGCGTACCTTGCTTTGTGAAAGCTGAGTTTCTGAGAGTCTAATGCATTCTCGATTAATTTTCTTTTTATCAACAATCTGTTATTTTAAAAACTGGTTTTGAAATCCTTTTCCTAATTTGAAAGATACTTAAATACCATCCATGATCAGATACAGTTTGGTTATGTGATTGGAATGATCTGATGAGTATTCCATTATTACAGCTGCTGTGAATATTTTTGTCAGTCCTCTGCATACAACGTTAAGCAGCCATTGCATGAGAGGTATGTGAACATTTCCTTTGCGTTTTTGCCTCACAGTTATCCTTTCCCTAGAATAAGCTGTAAATCAAGTTAAATGTGGCTCCCACAAAATTTTTCCACCATTGCCTTAGTTATTTGATGGAAGAGTTTCTTCTGAAGAGATGCAGTACAGTACTGTCTGGAGAGCCAAGCAATCTACATTTGCTTGGCTCCTCTGCACTATAACACCCAAAAGTCTGAGAATTTTGCAAGTGGGATTTTGCTGTTCATTTAAACAGATGGCCTTTACTGTAGCTATCCATGCGTCTACATCAAATCTGAGTATAAAAGGTAGGATTTCAAGCCAGGAGTCTCCAAACAACGGTCTGTTCTGGTCTGACATGCCCATTACGGAGGCATATATCACCTCTAAGCTGCCTTGGAGCTAGAACAACTTTCAAAAATAAAAAGTAAAACAAATACTGGTCATAAATGAAGAGAAGTTTTGGCATATGTGTGCCAGGCAGACTGAAACACAGCTGGATGGGATAGGTGTTAGCTTACAGTCACTGTCACTGTTCCTCTCTAGTTTCTTCTCAGCTTTATGGGAGGCAAGTTTCTGGACCAGAAGAATTCCAACTGAACAGGGTCATAGGATGCTTTACATATTTCCTCAGGCTCACATATGTTTGATTTGCCAACCAGATTTACTTAAAGACAGGTTTATTATCCAGTGTATTGTTCATGTAAAATTCATGTCTAAGTAAAAAACATTCACTAGCTCTTACATTAAGCCAGTACTAACATAAGATGAGAAATTCATTTTAAAAGTGATTTTAAATAGTGAGATGTCTATCATCAACCTCAGGTTTTGATAAAGGATGGGTTTTTTTAAAACTTTATTGAAAAAACACTAATACACTTCAAAACCAAATATTTTTACTGTCTAATATTACATTGCATATATATCCTAAGCATTCTGCAGACTGCATTGAAGTCTCATATAATCTGTCCACACATAATAACTCAGACAACTAAAAAAAAAAAGTATAATAAGAGGCTCAATTTCTATGTTTTACCCAGCTGCAAAGATAATACTATGTTGCAAGTGTTTAGTTCAACCACAAGGACTTTTCAGGCTCATTTAATGGTACCACGTCATCAGGATGACTGTAATGGAACTTAGTTTATTGAAGAGTTTGCTTTGAAATACACACCCCTTAGGGAGGTTCACTTCTTTTTTTCAGAAAAGTGCACAGGGCTTAGCAGCTGAGTTAGCTCTTCTGCATTTTTAACACAGCCCAGGAAAAAGCCTCTTACTCTGGGGCCATTTTGCTAGATGTTATGTCATCATTCAAGAGGGAAATAACCCATCACATGTATCCATGGGTTCCTTTATGTTGATATAATTACACAGGAACAGAAATTCAATCCAGTGAAAATTTAAGTCATGATACACAAGGAAAGAAAGGCAGTAACATAAGGGGAAGACAGATGACAGGGTGACAGCATTTTACTGGAAGCAATAGCATAGTATGAACTGTAGCACTAACATTTCCTGCAATACTAAAAATTGTACTACAAATAGCCTCTTAGATGTCTTGGGGCAGAGGTCTGCTCTACCATTGTGAGTTAGGATGCTGATACACCTGAGAGGTCTTGCTATCCCCAAATAGCCAACACCTCGAACACAAAAATGATGATGTGTCTTTAGTTGAAATCCACTTGCCTCTGGGTTTTGTCTTATTCTGGAACCCTCTTTTCCTTGACGTTGCCGTTGTCTACTCTAATGTCAGACAACCTTACCATCTGTGAGCATAGCTAAGTTTCTTCTGCTTCTGCTACCAAGTTAGGCCCAACCACTGCCTCTTGGATCATTTTTAAATGGGGGAAATGCTGGAAACACAGCGTGCCAGGATTATTTCAAGGAGACCTACTTGTATTCAGTACCACTAGGCCAAGATTCCCAATTTCCAAATTAATCAAGCTCTTAGATAAATTTTAGCAACCACAGTCAATTAAAGAAACATAACTAACATGCTATCAAATCAAAGAATCTCCAGAGGCTCATGTTTTGTATTCAGACATGCTGACATAGTCTAATGCAATAAGTTTTTCCCTTGGTGCCAACACCAACTGGTCAGGTTTAACAGTTATAAATGCACAAGCTGAATCAAAGGCAGAGGCATACTTACTAATGTTGCAAACATACTTCTGAGTTTAAAATGTTTTAAAAATCACTCTTTTTCTTGAATGACACACAGTGTCATGCAATCAGTAGCTTTGCATTCAGTTCTCTGACAATAATCTGGTTCGGTTTCAACAAAAGAGAAGTATGGAGGATGGAAGCAACAGAGGAATAGATTACCGGGCTGCTAGTAGGCCTTAAATGTGAAGCAGGTAGGCATTTAGTCAACATGAGACCATGTGCGAGTATTACAAATGTAAAAGTCATTTAGCGCATAGAATCTTGTGAATCCATGCTAAAAAATCTGTACACACGTGTTTAGGTGCAGAAATGTGGCCTTGTGCACTATTAAAATAATTTTGACCTTTGGATCAAATCCAAGGCACTGCAAATACTGGGACAAGATAAACTCCTAGAAATGGAATTAATTTACAGCACAATTGTGGATATTCATATTATTATGCCAGCACATAACGAACCACGTTGATTGGAGGTATTAAAAAAAAGGAAGGAAAAAAGAGCATAGTCTGAATAGACTGGCAAACTGATATCTTTTTATTTATTTGTGGTTAGTAGAAGAAAAATTAGCCAACTCCTTTTTTCATAATCACAGGGAGTTTGGCTGAAACAATGTAATCTATATTCATTCATCCTGGCAAAAAGAGAAGCTAGAAAATTCCAGGCAATCTTGCTAATCTATACATTTAACCGTTCATACCCATGACTTGGCACCTCCTGGCAAAAATATAACACATGCATGCACTGGGCAAGATCTATGTTACAAAGCCTTTGTCAATTCTGAAAACATACGACAAGACACTTAAAGTTGTCCTAAATGTTTTTGTACCAACTAAGATGCTCAACCTCTAGCTATTGCTTACTTCTCTGGCTCACACAGGCTGTGCGGATGTTGACAGGGAAGGTTGTCAAGCTTTCAGTATCCCATTTCTTGGCACTCATGGACTCCCTCTGCTCAACTGCCTGTGCTGTTAAGCACAGCTATACTTTATAGAAATGTTAAAAAAAATTTTGCAAGCACTGACATTTTATTTTGGTTGACAGGTCTTTTTTTTTTTTCCTTTTTTTTTTTTTTTTTCTTTCCTGAGAATCAGAATCACTGAGGCTGGCCAGCCCTTCTGAAAGTCTCTAGTCCCACCATGGCTTGAGCAGGGTCAGCCGCAGGTGGTTGCCCAGGACCATGTCCAGTCGGGCTTGCATACCTCCAAGGATGGAGACTCCACAGCCTCTCCAGGCAACCTGGTCTGGTGTTCAACCACCCTCACAGTAAATAAGTTTTTCTTAGATTTAAAAGGAATTTCCTTTATTTCAATTTGTGCCTGTCGCCTTCTGTCCTGTCACTGCATACAACAGAAAAGAGCCTGGCTCTGTATTCTTTACCCTCCCATCAGGTATTTATGCACATTGATAAGATTCCCCCCTAAGTCTGCTCTTCCTGAGCCTAAAAAGTCCCAGCTCTCTCACCGTCTCCAAGCTCCAAGCCCTTCATCATCCTAGTGCCCCTTCAGTGGACTCTCTCCAGTATGTCCATGTCTCTCTTGTACTGGGGAGCCCAGAACTGGACACAGCACCCAGCACCCAGATGTGTCTCACCAGGACTGAGCACAGAGAAAGGATCGCTTCCCTTGACCTGCTGGCAATGCTGTGCCTGAGGCAGCCAAGGAGGCTGTTGGCCGCCTTTGCCACAAGGGCACATTGCTGGCTCATGGTCAACTTGGTGTCCACCAGAACTCCCAGGGCCTTCTCTGACAAGCTGCTTTCCTGTTGGTCAGCCCTTAGCATGTGCTGGTGCATGGCGTTGTTCCTCCCCAGGTGCAGGGTTTGTCACTTCCACTTGTTGAACTTCATGGAGTTCCTGTCAGCCCATTTCTCCAGCCTGACGAGGTCCCTCTGAATGGCAGCACAACCATCTGGTGTACCCACCAATTCCTTCCACTTTTTTAACTAATTAACAAAATTGTGAAGATACTTGCTATTATCAATCTTTTCTTGTTATCACTGTCAGACACAGAATTAAAGTGAGACTAAATGGTGTATATGAGATCCCTAATAAAGACAATTATTAGAATAACCCTACTATGAACACTTGTGTTTTGAAACATTAACTCTCAAGCCTCAACAGAAATCCTTGTTTGATGACTCAGTGCTGTCAACATTTGATATTTTACTAGAAATCTTATTTTTCTGCCATGTCTGTTCAAAGCCTGTCACAATGTGCCAGCTTGCTGTGACAGTCCAGTGGCTGGCACTATGTGGATACGACAACCTTGGTTCAAATCTGACTTACAGCAGGAGGGGAACATGTGTTTTTATGCTTCCTTTTCAAGAACTTTTAAAATAATTATGTAACTTTGAATGTCCTTTCACCAGATTTTCCTCCATCACTAGGCACAGCATTGAAAACAGGAAGAAGATTCGCAGACCAAAATTATTGTATGTTTGAAGACAGCCATTGGCCAAACAGAAGGCAAGGAAGATTTCCACACCAGACTGCAATTGCCAAAAGGAGCAGGAATTTTTTTTCTGCCACCATAACATTTGTGCCTGTCTTTGCACGCACTTCTCTGTTGGCTTGGGGGATGCCCGGGTGTGCCGCAATAGCAGTGGTCACCCCAGGAAGGAGGCCAGCACGTGGAACACTATAGCTGGTCCACGCTAGGTGGCAATGCTTGCACAGCTCTGCTAGAGGGGACAGAAAACACGAGATAGCGGACTTGTCCTTTGTAGCTTGCCGTGATCGTATAGTGGTTAGTACTCTGCGTTGTGGCCGCAGCAACCTCGGTTCAAATCCGAGTCACGGCACAGGGGAGAGGGAACCGCTTTAGTCCTCACTTTTGGAGGCTTGCTACTGGGGACATGACACCCACCCGAGCCCACACTCTGCAGTAACTGCTGAACAGGGCTCAGTGTCTGAAGCACAGAAAAAAAGAAACGAGAGGAAGCAGTAGCTGCACAAAAAAGTTCATGTAGCTCACTGCTACATGATAAGGTGGTTGACACTCTTTGCATCATAGGCTTTTTGTCTCCTTTTGTGTGATTTCAAGCAGTTCACACAGATGTTGTTATTTTAAGGTTGTCTGGGACAACATTTTCACTGACTTCACTCTGTTTTTTAACGTATCTCCTTTCTCTCTCCCAGTGAAGATTGATTTCTATGATCTGTCCCCAGGGATGACTCACCACAAAAGAAAATTCCGGAAGAATTTTTCAGGAAAGAGCAGCAAAGAAGGCATGATATTACGTGCAATTAATTTCTTTACTGTGAGGCTTTTTCATATCTTTGTTCCAAGAATGATGCACTTATGAGGCCAGTAATCAATAGCAGCAAATGGGAGACATCATGTCTAGATCTGAAATTTGATTAAAGAGAAGCAAGACACCGCTGGAAATGCAGTGCCGTTTTTGTGGGGAGAGGATGATGTGACTGGGAGGATTCTGCCAAGAGGTGGGAAAATGGTCTGACATGAATCTCTGTTTATCTAAGCACCATTCCCTCATCCCACCTATGCTGCCTGGTGGGGTGGGCTGGGGCGGGGATGTTAGGGACCAGAGGTTTTCCAGTATGGAGGTGGTGAGGTAAAGAAGCTAGCTGAAATGCACAGGGAAAGAAATTTTCAAGAAACACTCCCAAGTGCCTACAGATAGGGACCTTATATACTGATTGAACCATGCAGCAACAGAGTTCTACTTCTAATTTGTTATTAATAGAAGATGCTCAGAAATGTATTCATGAACTTCAGATCATATGACCAATTCTAATTTCATCATTAGATAGCTATACATCTTGCTGACTGAAGTAAAAACTACTCATTTTAACCAAATGATTTCTTCATACCTAAGCACACAGCCCAACCGCAAGTCAAAAGAAAAAGCAGGGGATGGAAAAGGAGAAGGCAACAAATATTCATTTATGGGAAATGACTGTATGTTTCTAACAGTTGAGGCCAGAATCTCAAATGTTTTCCTCACTGAAGGCAGTGTATGTCCTTGAGGTCAAACCCTACTCAGGCATCTAGACACAGGCTTGCCAGCTCTCGGCCAACTTCGTCCAGGTGTCTGTCTAAGGCTCAGAAAGGAAGCAAGACTATCTTGAAACTGTTAAGATGAAAAGGAATTGCTTTTAAAGTGGGACTCACATAACTATGAAGACCATCAGGGAATATTTAATTCCATTAAACTCATGTCCCGGCAAACCAGAAATAGGAAGGACAATATGGTGAAACAAAGCAGTTCAATAGCTGGTGGATCAATCTCTTAAATCTCTTTCCAGAATTTACACTTTTGTCTCTCTGGAAGAGTTCATGTTTCTTATATTAGGCCTTCTAGAGTTCTTTCGCAATTATTTTTCAGTTAAGTTCAGTTCTTACACAAAAAACTTCAAATTGTGTTTCTGAATGGAATTTTCCATGATACGCTACTTTTCTTACTGTTGCTTTAGCTAAATAAGTCAGACTTTTCCTTCTCAAGTGTAACAGTAAAACACTAATTTACCCCATGTGGTTTTAATACAAATGCCTTCATGGTTATATCATAAAGTTTTCTTCTCTGTGCCAGTACAAAGGTCAGTACACCCTCTCGCCTTCAGCTGCATGGTGAATAATAGCAACAGTACAGGTCCCAGAATAAACACGTCCTACCATGTCAGATTTTCCTAAATAGAAAGGATATTAGATAGACCTGCCACCCCCAAACAAATCAGTGATACAATTCTGGAGAGTAAAACAAGAGGTTTGCTGCTCATATGAGAGAATGAAAAAAAAAAAATTCCAGAAGTCTGGAAGCACAAGATCTGAACTGGGAATGCAGGGATCCACAAAAAAGAAATTACCAGAAATAGTGCGGTGGCTATGTTGTTGGCTCCATGCGCAACTCTGAAGTGCAAGAGGCACGTAGGTGTTGGTTTTGCAGCACAAAGACAATGATTACGTTAACATTACAGACCGTGTTCCAAGAGAAAATTTTTGCTATATTAGCATGGAATATCAAAACTATGATCCCTTCTCAAAGATTTTTAAGACATTGTGTTTTGGGATCCCTTTGGATGGAGGCTTCTTTGTGACAAAGAAGATATTCCTTTACAAGAAATATCACAAAGTGTCACCTTCTGAGTTGTTTTTGGTGCACAGAAAACATATACCACATTTCTTTATAAAAGAGTGCAGGAAAAAGTTGTAAAACATTAAGCAGATGAATGACTTTCACAAAGCTTTGTGAAAGAGAGATTTATCAGATGTGTTTGAATCCAACTCAGAGCTGATTTTGCTTCTGTGAAGTTCCAAATCAAGAGGACACATCTATAAAATTTTTAGAATAAAAAATTGGGAATTTAGAATTCAAGAGATATAAAAACAGAGAGAATTTTTTTTTTTTTAAAAAGCAACAGAAAATATTATTTAAATAGTTTTGGATGTTTGGTAGTTTTGGGATTTGTGCTGAACTGTTGACGAAGACGTGAAACCAGGCCCTACTCAGTAGTTTGAAATATAGTGCAGAAAGTAGTAGGATTCAAACCTGAGCGAAAGCTTAACCCAAAGCGGTACAAGTAGAAAGCTTCAAAAATTGACCATAGCCATCACATGTGTTCCAGTGCAGCTCTCTCCAGTGCTGTGAGTGACTGCTGGAGCCTTACAAATGAGAAGCCACACAGTCTCATTTAGAGAGCAGGACATGCTTTCTTTTAAGAAACACCAAAGACAGATTATGAGAAAAGCTACAGAACTGCAGCATTAGACATTGTTTATGCAGTTACGTTTACACATCAGGCTCAGGAATCTCCCCATCTGCCAAATTTTCCCCAATTACTATCCATCCTGCAATAATAGCCTGTAAACTCAGAGCTGAATTTCCAGAGGTAAAATCATCCCACCTGTGAAATGAATTCCTGGCATTCTTTGCTAAAGCACAACCAGCTATTCAAGCTTTCAGGAGTTCTCTTTACCACAGAAGATCTCCTTTCAAAGAGTCTTCTTGACCAGAGCCCTTTGAAAGGATTTCAGAGGGGACCTATAAAAGTTTTAATATAAGCTGCATTCCTGTAAAGAGAATGAAAAACAGAATTAATTTGATTTGATGACTGCAGATTCAAAACAGCCACTGCTTTCTATCCTGCTCAACACCTGATATGAACATCAGACAGGATACAACCAACTTGCTGCACTCCTGAAAAATGAAGGAAGTAGAACAGAAATCTGCATCAGGTTCAATTAATATTTCAAAAGTTTTTCAGTATCTCTTCAGTGTTACCTTCTTAACAACTAGATGTCTTTCTCTATAGCTTAAAACTCTAGCAGTTTTAACCCTAATCAAAAGCTAATGTTAAAATACAATAACAAGAAATAAATCTCTTCCCAAGCACTGTTGATGGGTACATCCTATTAGTTTCAGAGCCAAACTGTGAATTAGGCATGTTGGGGATATAGAGAGAGACAGCTCTATGTCTTAAAGGTTTTATGTTCTACACAGAATGGGCCATGCACGAGAATAATGGCAGGCACAAAAGGACACAGAAGAGCTGCAGTGAAAGGCACTTTCCTCTCTCATTTTTAAAATACTATTCTTCATTTCCCACCAGATCAGCTTGCTGTGTAAAGGCAGAGAAGGCTGCTGAAGCAAACTCTTCTCTCTGGCCTTCAAAGCGTTCTTAGATAAAAAACATTCAGAGCTTCAGAAATATGTAAGCCTGGATCTTTCTTAATATTTTATTATTAGATCATGGTTTCCAACTGGAAAAGTGTTATCTGGACATGTCTGCTAGAGATGAAGACCCACATATTTCAGAAACATACAGGCAATTCTTTGTACAATTCAAGCTTCAAAATCAGTTCCAAGATTATATCTCTGTGTTTCCTAGTCTGCAATTCTGTTATCCTTGGAAACTGTTTTGTACTAAAGTTTTTGTTTTCTTTTTCCCTAATGAGATGGGAAAATTGACAAATATTTTCTCAGGAAATGGAATGCTGGGAGCCACCTGCACTTGCACGTTTATATTCCAAAATGAAGTTGGGTTTTAATTTTGATTATCTTGTGAGGAGAACAAATAACCGCAGGGGGAATTGGTAAGAAATGTCTGATTATCTGCCTACACCATTCTTGCTCTCATTGCAGTTTATAGTGCTAGCATTGAGCATTGAGCTAGCAATACAGATACCGGTATCCTAAATAAACTAAAGTGAACAGAATGACCACTGTTTCTGGCCAACTCATCATAAAATGAAAAAAAAAAGGACATTTTGAGTTTATCTAGTGTCCTGTTAAAACTCTTCAAAATCATCAATATTACTATAACTAGCAATAAGGTAATACAGTGTTTCTACATTTTAGCTACATACGAACACTGGATATATAGAAGTCAGTTCCAGGGTGGTTGAGGTCAAGCAGGGGTGAGCCTTGAGTGTTTTGGCAGCCTCAGGATGATGCATGAGTACAGCAGAATTTTTGTTATTGCAACTTTTGGATTTCTGTTCTAGGACTTGATTCAATAGGATGCTTTAAAGAATATATACACCTGTGATGAGTTAATTTGGTATTTCTGGAGTTTATAAAATCTAACACAACAGATGGCATTTCTGAGAGACTACAGCAGGGACAGAGTATGAAGGATCATCCTGGTCTCTTTTACATTAGTGCATGTTTCTAAATTGCTTTCTTTTGGGAAATCAGTCACATCTCTCTCATCAATTAGACCACGAAGTTAAGAGCTAATTGGTCTGATACGCTCCTAAAAGGCTGAGTGGTATTTAGACAGGAACTCTGAGGCCAATCAGAGGAATACCTGAAGATATTTTAAAAAACTCAACAGAAAGAGCTCTCATGAACCTGAGGGAGGTGATAAGATGCCAGGGGTCACTAGCCTACTACACCAAAACTGGAACACCTAAGCCTCCAGCCTCCAGAGGTGAGGTGCCCTCCCAGGTCTGCAGGCATACAGGGCTTTGATTTTTCCTGATAGCAGTGTGAAGAAAGTTTTGTTTCTCTTCCTCACTGAGTAAGAGGGCAAGGAAAGTTCCTGCTGCTTTGCAGAGAGAACAGCACCTGTCATTCACGCTCTGCAAGAGCTGGACCTGTTGCATGAAACTTGAATCCATCTGAGCTTGGTGGAGATGTAATCTGTTATGCAGAGGACTGATGTCCCATCAGATGATGCAACAATGAGAGAAAGACAGCACTTTCTCTTGAATTAACTCCTTATCAAATTAAAGAACCACCTACCAGAAACTCTATGTGGCATCCAAATAATCTGATAAACTCCACAATAATGATCTTTTATTAATATAGTTGTTACCAGCTATAAAATTTTGTTGTTAATTTATCATTTATTACACAAACGGCCATTAGTTACCGTAACTAATTTATGAAATCCACATGGTCATTTTAGAAGTCTTCATTCTGAGAATCTGAGCTCATATTACTTAGTGAGGCAGGACAGTGAAGTTACACACCATTCCTACCACAAAAACAAAGGGAATCACTGGAATCACTGACAAGTGATTGTTCCTCTTGTCTGTCATCAGCAAAGACCTTCTGCTAGCAGCAGTTCATGCCTAAGTAAGCAGGATTTCCACATCTACCACTGTTATATTTCCAAGCAATTCAGGCTGATTGCTTTATTAGCATGAAAAACTAGCAAAGATCAAAACCAAACAGACTTCATGGCTCAGTCCAGATCTTAAGTGGCTCTAAAGAGTAAAAATTACACTCTCACTATGCCACTGTGTTTATCACAATATCCATAAATGTTTAAATAAAAAAAAAGTCACACTTGGCAACAGGATTACTGAACTAATACTTGCGGCACATAATTTTTTAGCAAAACATTCTGGTAAAAGTTACAGAGCCTGTAATTGCTTTCTCATCTTAGGCATAGACATCACTAATAGACTATTTTTGATATGCAATCTGTAGTTACATCTCTTCAAAAGATGCACCTTTTCCTGCCGTGACTCGGATTTGAACCGAGGTTGCTGCGGCCACAACGCAGAGTACTAACCACTATACGATCACGGCAAGCTATCGGAAAACCGTAAATTAAAGTGACAGCTTTTTTCCCCAGTGCTCTCCAAAATTTTATACAAATGGTGCCACCTACAGTTCACACTGAGATTTAGCAGCAGCTGGTTCTAAACATTCTTCCAAGTAACTACATGTTACTGTCTTCTCAAAATCGCTTCCAGACTTATTTTTCCTTTCTCTTAATAACCCATGCTTATCAGGATTGCCTAAAAACAGGCTCAGGAGAGTTATAATAAGCCTTCTTCTGTCCCCCAAATATTTTCAGAGAGAACGTTTTTTTCCTATTTTATCAGTGGTGGGGAAGGCAAAGTCATGACAACAGAAAAGTCTGGCAGTGTGCTGCAGAGAGATTTAGACAAAAGAACAAAATCTACTTAACTGAAAACTGCATTTGCTGAGTTGAACCAGGTATGATTCATTCTAATGTAAATGCTTGTACTGATGGACATCCTCTTCCTTACCTCTGTGTACTGGTTTTGGCTGGAATAGAGTTAATTTTCTTCCTAGTAGCTGGTACAGTGCTGTGTTTTGGATTTAGGATGAGAATAATGTTGATAACACACCGATGTTTTAGTTGTTGCTGAGCAGTGCTTACACTAGTCAAGGACTTTTCAGCTTCCCGTGCTCTACCAACTGAGAAGGCTGGAGGTGCACAAGAAGCTGGGAGGGGGCACAGCCAAACTGGCCAAAGGGACATTCCATACCATGTGACGTCATGCTCAGTACATAAACTGGGGGAAAGCTGGCCGGGGGGGGCCGCTGCTCGGGGACTGGCTGGGCATCAGTCAGTGGGTGGTGAGCAATTGCATTGTGCATCGCTTGCTTTGTATATTCTTGTATCATTATTACTATTTATTTTAATTATTAAACTGTTCTTATCTCAACCCACAAGTTTTCTCACTTTTACTCTTCTGATTCTCTCCCCCATCCCACCAGGGTGGGGGGAGTGAGCGAGTGGCTGTGTGGTGCTCAGTGGCTGGCTGAGGTTAAACCACGACACTCTGCAATAAGAACAGAAGATAAAAAAACCCTTTTCCATAATTTGTATTATCTACTGTGGAGGGAGATGGTCAAATGCTACAGATGAAGTCTGAGGGGAGTGATCACTTAGCTTCTATCAACTAAGACCATCAATTAGTGTTATACTGAATCAACTGCTGAGAAGCACCTGCCCTTTGTCAGATGTTCAGACACAAAAAGACTGTAAACAACATTCAAATAGGCACAATAGCAGAAAATTGTTAGTTCTCTCAAATAAGAGCTCCAACAGAAATCAAGCTGTGCAACATAAAGAAAGATTATCATGGGGAAAGAGAATAATGCAGCAAGCTCTGGGACACTCAAGCCCTGCTCAGAAAATGCAGCCTGTTTTCCTCATGCTCACCCTTCCCACAGTTATATTCATTATTTTATTAAAAAACTTAACTGCTTTGCAAACCTTGCGTGGCTGATAGCCTTGGAGATCACAGCAACACCACCACTGCAGTGATACAGTGCCACACTGAGTCTCTGAAGAAGGAGGAAGACATACAAAGAGACTTACTAGGCTGTCATACACAAGACCATTAAAATGTCTTCAGCATATCTTCAATGTACGGAGATGTGGGTTTACTCTGGATGAAGGTCTGCACAGTGGGGACTAATCCATGAGTAGACTGTGCGAAAGAAACATCAGGCTGGGACTCTAAAAGGCAAACTTACTAAACACACTCTGGTCTGCCTCAGTGCTGAACGCACTGCCTCTGCCTTAGGGAAATGCACAGGTACTTCCTGCAAGCACAAGGAGGGGTCCTCCCTGCTGCTGGAGCTGCAGGAGGGAAGGAGAAGGTATCTCTCTCTCTCTCTTTCTGATGGTTGCTGGGGACACGTTGAGCAAAAGGGTGCTGTAGTGGTGGTTCAGACTGCTGTACCTCACCCTACAGCCTTGCTCAATGGCTTGGTGTGACCAGCATAGCATTTTGCTCAAGGGTCAGTGTACCCTTCCATGGGGTATGAAGGCTGCTGCTTCCCCGGTCTCTAATCCTGCCAGGCACAGCCTAGCCCTGTGTTAAGGGACTGCATTGCTGTCACAAACTTGAAAGAAAGAAAAGCAGGACCAGGAGTGGTACACATCTGACATAAAACTAATCCCTCAACTTAGGTTTGCTGCTGCGTCATAAAGCCATTACGCTTAGCAGAACTTAAGCATAACTGCGTAAAATAAGCAACAACAAAAAAATAAGGAGGCACTAGGATTCTCCCTATCTTCCCCCTCCACCCCTGTCTTTCAGTTCTCATGCCACAGCTATCTGGAAAGCAGGTGTCAGCAGAATAAGCTGCTGAATCTTCTGGCAAGGAAAAAACACTGGCAGAAGCAATCCCCTTTAGTACAGCTTGCGCATTACAGTGTGAATGTTACCTGTAAAGCCATCGCATATATGCTGTCAGCTGTAAGAAGTCACAGTCTGGGAGGACCTTTTTCCCTTTCCCTCACCAGCCTCCAAGCCCTTTGAGCTCTTAAGAAATCTCTGAAGAGTTGGACAGTGACTGCCACTTCTAGGCGAATGCTTTGATGTGGTAAGTCCTATGATACTCCCTAGTACTCCAAAGACCTTGACGAAACAGAACAAAGAAACTGGGCACCAGTATTTACAGCCACTATCAGGACAATATATCAAGTGTTCTTCATTACTGCAAATTTCCTTTTTTTTTTTTTTTTTTTTTTAAAATATATTCATTGAAAAACATGGAAAACTGTGGTTCAGAAAGAAGGGTTGTAGGTAAGGGTTGAAGTCAGCTCAAAAGGTCTTAACAGTGAACAGGACAGTACCATCACCTAGTCACCTGCATGTCAGCATAAGTGCATTTGGAAGATGGCATTGCTCAGCGTCATACACATGTGGGCAGGTAGAACAGACCTGAAACAAAAATGATTCAGTAGTAACTTCTCTGAAGTTTTTTCTTATTGTAGACCTGTGGAAGTAGAGCTCTTAAAATATTTACTTCATTTCCATACTTAGGACCTTAAATAACCTTTTTTTTTTTTTTTTAAATTTTGGGTCTTGTTATTACTGGTTACCTGTCCTGAAGTAACAACAGCAACTTCAGTTTTGTTTGAGTTTCTCAGACCATCCAGATTTCCCCATAAGACAGAAGTCCAGTAAATATTATAGATACAGGTTTCTGTCCACGGCATCCCCCTTCAGAGGGGATTAAGTTAGATTTACTGCAGGACTCCTTGAGGTGCTTTATAGCATGATACTCAGGAGATGAAGGAGGTTTTAAATGTGGTTTGTCTTACAAATCATCAATAAAATATTTGCAGCTGTGATGAGATAGGGTCCTTGCAAGCTCTGGTAACCTGTACTGTTCTACTATACAGTGTCACCTCTCATAGAAGTCATAGGGGTGCCTTATTTTTTGCAGCAGTGAAACAGGTTTGCTAGATTCCCATCAAAAATTTTCATGTGATTGTTTTGAATCTGTGTCTCAGAGAAACAAAAAAGCACTTCTAGTTCCATCTTGTTGGACAGAGCTTAGAATGTCATCTAATGCATTTTTTGCTAAGTTGGAGTCACTTGAAATACCGTTTTTATTTCAGACCTTTATAGACATGGGAGTAAAATACAGGTTATAATAAATAAATGTCGTCAATCACATCCATAAACCTTTGGAGCTTAAGATCAGTCCACAAATCTTTGAGATGATAGAACAACCAGTAACCACTGGGTAACAAATGATCATTTAATTAATTGTACTGGTACTACTTTCCACCCTGTCTCTACACACCTTGCCATTGTTGGAATTTTCTTTTTTTTTTAATAATTTCTACTAGTAAAATGTTATTACTGTTTCTTTTTTTTTCCCCAGAAGAAGGTTAGTGCACATGAGCATGCCTTGTGCATACTTGCACAGTCATGTGATTCTCTGCCCCTGTGCCCAGCCTTGCTACCTTTACTCGAGCTCAGAAAACAGCTATGACATTTTCACCCACATAACTGAGAAGACGTTCTAAATATTTGCAGTTTCCTTTTTTAATTAATTCTTTTGTTGTTTGTGTTTTTTGTCTAAAAATAATAATAATTCAAAACAATTATTTTTTCTGTTAAGATGTCAGTTTTGGACAGAACACTTCTCTTGTTCAGGATTGAATCTCTGGTCAAAAGAAAAAAAGTAATCAGAAGACACTCCCCCTGCCCCCAAATAGCCAACAAGTTCATGGAAGAAAGAGGACCTGAAGCAGATACAAATAGCATCTCCCTCTCTATCTCT